>NC_141825.1:0-306607 GCF_982586985.1 Callionymus lyra | reverse complement strand
TCTGAACTTTAGGCCTGGAATGTCTTACTGTTCCTTATTTAGAGCTGGCTGCAGAGCAAGTCGAAAGGAAAGTTTGTAAATCCCAAATGAAATGGAAGTCTGTGCAGACACGCAAAGGATTAGTGGTTAAAAAAAGAATCACTTTTCAATCACCATTATTTAAGAAATAATCTGTAAAATGCTGGGGTTTTGCTGGTACAAAGTGGATCTTTCTCATATGAATTATCGCTTCTCTCCTTTTCAGAAAATGATGAAGGACAATAATCTTGTCCGTCATCTGGATGCCTGTGAGACGATGGGCAACGCTACAGCCATCTGCTCTGACAAGACGGGCACCTTGACCATGAACCGCATGACTGTGGTGCAGTCCTACATTGCTGAACGTTACCACAAGAGAGTCCCAGGGCCAGACCAGATTCCTGCCAAGATCATGGACCTGCTCATCCGTGGAGTAGCAGTCAACTGCGCCTACACCACAAAGATCATGGTGAGGAGTAGAAATAGCCTTCCATTCAAGAGTTAAGTACTTACGTTGGAAAGCTGCCATGGCGGCTCAGGGCTCATCTGATCACAGTAACCCGGATTCACGTCACTGGTCTGATTCCATTACGATAGTTGACAAGGCCCAGCTGGTGTTTTCTTTCCATTTTATTCATGTTACATTGAAAGACGTTCAAGTCTCAATACTGGAAACAGTATGACACTGGAGTCAAATAGGCAATGAACAAATTGTCCCAATCAACTCTGATTTAAGAAAAATGTTGTTTCTTTTCAGTTCCATTTTTGTCTTAAGAAAATAAACAACAATATCATGCTGTAAATTGTGTTAATTTATATTGAGAAAGACTTTTAACTGACCATCTTACAGTTTTTCTCAGTCGCTTTGGTGTTTTTTTCACATCACTATTAACATTTGCACAGCAGTTAGTGCATTTCTCAAAACAATTAGTGCAAACTGCAAAACCTAGTGGATAACCTGCAAAAGTACGTCACTTGCTCAAAATGGATAGTCTATTCCTCAAAAGCAAGTATTCATGTCAATGAAACTGCCAGTGTCATCATAATGAGAAGTCTTGACACCATTGTTTATGAACAAGATAGTCAAATGGCTTTTCATTTTCATTATGACAGTTTATTCTCTCAATGTTTTCAAATGCAAAAAAAAGGTCAGAGCTCGGAGACACTCCCTGAAAATGCTCAAGACAGCACTATCCACTACTTGTACAACCATTTGAAAACTACAGTAAAGTTATACATTTCGGTAGTTAAGTGAGTAAGTGAGTACAAGACACTGAATACGTATGTTTCACATTTTTACTGTATATGCTTTTTGCAATTCTACAGCATTGTGCAAAAGAAAAATACACTTCAGTCACTTATTTAGAACAAACAAAAAAAAACCTTTTGGTAGAGCTGTGCACAAATGTAAACAATATAAAAGGACAGATTCAATATTGCCAAACACATTGTTATCTTCTGTGACAGCGCTTTCAACCTTATTGCATTGTTTGCCATCACCATTGCACAAATGGCTTCCTCTTGTTGCGGGGTAAACAGTGGCCCTCTTCCACCTCTGTGAGGTTGTCTTTCAATCCTTTGTGGTGCAGAGTAAAATTACAGTAATGTACAGTAAACATGAGATATTATGAGATGTTGGATTACTGTCCAATACTATACATACCGGTTCTCCCTACGAAATGTTTGAATGATTGAATAACGATGGGTCTTCCAACATTTGGTTGCACCCTCCAACCAGCCTCAGCCATTGTGAGGCCATGATTGACAACATGGTCCACAATTGTAACCCTAATTTCATTAGGAATCTGCCTATGTATTTGGCCTCTTCTCCCTCCTCCCCTGTTTTGTCCCCTTCCTCCCAACTTCCTCAATCCTCTTCCACGATGTCGACCTTCCATTTCTGTATCACAGAATTGTAGAAATGGTACACACTATGTCCTGCTCGGTTCATATACTGTATGCTTGCCAAGTGAGGGTTCATGTGATTAATCCCTGAGTGCCTGTGAACAAGCGGCTTGTCATTGGTTACAACTAATTCTGCACACACCTCCTCGTGAGTGAAAGTTGAATTCCACCTGAGAGTGATTGTTCAATTAAGGAGACATTTCCAGGAAAAAATGATAAAGAAAAATATAAAAATTAGCTTGACAGAATTTGCTGACTAGTTCAACAATTTTGTATGTAATGACTCAAGCAATGAAATGAAGACCATTAGTTTTATTGGGAACGACTATTCAGCATCCATAAGTATAGTTCATTTTGACTGACATGACGTAAGCAAAGGACAATGTTATAAAACAGCAGAGAATTGTATAAAAACAGTGTTAAGAGGTTATTCGCTTTTCAAAAGGCAAGTCTGAAGTCCTTTAGTGGCCCTTGAGCAAATGTCCTTTATAAATGGCTAATTTTTATATTGTATTTGTCTACTCTGATGTTATTGTTTTCAATAGCCTCCAGAGAAGGAGGGAGGGCTGCCTCGCCAGATTGGAAACAAGACAGAATGTGCCTTACTCGGACTCACCCTTGAATTGAAGCGGGATTACCAGACCATCCGAATTGAAATTCCAGAGGAGAATCTCTTCAAAGTGTACACCTTCAACTCTGTCAGGAAGTCCATGAGCACCGTACTGAGAAACCCAGATGGCAGCTATCGTATGTTTAGCAAGGGAGCATCAGAGATCCTTCTAAGAAAGTAGGTCCGATGGCAAATCTGTCTTTTCTCAAGACACGTTGATTACATTTTCTGTGATCACAGGTGCTGTAGGATCCTCACTGGCAGTGGCGAGGCCAGAGCCTTCAAACCCAGAGATAGAGATGATCTGGTGAGGAAGGTGATCGAGCCGATGGCCTCGGAGGGCCTGAGAACAATCTGCCTTGCCTACAGGGACTTCCCCAATAATGAAGAGCCTGACTGGGACGACGAGAACCTCATTGTTACAGGTCTCACCTGCATTGCAGTTGTTGGCATCGAGGATCCTGTACGGCCCGAGGTACCCCTCAGAGAGAAACAAACAGAAAGACAGTTTTAGTTTTTAATCTTTACGCATGTCCAAATGTGCTTGTGCTTCTGTAAACATATATAAACAATGTTTTGAATACTCTGTACATCAAGGTTGACTTATCGAAACACGTGATTAGTAATGCATATTTTCCATTTAGCTTGTTTGAAAAAAAAAGTCTATTCCTCAAAATCGAGAACTCTATGATTGCCACTTTCTTTTTTCAGGTACCAGAAGCTATCCGGAAGTGCCAGCGTGCAGGAATCACGGTTCGCATGGTGACAGGAGACAACATCAACACAGCCAGAGCGATCGCCACCAAATGTGGAATCCTGCATCCTGGAGATGACTTCTTGTGTATCGAAGGCAAAGAATTCAACAGAAGAATCCGAAACCAGCTGGGAGATGTCAGTGATGATGAAATGATACATTTTAAATAGATTACTCTTTCTTCATTTAACAAGGTGTCAGATTTTCTCATCATTGAAGAAGTTGTGGCACTTTTTCTTACCTGCCAAGAAAGTGTCCAGGCAAAACATTGTATGACCAAATATGTCAAATATGTAACTCTCTATTTGTGTGTTTAAATGGGATCATGGTAAAATGTCTAGTTTCCTCACCATGTTGTCTTTTTTCTTCAGATCGAGCAGGAACGTATTGACAAGATCTGGCCCAAGTTAAGGGTCCTTGCAAGGTCATCTCCCACCGACAAGCACACACTTGTTAAAGGTGACATGTCTCGGTTCTTATGTTTTGTTAAAGTGTGATTTATGGATTCACTCAGCTACTGTGTCCACTGCAAACCAACTCACAGGTGAACTGACCCCCACTCAGGTATCATTGACAGCACTGTGCTGGAGCAGAGGCAGGTGGTCGCAGTGACAGGAGATGGAACTAATGATGGACCCGCCCTGAAGAAGGCAGATGTTGGCTTTGCCATGGTAAATATCTCTTCAAAAAAGTTTTTTTTTCAACTTCTAACAATTTTAAAAGTTAAAAATGCTAAATATCTTCCCAAATCGGACTAATTCCTACTAATGGAAATATGCAATCTGGTATTAAGAGAGTAAAATAAAATAAATAAAATATAAGTAAAATAATTCACGAACAAAATGAGGTAGTATAATTTATCACATACATTGAGGATAAAATATCCAATTTCATGATTTTATTTAAAAAAAACCAACAAATGTGAAAGTCTGATTCAAACTTGAGAGAATGACAAAGGTTTTTTCTACATTTAAATGTATGGCTATACACATAAATATCGTTTTTTTTGTATAGTATGTTTTAAAACTTGAATCACATGAATTGAACATACTAATACAGTCGGAGAACAACTATTCTGATCAGAGATATCCATGTTCTTCTCTGCAGGGCATCGCTGGGACGGATGTGGCAAAGGAGGCCTCTGACATCATCCTGACAGACGATAACTTCACCAGCATAGTTAAAGCTGTCATGTGGGGCAGGAACGTTTATGACAGCATCTCCAAGTTTTTGCAGTTCCAGCTGACGGTGAATGTGGTCGCTGTGATCGTGGCGTTCACCGGCGCTTGCATTACGCAGGTCCGTCAGAGCTTTTTTTAAACAGCTGAACCTACACAAGGATGTATATTTGATAAAAGACTCTTCATTGAATAATGGAGAATATTCACTGTTATTCCAGGACTCTCCTTTGAAAGCGGTGCAGATGCTGTGGGTCAATCTCATCATGGACACCTTTGCATCTTTGGCTCTTGCAACTGAGCCACCCACCGAAGCCCTGCTGCTCAGGAACCCATACGGCCGAAACAAACCCCTCATTTCCCGCACCATGATGAAGAACATCCTGGGACACGCTGTCTACCAGCTCACCATCATTTTCACTCTGCTGTTTGTCGGTCAGTGAATGTTACAGATCAGTACCCACATAAATACAACTTCAACTGACATGTTTTGTCATCATTGGTGTCACATGTTACACGTCTTTAGGTGAGAAGATGTTCGACATCGACTGCGGCAGGAATGCCCCCCTCCATGCTCCTCCCTCAGAACATTACACCATCGTGTTCAACACCTTCGTGCTGATGCAACTGTTCAATGAGCTGAACGCTCGCAAGATTCATGGAGAGAGAAACGTCTTCGAGGGCATGTTCAACAACCCCATCTTTTGCTCTATCGTCTTTGGAACCTTTGTCATCCAGGTTGGCCGCATCTCTATCTAGCAGCACTTCTCCTTACATTTCAAGTGATGACAACTTGTGTGTCTCTGCAGATTGTCATTGTACAGTTTGGAGGTAAACCTTTCAGCTGTGTGAGTCTGACCATTGAGCAGTGGCTGTGGTGCGTGCTGATGGGAATGGGCAGCCTCTTGTGGGGACAGGTGAGGAGGTCAAGTTAATAATATCATTAAAATAGCCAAGTTCAGTTTGGCTTTTTTCCCACATTAATGTGGTTGTGTATAAGAAACAAATTCATGTGGTATTAAAGGATCAGAATCTCTTTTTCTGATTTCCACTCATATCTGACATTGATCATTTTAAGGACAACGCTCACATGTTGGACATACGGTATAATCTAATCTAAGAAATACCAAATATAGTTCTCATACTTCCACAGCCAATATATTCCACTGTGACTCTGTTGCAACTACAACTTGAAGCATGACCAACTATATTCAATAGCAAACACTGAAATAAAAAAGGAATAATAGGAGAATGACGCAAAGCGGACAATCTGGCAAAAACGCTGACAAAAGTGTGTATAAAAAAAGACGGATTTAAAGAAAATGTCTGTATTCATAGTATATTGTACTTGTTAATGCTTGAGATGTTCCCTGACACTAGAGAAAATTCATCTCTCTCATTGTTTTCTGCAGCTTGTGTCCAGTATTCCTACCAGCTGGTTGAAGTTTTTGAAGACAGCAGGTCATGGAACCAAGCAAGAGGAGATCCCTGAGGAAGAGCTGGAAGAGATGAAAGACCTAGATGAGATCGACCACGCAGAGATGGAACTGAGGAGGGGACAGGTTCTTTGGTGCCGTGGACTTAACAGAATCCAGACTCAGGTAATAAATTGTTTTCTTATAACTGTATTGTTTGCTTGTTTGTAAAACAGCTTTGTCATTGTAATTCACTCTGCCTTGTATTCAATCTCTCAGTAAAAAGTGATATAATTCTGCCCATATTATAACATTTTGTCTCCAGATCCGTGTAGTAAATGCCTTCAGAGACAGTGTCTCACCCTACCCTGGGCTTGAGACGCCAGAGTCACGCAGCTCCATCCACAATTTCATGTCCCATCCTGAATTCCGCATTGAGGACTCTGAGACCCAGATCCCTCTTATAGACGAGGTAGAGGGCGAGGATGAACCCCCCACCAAACGAAACTCCATCATCATCCCTCCTCCTCTCAACACTTTGCCACTGTTGCAGTCCCCGGCTGACCTGAACAACATGGAAAGCCCACGCCTAAATAAAGATGCTTCCCGACCTGGTTTGATTCCTCCAAACTCTGCTGGTTTGCCCCCATGCCCAGGAAGCCCACTGCACAGCCTAGAAACCTCACTCTGATGCCCAAACCCAGAGTGCTGCCGGCCAGGGTGGCTGTTTTGAAGTGAACCAAAGACTATTTCAACTGAACTGATGGCTTTTTTCTGACCCATCAGTGATGGCAACTTAAGTGAATCTTTTCTGCCACTCTTGTTCTTTAATTAAATAGATATGGACTTATGAATTTGTAGAATAGTGTGTGTTATTGTATGTTTATTGTCTGTTTCTACCGTGTAAATATGACTTTGGTGTTTGAATGTTAGTCTTAAACGGTCTTAACGTAATCATCAGATGAGTGCAGTTGTGTACGTTAATGTTCAGTTTTATCGTGTTACCATTCAGAGCTGTAAGTGAGTACGTCTGTGTTGGTTGAAGGAAAAGTGTAATTTGCGTTATTAATTATAGTTTTTTTTTGTAAGAAAACATTCCAGTTTCCTGTTGTTTAAAAACACATTTTAGAACTACAAATTGTTTAAATATGGAAATTGTTTCCTCCCTGCAGCTTCTAATAAAAAATTAAAAAATCGTGAAAAATGTTTCCTTACTGATGTAGTTTGTTGATGATAGTCTGTTTAAGATTGAAGATAAAACAAGGGAGATAATAACTATTTGTCATTCGACTTAACTGAATAAAGACGTTTTGATTGTTTTGATCTATCAACGTTTAACCACCAATGAACCTAGATTGTGTCCCTCAGAAATATATTTGTTTGGTTTTGGGTTTTAAATGGGCCATGTAACTTTTGGTCTTTGGATTTTCGATGCGAGAGCAGATGAAAAAGGAGTGGTTATTCAATTTTCATTTTAAAAACAAAAAGCAAAAATGTTTGATTTTCATTATTTGAATCCAAAACGAAAAAGTCATAATTGAAAAATCGGTCGATATTTAATTTTTAAGATAAACAAAAAAAAATTAAATTACTGACGCACTGAAACAGAAAAATGGGTCGTTTTATGTATTCCCCTGAACAGGATGTCTGGATTGTAGTCAGAAACAAGGCCGCATCGCCAAGTGTAAGCTGGAACATGGAGATGATGGACCAGTACATCGTTTTCCGAGGTGGCAAACGGCTGTGCCTTAAGGAAAAAGATATGACCGCAAACAAATTGAGCCATCACGTTATTTGAAAAGTTATTAGCTGTAGCGCGGATTATAGTTATTAGCTAGTGAGTGCTACTTTGACGTATCATAATATATTTTGTTGAACAAACAGTTATTTAATTATTTACTACCAATGTGATAAAAAACATTGTCCATGTTTAAGATTTATGTATTTAACTCAATTTCTTCCTTCCTCCATCTCATTGGCCCTAATTAATAACATACATTTTGCAAGTTTAAGAAAAACAATTATTTGACCTCTGGATTTCTTGATAGGTCTCAAGTTAAAGTTTATATTTAACTGATGAAGCAAACTTGACTGTGTTTCCAGGAGAGTCTGGTCAGTTCTTGACCTTCATCCAAGAGGACACTATGAAGTTCATGTTCAAGTCCCATCAGGAACCCCGGCCCAACCCTTGCTTTCAGGCAGACACCTGCGACAACCAGTGCTCAAAATACCCCTCAGAGAACCTCAGACTGCCTCCCCAGAGCATCACTCACCACACCATTTTGTAACTTTAATATGTTCACTGATGCGATTTGAAACTTCAAAATATAACAGTAAAACACAATGCTATTGCATTCTTCTAGATCAGTGCATCTTGCGGAAATAGTTGGTGGAAAGGTCAATCCCAGCAGAATGGTGGTTATCCGGTTCATGGAAGATGAGGCTACCCTTGAGGAGATCACTGGAAAAGTGCGAGATGCCATTTGAAGTCCTGACCCTATAGTGTTGACTGATACACAGGGAAATGCAATTCTGGAATCTAAAGGAACATCAGGTTAAATAAGTTTAAGATTCTTTTTAGTTAATAAGATTGTTATTGTAACATATTCATCGGTCCATGGTCAATCTAAATAATGTTTTTTAATTATTATTTGTGTCCCAAAAGGTCTCATTACTGGAAGCAAAATGCACGAAAGATTCTTGCTGTGCCAGAGAGTGACTTTCAGGTTTGGCAGGAACAAAGGAGGAGATTGATCCTAATCTTAAGAATACATACATCATTGAAGGGCCGGTCTTCACGACAGTGCTGTCAGAGTATTATTGGTTGAAAAACATGTGTGGAACAAGGGCTGGAAACCTCTGTTCACTGTGCAAATGTTAGGTTAGGTAGAACTTTATTGAAATTGTTTATTGTTTATGTAGAGCAGACGCCCCAGAAAATTTGAGGTCAATGGTCTGTCAGAAGTATTTTCTGTTTTGAGATCCCTGTTCAACAAGTAATCCTCTTGTGTGGAATTTACACGTTCATCGCTGTTTGTTAATTGTTTATATTACTGTTATGTGTTGTTTACAAGAAGCAAATTAAGGATTCTAACACCGTTTGTGCCATTACAATTATTTAAGTTTTGTTTTCTAAAAAAAAGACATTGCGTCTTATTGATGTTCACTGTATATGCACTGTTTTTAATACTTCACTCAAACTGATTAAATGAGAAAACGTTTGAGGATGTAAGTTTATATTAACATAGCACAGGACAAATCACACAATACGCTGAGTTGTGTTAACAAGGAAGAGCAGAGCCTCCTAGAAAGAAATGAAGTCATTGTTCACTGCCCTGGAGAACAAGTCTGAAATATCTGGATATTGCACAGCAAACTGATTCTCAACTTCAAATTTTCGTCTTCAGCAGTAAATGGGTCAACTCCAAAGGTTGAGGATTTGGAAAGTGAGGATCCCACCTGCTGCCTGTAAAGTTCTGCTGCTTCACCTGAGAGACGCATAAGCTCCTGTGGGCCAGAGCTTTTGGTACACCTTTACCTGTAAAGCAAGAACGCTGTCATTGGTCTCAAGATCTACCCATGTTTATTATTTTCTCTATTCAATGAATTCGACGAGCATTCCATGATTCCACCACCTTTGTAAGGCCGACCTGACACATCTGACCGGTAACGTTTGACACACAGTATTTCACAAGGTCATTTTTCATGTCAAGTTCCTCTTGATCAACTAGCTGCAGGAGGGCTTGCTTCAGAAGATAGTTGACACGATTGTTGACTTCAGGCCAGATCCGTTCAACCACATGATTCTATAAAATTCAACATTTAAAATATAAATGCTATATATAATTCAATGCATGGAAATGTATGGAGTGAATACCAATAAGAAGTGTCTGACTTAAGCACAGGTGTAATTTCATTAGAAAAAAACATTTGAAGAATCATCTATTGTACTAACCCTTGTTGATGTAGTCGTCAAGTAAGGCCTTCTCTCTTGGTTATGGCGATCACTTGAAAGCAACTCCTGCATAAACTATGCATATTGTCTGTTGTCAATTTGACTAACACTGTGTAAGATTCCAGGACTGTATATCAGTGTTGTACACTGACCTGAAGACATCCTCATAGATGGCAGGATTGTTTTTTATCGGCATTGTCGAATGAGCCACAATCTTCTTCCTAAAGCCATCAATGAACCTTGTGACCCATGTAGTCAGCTTGATATGGTGTGGGATCAAGATTGCATGCACCCTGAAAGAGAGGGGGGGTTGGAATAGTAGAAATAATGGACTGGTCAGTCTGTCTTTGTCGATGTCTGTTTCTGTCTCCTGTCATTCTGTTTTTCTGTGTCTATGTCTTTCTATATGTGTCTCTGCCGTTCTGTCTGTGGTTCTGTCTGTCTGTTTTATTTCCTGTGTTTCTGTTTGTGTCTCTTTCTCTCTATTCCATATACTTTTCAATTAGCTAGCCAAGTTTCTACATAATGATTTGTATAAACCGCGTCTCTAAAATTAACTAAATATACGGTATAGTTGGTGTTTTTCAAGCTTAAAAACTATTTAATGACAAAGTCAGTAACACAACATTGATGTAACAACTGAAGACTGAGAAAAAAGTAATACCTGAAACCTTGATTCATGGTAAGGTTGATTAATAGTTCTTAGAACAGATCCAATACATGTTTCTGATGCACCTTTTGTGGCAAGATACCCCTTCATCATCCTTCTACCGTATGTACGTCTAGATGTAACCAAATTCACAATTGCAATTACCACTTTAGATTTTTGACTTTTTTTTATTTTATACTTTGTTTATCATTTAATTGACACATTTTAATTTAAGCATAAAAAAACACGTATACAACACACTCCCGTTAACTGCATAAATCCTGACCTGTACTGGCTCAATCGGGATTCTCTTATTCTGAAAATCCACACATCCTGTTCAGGGTAACACAAAAAACTACCCGTTTTTCTGTTTTAGTGCGTCAGTAAAAAAATGTTCTTAAAAATTAAATATCGACCGATTTTTCAATTCTAATTATTCGTTTTAAATAATTAAAATCGCACTGTATTTTGTTTTTCGTTTTTAAAATGAAAATTGAATAACCACTCGTTTTTCGTTTTTTAAAATCTGCTCTCGCATCGAAATGACCAAAAGTTACACGGACCTTGAATCATTATTACTATGTAAATTTTAATTAAAATGTTTCAAGGGTAAATTGCAGAAAAAGGAAGGGATCGCCGATTCGCATCCAAGCTGAAAACTACCACTCCCACGATTCCACACTCTGTGACGTCTTACAATCCTTGGCCAATGGGAGCGCCCCGATGAACCACATGATCCACGCAGCACGATTTGAATTGTTCGAGAGCGTCTGTTTTTTTAAGAGGACGAGTTGATATCGTTCTGAAATATTTTTGCTTGCCAAGAGGTCGGTACTTTTCTTAAACAATCAATGGACTTACTTGCTTTGGAGTCAAATCCGTGTGTTTATTTATTTAAACAAGGGTCCATAACCTCAACGTCATTGGCTGCTAATTTCGAAGCTAACTAGCTAAACGTCAGAGTTGCTTGTGTCGTTTCTGTATTTATACATAACGAGCAATAATGATTCAATGTTCATAACTTAACATTCCTCCTCGTCTTTAGGTTGTTTGTAGGCGAGAGAAGAAAGCAGGATGGACTGCCCAGCTACAAATGGTAGGTTGGGGTTTCAAAAACTATTTTCGCCCACTTTAAACTTGTTCTAAACCATTTTATCATTTTTTTTCCCCCCCTGTAGATCTCATATTTGTTTCGGATGAGAAGTTGGACTTTGACGTCTCTTGGTCATCCAACAGGTATAAAATGTCGTCACTTTGTTTTTTTCCTCAGGTTTTCATAAAAGCATGAACATTTCAGTTCAAATACGCAAAGTACGGTCGCAATAGATTTGATTCGATTAGATTTACTTTCTTAATACCTCTGGATATCTACTTCTGGAAATATAATATGATATAAATTGGAAAATATAGAGTCAAGCCAATACAATTTTTGCCCAGATTTTTGAAATTGGAAGGTAATGTGTGCAGTTGTTGGATCCCTCCTTGTAGTAATAGGTGGCTGTATTTTATTCATTCTTGATTCGGACACATAATAGATAAATGGGGAAGTTGAATAAAAAATGATATGCTTCTTCTCATCAAGGTACCTACTAAGAACCCTTACAGCGTCATGGTTTTTAAACCTAATCCCTATTTAAAATTTAAAATACTAAAACAATGCACTATATAACATGTATAAAGCAACACTGATAAAACTGTCAAGATGTTATGTCACATAATGCATTACTTTTCAAGTAATCTCAAATGAGAATTTAGTGGCTTGTTTTTCATAGCAATCGAGATTCATCTATTGTAATTTTCAATATATCCAGGGTAGAATATCATGTCTGTACAATCTGTGAAGGTTAAAACTTCTGTTGCGAGTTCAACACTTGATAGTTGTGTATGAGTTCATCAATAAAGTTTTACCTTACCTTACTTACCTTACTTTTTAAGTGTCTGAAGTACTACAGAATTATTGAACTGTGAGAACACACTCGTTGGAAAGACAGGAAATTAGTTTAAAAATCCAAATTAACAGACCCCATCATCAGAAGAAAGTAACCATTGTACTAAGGGATTGTGGCTTAAGTTCAGTGCACAGAAGTACTGCAATACTATGCTTGTTCTTTAATCTATATATTTTTTTTATAGCTCCGTGGCTGATGAGGTGTTTATGGGTTCAGTTGGCCGTGAGGAAATGCTTGCCCATCCCAGTCTACAATCGGGTATCAAGGATGATGTTGGAGGTGTGCTGAATAGCTTAAGCCCACTATCTGTAGATCAGCTGGATGCTGTGTTCCAAGAAGCTCACAAACTGGTTGACCATCTTCAGAACTGTGAGCCTAACACGGTGCCCCTCAAAGAAGAAGAAAAGCACAGTCAAACAAGCATCACCTCCAATGAGGATGAAGTGTTTCTACAGGACTTGGAGAACAAATTGATTAAGCTGAGTCAACCCGTCAGTGTGTGCAGTCCTATGAAACGCCAGACCTTTATAGTTCAAGACAGTCCAATGAAAGAACTTCCCCCAGTTTTCCAAAAACGTATTTTAAGAGGAAGCAGCTCAACTGTGACGCCATCATCCCGGCCCTCTAAAGCCCCTCGACTCTCTTCATGCATTGTCTCCACCTCCTGTACCCAGCCTCCTCCATCGACCCGTCTGTCCACACGTCTCTCTACATCCTCTGGCCCAGGATCTTCTACTCGCCCTGCTCCATCTACCCGTCTGTCCACACGTCTCTCTACATCCTCTGGCCCAGGATCTTCTACTCGCCCTGCTCCATCTACCCGTCTGTCCACACGTCTCTCTACATCCTCTGGCCCAGGATCTTCTACTCGCCCCGCTCCATCTACCCGTTTGTCCACCCGTCTCTCTACATCCTCTGGCCCAGGATCTTCTACTCGCCCCGCTCCATCTACCCGTCTGGCCACACGTCTCTCTACATCATCCAGACTCTCTACTGTTTCCCAAATTGGCATCTCAAGTCCTTCAAGTACGGTCAAATCCAAGCCTGCACAAGCTCTTCGAGAAAAAGCCATGTCAAGTGTTGGTGTTGTTCTGCCAAACAAACCTTCAATTTCCAGCAAAAAAGTGGAGCGAGCAAGGCTGCAGCCACCAAGCAAGGTAAGATATTACATATAGCTAAATAGTACTTTAGATCAGCTATGTTTCTCAAGTCCCTCAATAAACTGTTAATCATTTTCACTAGATGGCGCTAAAAGCCATCTTATCATCGCTGTGAACTTTTTCTAATTGCACTGTGACAAAATTGGCAATTTGTTAAACATGATTCTTATAACTTCTCATACGTTACTAGTCTTATTATGAAAGTGTCATAGCTTTTATAACATAAATATTCATACTTTAAAAAAACATGAGCCCTGAAAAAGTCTGTTTTCATGCCCTGGGATTTACCCACCTTTCCAGCAACATTGAAGCAAACTTGGTACACGCATTACAAATAAAAAGGTTTTTGATACGATTCATATCCATTACACCCTATTTTTTAAAATGACATGATGCAAATTTACTCATTTATAATAATGTAATGAAAAAGTACAACTCAGTTTTAAAATCCAGAAAGTATTATGACAGTTTTTGGTCTCGTTCTAGGATCCCTTTCCTTAACCCTACTTAAACATTGATTTAGCCCGACATAAAAAAAATACTTGATACATAGATTAATGAATAGTGAATATGGATGCTAAACCATAGCCTTCTTCTGCGTACATTAAAAGGTAAATAACATGAGCAGTTGAGTGTCACGACTTGAAACTTTGAAATGAATAGTATTGTGACACGGAATGACTTTTCTGTTTCATTGTTGGCTTGTTTCCATGTGCTGTGGTAATGACCTTGACCTGACTGGTGTAATTCTCCTGCAGGTGGCACTAGGCTTGAACAAAAGTCCAAGTTCTCGGCCTTCCAGCAGAGCACCATCATGTGAGGATCTGCTCTCTGACTCGATGAGTGTGGCCTCAGATATGAGCGAGTCTTCCTTCAACTCGAGCCTTGGGAAACCTGCTCGGACTCTGCCTGCCAAGGTAATGCATGTTTTTTTGGTTTTTATTTACACCACATTAGTGTTGATTTAATTAAATTGATTGTAATATGCTTCCATTTATGAATAAATTGTTTTATCTTCAGGGTGCTGTAAACAAGTGGTCAGCTGTCAAAGCGCCGCATCCACAAACGCGTCAAATGACTGAAAGAAGGAAAACGTCTTCATCATCGTCATCTGTCTCCAGTTTCAACTCCAGCATTTCTCTCTCCCCTGCTCCAGGTACACGTATAATCAAGTCCTCATCGTCTATACATCAAGGTTAGAGCTTGAGTGTCTCTTCTCAGGTAAAGTCAGCACTTCAGTCAACAGGCGTGTGAGCAAACCAGCCTTACAGAATAGATCTCGCCGCTCTGTCACCGCCTCGACTGCAGAGACGCCCTCTTCCACTGGTGCCCGTCGACCATCGAGCATCCTTAGAAAGACGTCGGAGTCAGAACAGGCTAAAACTGGCAGGTCCACGCCGCTGAAGAGAACCGAGGTCACTAATCTGCAGCCTCTATCTGCTAACAGAGGTTTCGAAGCTCTAGTCCCTGCATCTTCACAGAACACAAGACTGTCAAAGTCCAAACCTCAGGCCCTCGTACCACCCACACCGAGTGGCAGCAGAAAGGGTAGCAGCACTGTGGAAGGTAAGACCCTTTTCCCTGGTCAGCACCACCAACAAATGCCACTCATTGATGTTTAATATCCTCTAATGTGTCCTGTCTCCAATGTGCTTATGGTTGTCTCCTAATATGTATGTGTCCAGACATGTTGAAGACAAAGCAGCTGGTCTCCATGAGCAAAATGCAAGCGTAGGTGACACCCTCTGATTTCTTCTCAAACTTGAACCTGTCACTTTTTGGCGTGTACCTTGTTTCTTTTAGCTTTTAACTAATGTGTTGATTAGTGTGTCTTACCTTTATCCTGGACCTCTATTGTACTCATCAGTACAGTACAGTATTGAAAATGTGACTAAGTCCCATCTACTTAAAAAGCTTTCTGGAGATAAACTTGTTAACCATAACCACACCCACTCTGCTGTGATTGGTTAAGCTTTAAGATTTGTCACAATGGACCATCAAACCCGGAAGTCTCCACCTCCAAGGGAGAAACAAGGGGGGGGGGGGATTATTACGTCATAATGGACTTCGCTCTCGTAACCTCTTGTTCAAGATTTCAGATGATGATAATAACTTGAAAAGATCTTGATCATGATGAAGGACCTACAGCATGTTGTAGAGGAAGACTTTGAACCGTGTGAGTAAGTTCGACTTGTCTTGTAGTGCTCCCCAGACAGGTACACCTGCTGGTGGCTGCAGGTCACCTCAAATAAAGGCACGTCGTCCCTCTGCTCTTCCCACACCACTGAGACGTGGAAGTTCTTCTATACCATTAGCCACGCCAACCAACAGGACGGGAATCAAACGACCTCTGTCCGACCCTGACCCCAGCCCAGCCAGAAAGAACGGTATCCGCAGGTGAGACGCTGCTTTCAAGATTACACAAACACAGAGCCCACTTTACCATCTTCTTCTTCTCCTCGTAGTCCGACCCCGGCCTTCGCTGAACATGAGGAGTCCAATGATGTTCCAGTCATCAAGCCATTTTGTCTGGAGGACGATGCTCCAGTGACTACACCCTCCATTCTGGAGCCTGAACAGTCTGATTCCACAGACACTGACATGTCAAGTGACTGCTCACCTCAGCCTGGCACGAACCTCATTCAGCTGGAGACGAAGGAAGAGGGACTAAGCAAACTGCAAGAGGTCAGAGGTCACACGCTACACAATTTAGAATTGAGGAAAAATAACTTCTGATATAAATCTATATGAGTGTTGAGAGAAGAGGGACAATTGCTGATTAAATATTCCACACATGCCACATCTAATTCAAAATACAACAAAGGTCCCGGATCAATAGTTTTGAAACTGACCATCTTGAATGAAAAATGCAAGCTTCATTCCAAACTTTAGCTTTTTAGTGTTAGGGCAGAGATGGGCATTGGTGCCACATTTTAAACGGTGGCAGTTGTGAGGAGCCGTCAAGCAAAAATGGATTAAAAAGTATAAAAACAAGCTAAATATAAAAAATGTTGTTTATTTTCTTTTTTTTTTCTTTATAAAACTTTGATTTCATTTTTAATTAGATTCAAAAGCACTATTTTCCAAATGTTTTTATATACACTTAAATCTGTTTCAGGGTCAATAAATATGAAAAGAAACAAACAAAAACCCTTAAGTCATATTTAGAGACAAGTAATGAAGACTAGAAATAAATACCTTTCAAAATGGTTAGTTTCTACATGATCTTGGGCCACATAAAAACAGAAAAAGTGATACATGTGGCCAAGGGCATAACTTTACCCAGGTCTGTGTTCAGGGGGTAGGGGTTATCCAAACGGTACTTAAATGTTGCTGGAAACTGTAACTTAACAATAAAACACAAACTTTTTAACAAAATATATTGTTTTCTCTTACTTTGCAAGTAAACTGTTCCACTGCTTTGTGGATTTAGAAAATAGTTTGTAATCTTGACCTACATTTCTACAGTAGTTTGATGTGGTTACTTTGCGTGCTCAGGTTCTTCTGTTGGACCTTCCTGCTCCAAACCTGCATCCACACGAGAAGCTTCTCATCGATCTGACCAACACCCCTGATCTGATCCGCACCAACAGCAAGTCCGGCACCATGTCCCAGGTACAAGAGGATTTCCTCTTTCTATGAGCTAGAAGAAATCTTAAGTGGTCGCTTGCTGTTGAACTTTCATGTAGCTGTCAATGTCACAGTTAATTATTAATAGTATTGGAACAAATCGTCCCAATTTCTGCTGAAACCGAATAAGCAGTTGTCACTTGTTGTCCGTCGGCAGCTGATTGACCTGAGTTCTCCACTCATCAAGTGGAGCCCGGAGAACAAGGAGAAGAACGCTCCACTCATCAACCTGTCTTTCTGATGCAGACTTCACCCAACAATGCAGTCCAACTCAAATGTAGAAAGTGAATGAGCTCGTGAAGTGATGGAAACATTTTAAACAAAGGAATGAACTAACTTAAATTAACATGATTGTGTGAATAAATGTTGATAACCTTGACAGTCAGTAAGTGTCTGAAAACAGATCGTTCTTAAATAAAATATTTTAAAATTAAATACTGAGCGGATTCTTCTTTTTTTTTCATGTCTCAGCGAGACTTCAACAGTCACATTCGTAGTTCTGGTCTCTCCCATCATGTCTGACCTAATGTCTTCTTCCTCTAGTCCTATTCATGTCTCCTTCCACCAAACCTGCTAAACTACTTTCTTCTCTGCTGGACCCACTTTTCCTCCTCATGGCTCCTCTTCTCAGTCCCATTGTCCCTCTCTGGATTATGAGAGCTTATATTTTCTCTTCTGATTGAGCTTCACATGAATACGGTAGTTAAACTGTATTGTTTCAGATTCCATTTTTTCATGTTGGATGTTGCACGACTGTACCAAAGCAAAATTCCTTCACCGATGATGGGGGGGGGGGGAAATGTGGTTCTGGTTGTGGATATTACAGGTGTGTCCCAGATCTGCAGTCTCAAACAATCTCTGGACTAATCTTGGATTCCAGGTGAGAACCAGCAGCATGTTTTCAAGGCAACGTTCCCCTTATCGCTCCAAAGTGACTGATATAAACTCTTCCCCTCCTACCAGTCCAGATTCTAGTCCAACATGTCCACCCTCGGTCTGCTGCTTCTCCTCGGGGTCTCCAGCTGCTGCCTGGGAGTCGAACAGGTGAGCGTTTACTCTTCGTTCAATCTGAAGCTTGTGTTTTGAGATTTGGTCTCTTAAAACTTATTATAATCAATATACTGAATACACTTCTCCATTTAACTTGGGTTAGTCCAAATCTAATTTGATTATGAATTTAGTTTTTAAGGATATTATATATCCTGTAGTCTATAATTGCATGATATGCATATTATTTTCTGTCCCTTTTAAACATCCATGGTATTTATCCTCAGCTGAACAGTAAAAAAAGAAATGGTTTTATCACTCTTGGGCAGCTTTTTTAAACAAACTGTTGGTTATGCTTATTATATATACATTTAGGAAATCATTTTGGGTGCTACTTGCTAACAAAATCTTTGACGCAGGACCTCCCAGTGTCTGAGCTGCTGTATAGGGCAAACAAGGATGTTGGTAAGATCACCACCACGTTCACACGTCACTCTTAACAGCGTTACTAGTTAGAGTGACATCACTAGCACTTTAATACTTTATTTATATTAGGTTTGAACTCATTGAGCTCAATCTTTCCGTCTAAAGACCGTCTCTGACCATAGAATCTGCCGCTCTACTCAAGGTATCTAGGGGATGACACGGGTCCTAGTTTTAGAATCTTGTTTCTGGCAACCCCCGGGTGTCAGAAAAATGTAGCTTCAATTTAAATCTTAGATGCCCCACTGCCAAGTGTATCTCATTTGTTTAGATATTCAGATAAAGGCTTGATGCCTGTTTCTATTTTTATGTTCCTTGCATGTAAAAAAAAAAAATTCTCTCAGTACTTTATAGAAAACACACAGAAAACTGTCTGGAAGACCAGCTTCTCTAAGCATACAGAAGATCATTGTTGAAATAATATCAAGAGAGATCTGCTGCTTGAGTCATGATTTTGAAAATGATACCATCGTTGAAGAAAACATCATTTGACACTGAAACCGCAGGAATACTGCAGAGAAATATAATGGACTTCAACAAATAATGGCAAATTTAAATTATATATAAAAAAAAAACGACACACAAAAAACGATCGCATGAAAAAAAAAAAGAATTATGTTTGAATTAAGCAATTATTCAGTGAAATAGAAAAGTAGGAATTGTGGCAAAAATACTGTTTCTGCTCCTTTTCAATGTCAATAAACATCTTGTTTGATCAGCTGAGACTTGTTTCATCACAGTTGAAAATTCAACAATTGGGTGTACAAATGATTTTATAAAAAAAACTGAAATCCTGTATGGTTTAAAGTGTATAACATTTTTAAATATATTTATACATATAGCAGTTTTCATGACTTTATTTTTGGCTGGTTTTGTTTAATTTAACACAGTGCACTTGGAATATATTTATGTCTCTTTATTATATTATGGTATATTTTTTGACTTACTTTCTCCATGTTAGTTCGTAGGAGCGATGAGCCCCTTGTGATCGATGACATCGCTTATGACCACGAGAGCGACAGGAACGCTGATCCATGCACCTCCAGAGGCTGCATGTGGGGCAAGTCCTCGGATGGGAAGGTCTATGTGCCGTACGTCATCGCCTCTCACTTCTGTGAGTCACTCCTCTTCACTCTCCCAGTTGATCTATAGCAGGGGTGGGCAATTAAATTTCCTCTGGGGCCACATTATATACTGTGACTGTTGTGAGGGGCCGTCAATCCAAAGGAGAGGAGCGAAGAGCTAAAATATGACAGAAAAACTTTGAAAAAACAAAGCAAGTAAGTATAGTAAAGAAAGAAATATCAGCATAAAATAAACCTGGCTATGTCAAAACCCTTTTATAAACCTTTCTAGTAAAAGAAAATGATGGGAAAATAACCTATTTCTCTAAATACGATAGAAAATAATTTTGATTGGCAAGACATTTTCATAAAAGTAAAAACTAAAAAATCACAAAGGAAAATATATATATATAAATATACATATTTAGAGTTAATAAAATAATAAACTCAATATTAAATTGAAAGCTGTCGGAAATAATGTCTATGTTCTACTCTGACCTCTTGAGGGCCGCATGAATACGGTCAAAGGGCAACATGTGGCCCCCGGGCCGCACTTTTCCCAGGTGTGATCTATAGACTTTAAATGCCTTATTGCATGATTATAAACCATTGTTTTTCCTTCAGTGACATTTGAACCTTCATGACTGTTATCTTTCAAACCAAAAGAGTGGATAATAAATATTGCTACGCATCGTTGTTTATTTTGCATTCGATTTTCTTTAAGGTAATTTTATAAGAAAGTTTTAACATGCTTTGGATTATGTTAAATTCGGATTAGATCTGTTTTTCTGAATATCCATCACATGTTTAGCATCAATATTAGACTGTGAAGGGTTGTGAACGCCTGACAAGACCTCTGTGTTGAGATGAATGTTTCTGCTCGTTTTGCGTCAGCTTCCCGTGAGCGCAGCATCATCGAGCGAGGCCTCGTGTCCTTCCACGACGTCTCCTGCATCCGCTTCGTCCGCCGTGGCAACCAGAAGGACTATCTGAACATCCAGTCCGACAGCGGGTGAATAACCTTTTATTCAACACTCTTCTTGGTATAATATAAGAGTTTATCTTCATTTAAACTTAGAATAAACTAATTTTTCCTGACCTTGTGTGCTAAATATTAAGAATGTATGTACTGTACGTGTCTGATGTAGATAGAACTGTTTTGATCCTTTTGGGATATTCACGATCTGTTTAAACTTTAGTTTCTGTGCATCTGCAGCAGGAGAAACGGCATTTTCCTTAACACTTGTGTCAGTTATTTAGTTTTGTATTTATTTGTTCACATGTCCTTCGGTTGTTCTGAGCACCACTGCGTATCTTCTTCGACTCGGCTAGCCTGACGATTGAATCATCAAAAGAAAGTATGACACAAGGAACACAATATTTCATGTGCCTGGAGAAAATAAAATAAAATAAAACCATGAACTCAAAAACTTGTATTGGCAGATATATGTTGCATTTATATCTTTAGCTTCAATAATAACTCCATGCTACTAAAAAATGTATGTCTAGAACAGGGGTGGGCAATTAAATTTCCTCTGGGGCCACATTATATACTGTGACTGTTGTGAGGGGCCGTCAATCCAAAGGAGAAGAGCGAAGAGCTAAAATATGACAGAAAATTTTGAAAAAACAAAGCAAGTAAGAATAGTAAAGAAAGAAATATCAGCATAAAATAAACATGTCAAAACACTTTTATAAACCTTTTTAGTAAAAGAAAATGATGGGAAAATAACCTATTTCTCTAAATATGATGTCAATAATTTTGATTGGCAAGACATTTTCATAAAAGTAAAAACAAAAAAATCAGAAAGGAAAAAAAAATATATATATATATATATATATATATATATATATTTAGAGTTAATGCAATAATAAACTCAATATTAAATTGAAAGCTGTTGGAAATAATGCCTATGTTCTACTCTGACCTCTTGAGGGCCGCATGAATACAGTCAAAGGGCCACATGTAAATAAATATTACTTACTTACTTACTTACATGTGGCCCCTGGGCCGCACTTTGCCCAGGTGTGGTGTAGAATGAGGTTCCAAAGTATGATTTTTCTAAACAATCTACCTTTTGATTTTATTTTAATACATTTGAATTTGAGTAACTACATGGTACCATCTTAAATAGGTGCAGATTCCCTTAAATGTAAGTATGTGATACTGTCACTGACATTTATATCAATGTGAAGCCTGAACTAAATCTGTGGTCCAGCAGCTTTTTCCAAAGGTAACTTTTCTTTCATGCTCACACACTCACTACGACTGTGTACTGAGCCAAATGATTTATGACATCACCGTCACTGAGAATGTCATCAGATTAGGCGCTGCAGCAGAATACCAACTGGTGATAGACAAGTGAAATGATGGATGATATCAATGTGTTTCTAACTCCAATCTCTGTGCGACAACAGCTGCTACTCTTACGTGGGTCGCCGTGGTTACTCTCAGACTCTGTCCCTGGACCGCCAGGGTTGTCTGTACCACAGCACGGTCCAGCACGAGCTGCTGCATGCACTGGGCTTCAACCACGAGCAGTGTCGCTCTGACAGGGACCAGCACATCAGGATTCTGTGGGAAAACATCCAGTCTGGTCGGAACACAACGCCCGATTAACTAGCTGGTGCCTGACTTGATCAAAAATCATGCCTATGTTTGATGCAGGTTGGGAATATGCCTTTGACAAGATTAGCACGCTGAACCAGAACACAGCGTACGACTACAGCTCTGTCATGCAGTACCACAAGTAAATATACAATTCTTTCATCCATGGCTCATTGTTGTGGTGTGTCATGTTTGGAACATTGTTTGTTAAAACATGTGCTCAACACTTCCAGGTACGCTTTCTCTGGGAACAACAAGCCCACCATGGTGCCCATCCCCAACGCCAACGTCGAGTTTGGAACTGGCTCTCAGATGAGCAGGAACGACATCGCCAGACTGAACACCCTGTACAAGTGTTAGAGATGATGATGATGATGTGAAGGAATAAATATACTCTGTTGATCACACTGTTTTCATGTGATTGTTGATGTTTTTCAAGCAAAGCAACTCTAGAAACAAATAAACGGATCTTAATAAAACTTGAACAGTTGTAAACATTATACAATATTTGAAAGTGCTTTTGTCACCTCCAGGCTGGACTATTGTAACTCTCTTCTGTCAGGGTGTTCTAAAAAGTCTCTCAGAACTCTTCCGCTCATTCAGAACTCTGCAGCTCGTGTCCTGACTAAGACTAAGAGGCGCGAACACATTTCCCCTGTGTTGTCTTCTTTACATTGGCTTCCTGTAGAATTTAGAATACAATTTAAAATCCTTCTCCTAACCTATAAAGCCTTACATGGTCTAGCACCAACATACATTAAAGATCTAATCCAAACTTACAACCCTCTAGGACCTTACGATCCTTAAACTCTGATCTATTAGTTATACCACAAATCTCTAAATGTATATTTGGAGCCAGGGCCTTCAGTTTTTAAGCCCCTCTGCTGTGGAACCAACTACCGGCTTCAGTCCGGAGGGCAGACACCCTCTCTATGTTTAAAAACAATCTTAAAACCTTACTTTTCGATAAAGCCTATAACTAACTTAACTGTTTATCTTTAGCTGCTATAACTAACCTAACTGTTTATCTTAGCTGCTATAGACTGAGAATGCTGGAGGAGTTTTAGACACCGAGCTCTGTATATCCTTCTTTTCTACATTACATTCATCACCTGTGCAGTTTAAACCCACACCTTTTTATTTCTCTCCCAGAGCCCCAGGGCTCCACCTCCAGAGCTGCTGCTGATCCAGGATCCTCACCACGTCATCAGATCCCGGTCAAAGCGGCAGGCCGTCAACAATGAGTCAGGTTCCGCTCGAGGTTTCTGCCTTCTAAAAGGAAGTTTTTCCTCGCCATAGTTCACTGTACAGTGTTTCGCTTCTTGCTCTTTGTTGAATTGCTGGGATCTATTTTTCCTTAATCAACTATAGTCTTATTTCAACTGTATAGTGTCTTGAGATAACTTTGTTATGATAGACACTTTAAATAAAATTGAATTGAATTGAATTGAAAGTTTTTCTACATTAGACACTGTGTATTGACTAAACTATGGCAACAAGGACTATGGAGTGAGGAGTTTTAATAATGTAATCATAACAAACGCGTCAATGTCCTGATGGTTGACTCTATTTAGTCATATTCTTTATTTTATTTTTATTTTATCACAATAGTTATATGGCTACAAATGTCTATAATGTACTTTTACTTTTCTGTTCATCTCTTGGTAACTACTGAGTAAATATACTCACTTATTTTCCTTCATGAAGCCCAACATGTTGGTGTGTTCAGTCTCCAGGTGACTAACTAACAAATCAGTGGTTACCATGTAATCACCGTGTCTGTATGTCCCGGTCAGATATGGACGGATCAGTTTACAGTGATGCACCTTTTAATGAGGGGGTATTTATCCAAGGTGTGGTCGGTCCAGATGAAAGGGAGACATGATGAGTGGATCATGTGGATGGAGGGGAATGACCTCTCACTCTATATATGGTTTGACTCCAAGCCGACACATGGACGTCTCATGACGGAGGAGAAACAAGGCACTGAAAAGTTCAGAATTAGAGAAACATGAAGAAAAAGGCGAAGCTCTCTATATAGCGGTCAATCTACTTCCCTACTCTCAGGTGATAGACAACAGAAAACCATTGAACTTTGCCTTTGTTTTTAAATTGTTACTGCGACCACTCCGGCACTTTCTGTTTGTCAACTTGCACTCTAGTATTTCAGCGTTTGTATTGTAGCTGTTGCTTTTCTTTTTTTATCCAACTGTCGTTTCTGCTACTGTATTTCTCTCTTGTGAAAGAGATCTTGAGATACCTGGAGACAGATCGATATTTAAAATATTTTGAAAATTAGAAAGTTTAAAGCCTAATTGGCTTCTTGAAAGACATTATGCCGTTACACTGCTCTTTCTGTCTCGCTCAGCTTTTGGGTTTCCCCTGAAGACTCTACACACACAAGTCATGCGCATGTGTGTGTAACTGGACAGTTTGTTCATGTGGAGACGGTTGGCAGCTAGCTTCTGTCTACTAAAGCATCTGGCAGAGACCTGGAGTAGAGCACAGACCCTAAGAACTTCTTGACGGTTCTGCTGTCATTTCCAGCTTTAGTGGCCTGAGGTGGAAGAAAGCATGAGAAGAGAACTGGTGACCTCATGGAACGACGTCGTCCACTCGACATGCAGCTAGAAAAAAAAAGCAGTAGTTGTCGTGTGACCCTGTTCATCCTGAAAACTACTTGTCTACCGCAGACAAACTCATTTCCTTTTAATGAGCAGAAGTGACAGCTTTTAGTGGTGCATGAGATCCTGCTGACGTAGTTTAGTGGTGAGGAAATGTACTGGCTCCTCATCTCCTCCAGCATACCAGGAAACTACAGTGAACAGATCACTCACATCGCTGAAGAGTCTTAGATAGTTTCTGTTTTTCAGGAGCAAAATGGTAACTGTCAATCAAGATGTTTACATTTTCACTGAACTCTTATCATGACAACAACATTTACATGTTTACTGAAGCTGCACAGAATTGACTGACAGCTCCAGTTAAAGGCACGAGGTGACAGAGAGGAAGTCCTCGCCTGTCAATCAACCACACCCGTAGGGAGTAATGGTCTGAAGAAGCTTCATGAAGCAGTCTTATTGTCAGAGTCCACTAGATGGTGGTCTCATGATAGCACGAGAGAAATCCTCAGTACCAGTGAAAGTATTCTAGATGGACAAAGATTCTGTTTAATACATTGCCAAGTAAATATTTGGATGAAATAGTAAACTCCAAAATGTCAGATATGATTGTCATTGCCAACCCCCCAAATATTTGCATATTTCCATGAAGTATTTTTTTAAGGGGAAAAATTGATTTTACATGTTCAATTGTTTGCTTGTGAGAAATTTATTTGAACACATAATGTGATCAATTGATAAAACCATTGTTTCTTGCCTCAAGACTCCAGAAAACACTTGAAAGTAATTTGTGTGAAAACATTGATTAATGGTTCTCATGATAATAATAATAATAATAATAATAATTTTAATGGTGTGACGAGCAATAATGAGCGACCTTGTTCTCTGAGTTTATGAACTTTTATTTCTTGCATGTTGATCCTTCACATCAGAACTCTGTCATTACAACCCACAAGGCTCACTCCAGCAGGATGGCAGGTCCAGTGTTCAGTGAAAATACAAGAGCAGAAATTAGAGGAGCCTCTGTAATTGGAACCTTCCCGGAGCTGAATTATGAATAGAAACACAGCAACATTGTCAACATGATTAGAAGACGCCTGTTAGGTCTTGTAATTTAGGAATCTATTTTTGGAGATGCTGTAAAAAAGAAAGTGGTCCAGATGTTGCCCCCCCTCACCTCCTCCCTCCTCTGACTGCAGGGTCACGCTGGAGGGGGTGAGAAATTTGTCAAGTGCTCTTGAAAAGCAACAGCAGGAGAGAAGATGATTAGTTTTCTTCTAACCGTTGGAGACATCGGAGCGTGTCAGGATCCGGAAACTAAAATCAGCTGCAGATTTATCAGGAACTTTTGGAATCACCTGGACGGAGTTGATCAGCAACAACTACTATTGAACATCAACAACATGGTGCCGCTGTTGGCGGTTGTGGTGACGCTGTGTCTACATCAAGTGTCGGTCTGCTCAGCTCAGGTGAGTCGCTTGCATCACTCCATATAAAACATCTCTGCACTTCTCCTGAAACCTTTCACGGATGCTCTATGGATCTATGGACATAGATTTGTTATTCAATAAAAAATAATGTTGCTTTAATTAGAGAAACGTTCAATTTTAAAAAAAGAAAAGAAAACTTAAATAAAAAAAACTTTATTAGGTAAAAATAAAAATGATTTTTTATTAACTAAAGAACTTAACTATTCAATCCCCAGAAAAGTGGCTTCAATCAAAAACATTTCTAAACCTCTTTTTAAAGCTACTTTTTTAAATGAATATTAAAGTAAGTAATCTGCCTCCATAGTCATCTGCCTTATGGAAATAAGGCTTAGAAAACCTGAAATACTTTTGAGTAACATAAAAAAGAAGTGGGAAATATAAAAAATCAATTCAATCAATTAAATCATTCAGTTTTTATTTTTGAAACATCTGAAAACATGCAAGTGATAAAAAACATCACGTGTTTATTATCTACCATCAGTCTTCTTGTCTACCACGATTAGTTGGTTCTTTTAAATAAAAAAACAAAAGACGATAATTTACATTGTTGTTGTTGTAGGACTTCTGTCCTTCATAGAGGTGACCGAAGACTTTAGTCTAAGCAGACATGGGCAGAAATGTGATTGTGTTTGTGATACAAAATATGCTGATATTTGTAAAGGTTTGTTTTTATGTAATTTTAACCTTTGACTGCCAGGACTGTCCGTCCACTCACGCCCTGCTGACCTCGTTGCGTCAAGTGGAAAAGATGTTGGCGGCCCACGAGGCATCCTACCAGCAGGGATTACGCTCTCTCCGGAAGAAGATGATCGCTGTGCACAATGGCACTGTGGCAGTCCTTAAAATGGGAAAGAACGGTAAGAAAGGAAGTATCCTGAACCAACCAAAAAGGCCTGAAAGTGTTTATATCTCAGATCAAGTCACATGTCTTCTTCAATAGCTACCTGCCCCAAACCAGACCCCCCTGCTCACGGCCGGAGACTTGGACGGGTGTTTGGAGTCAGACATGAGGTCCATTTCCTTTGCAAAGCCGGCTACGAGCTGATTGGACCACAGACCCGGGTGTGTCTGGACTCTCTGAGGTGGAGCGGCCAGCAGCCCTTGTGCCGACGTTAGTAAACTTAAGCTCAAGAGTGTTCATCTGGATCGAAGCACATTTGAAATCAGACTATTCACTGTCGGAGCAGGAATGTCAGAGTCAAGGAGCCAAGATCCCTCAAACAAAATGTGTATTTACCAAAAGAGAAGTGTGAGTCTGATATTGTCTTGTCATTCTTTAAAACTAAATTTATCTTCATTTTCATTTCATTTTGCGGGTGATGGTCTGATGAAGCTTCATGTAGCAGTGTCATTATTTTCAGAGTCCACTAGATGGCGGTCTCTCAATATTTTCCGTATATTTTCTGGCAGTTTCCTTCACAACTGATCAGGCCTATAACAAATGTGGGGGGGCTCAGGTGGGGGGAGAAGATTCTGAGGATAGAGAGGGGGGAGAGAAGGTGAGGTGTGTGTGTGTATGTTATTGTATTCTGCTTTCATTAGATGAGGCTGGATTAGGATGAGAAGCACATTTTTTATCTAATTATAATAATTGCTGTTTTATGTCATTGAGGCGTTTGGTTCTTTCTCTTCTTACCTGAAAATTAAATAATTTGTCCCTTCAGAAAAGCTTTTAGTGCCTCACAGATTTAAGTGTGGAACATTCCGGTAGTAATATTCTCTCTCAATTTGATCTGAGAGAACAAGTTTTGACAGAAAGAGCGGTCAAGACGCCATATGTGTTGAGTTGGTTCACTGTCTGGAAATGCTATGTCTAGCTGGACTGGTGCGGAAATCACAATACTGTGGTATAGGCATTTAGTTACATGTGGCACAAGCGTGTAATATTCTTGTGATGTAACTCTAAAACAATTCTTGCTGAAAAATCTCTTCATGCTTTATTTATTAAAAGCTGTGTCAGCTACATGTTTCCAGCTTTGAAACCTTTTTACACATGATCAATTCTTCTAGGTTTCAAACCCATGAACGGGAAAGTCAAATGAACTCATGGAGCTGTGTAACATAGTCCTTTTTTACAGGAGAATTGTACTGATTGACCTTGAATATGGTTTTTATCAACAATTCCAGTGAGGTGTGAGAAACAAATGTTATATTCTATGACAGGTGCAGCATTAAAAGGGCCGTAAATGGCCCGGTTGCGGGTGTGAATCACAATGCAGGTGTGTTTACTTTCTGCAGGACTGAACAGCAACAAGAACTCCACTTCCTCAGTGTCCTCTCCATCTTTCCTCCCCATCAAAGCGTCTCACTCCTCCACTTCAGCCAGGTCACCCCTGGTCTCCTCGTCCTCTATCCGTCCGTCTCGCTGCACTCACTTCCTGGGCTCGACCCGGTGCACCTGCGACGTGGGCTTCACCATCTCCGGCCGAGACAACAACATCTGCACAGGTACGAGAAGACGGTTCTTCATCTCTCTGGAGCCCCGCCTTGACGACTGCGACTGTGTTCCAGACATCGACGAGTGCCACCTGTTCCCTCTGGGTCAGCCGGGTCGCCTGTGTGTCCATCGGTGCGTCAACACGCCCGGCAGCTTCCACTGCTTCTGTCCGGACGGATACAAGCTGGCGGAGGACGGGCGCAGCTGCACAGGTCAGAGGTCGCAAGCGATCCGACGTGAGAGCCCGTGACTCATTGTGTCGATTGTTCTCAGACGTGGACGAGTGTCAGAGCGAGCGTCACAACTGTACGGCGGGAGAGACGTGTGTGAACACGTATGGAGGCTTCCAGTGCGTGACGGTGGAGTGTCCACGCATGAAGAACGCCACTTACATCAAGACCTCGCCCATGTGAGAGCAACACTTTCTTCTTCAACCTCTATGATGGTCACAGTAAAGCTAGACGTTAGAAATTGACTTTGCGTTTGAGACCAAATATGACACAAACTCACGCCTTTAAATGAGCTCTTGGTCACAACAGTCTGGATGAAATGTTGAGGCATGATCGAAGTGAAGACTTGAGTTTTGACAAGTGAGAAGGAAGAAGAGGTTTTCAGGCAGAGTGAGGTTTTTAGAAAGATGTTTAGGAAGAAGAAGGTGTTTGAACATTAGACCAGGTTTCAGATATCAGAAGTCAGCTCACCGGAGTCACTGAGTTATTGAATTAACATACATTAACATGGCTTTGGTTAATTTTTGTGTTGCTATTAAACTTCTGGATGATAGATGGCAGAAATCATTACATCCTGTGCAGAAATAAGAACAAATAAACCAGGTAACTGAGGACGAGAGGATACGGTCGACTCAAGCAGCTTTTAAAGCTGATGTTTGGACATATTTTGGTTTGAGAAAAAAAGCAAAAAACATTTACGACTTCGTCAAGAGTCATGTGGTCTGTAAATTCTGCAACACCAGAGTCAAGTACTCGACAATACTACAAGTACATCTTTGTTCTTACAGTATCGCAGTATATTGTACTGTGATATTTATTGTATCGCCAGATTTCTGCCAATGCAAACCACTGGTGACTAAAGGGAGAACAGGCTTCCAGGAATGTTCTAAAATTCAACAAGTGTGAGATAAAACATAAATGTGTTTTTCTCTTGCATCTCCAGGCGCTGCGAGAGGAATCCTTGCATGTTTGGAGATAAAGCGTGTTTACAGGCTCCCAACTCTATATCGTTTCACTTCCTGTCAGTGGTCTCCAACATGTCGGCCCCAAGAGTCCTATTCCGGGTGTCGGCCGCCAGAGTCCTGGGCGACACCCTGCGTTTCGGCCTGGCCGGCGCCCGCGGGCACGGCCACTTCAGCGTCCAGCGCTCGGGCAGGCAGACGGGGACCCTGCTCCTGGTGACCCCCATCAAAGGTCCTGCCACCCTGGAGGCCGAGGTGGAGATGAGCGAACTGGAGCGCAACTCTCTGCTGGGCCGATATCTCACCAAAGTCACCCTCTTCATCTCACCGTATGACTTTTGAGTCCCACTCAGGGAGCAGAAGGAGGCCATGACATTTCTAAAAAATGGCCAAAGACTCAAACCTTCCAATGAAATGTACAAATGTAACTTTTACTGTAATTTTGATTAAAAACGTTTCGTTTTAAATCTTTTTCGAGACTGTTAAAAAGACATCGATTTAGAAACTATCCGTGCCTCAAAGGATGACTCCTCTCCTCTCATAGACCCATATTTAACGAGTGTTTACAGGTAATATGTTTTCTTTAAACTACAAGTATTATAAAGAGGTATCTAAGTTTACAGTATATTCCAATCAAACATAGCCAATGAAAACACAAAACATATGGAGATTCAAAACTTTTTTTTCTAGCAAGTACCTGTAGCTGTGTGTGTTTATCGTTTTGACATCATGCATACATTGCATGTATAGATTGGACTTTGTTTGAAAAAAAGTAAAAAGCTACAACTCTATCTCAGTATCATAAATTGTATCTCTCTCTGTTATTGTTTATAAAAATGATATATTTTTTTCTTTGTACTATGTATGTGTTATCATTAATAATTATTTCATGTGAGTGTTATTTTCAGTTAAATTTTTCAAAATAGAAAATAAATCTATGGAGATGTTTATCTTGTTTTCTTGTTATTAAACAATGTTTCCACGTACGTGAATACTTAATGACTCTGTTAGTTCATTATTGTTTAGTGTATCATGTCACGTTTTCCAATAAAACCTAAAAAAAATACAAAGGAAAGAAGCTACAGCTCTTCATGAAGCTCAAGCTCTGTTACGACAACATCGTCCAGACTAAAGAATTTAACACCAAGTTGTCAGACAGTTAAAGGCTCCTCAACAGCAACGCATTTATTAATTTCTCTTATCAGGCTGGTTGAGGTCTGGAGTCTATCCCAGATGCTCACGGCGGGGACAGGGACACCCCCAACACCTACGGACTATGAATAGTGCTCAGTCATTAGTGGTAGTTTTTAGAATAGAATAGAACATTTTCACAAGGCATTGACGATATTTTCCCAAGAATAGTTACAGTAAATGTGTCTCCATCATCTTTACATCAGTGAAACATTCCATTGAGCAAACACTTGACAGACACATTTGCCGGGTCAGGAACTGACCTCTCTGTTTGTTTTACATCTCGGGAGCAAAAGCTGCAGCCGTGTGATTTTTCTCAAGCATGTTTTTCCAGCAGCATCCACAACCTCGTGCGACTTCCACCAAATAAGGATCACGTAACATTTAATGTTAATATACACATTTCTATGGATGTGCCCAAGGCTCGTCATGTGACCTTTAAATAATTCATGATTGTTAATTTTGGCCCTTGGGCAAATTTGAAGGATCTTGTTGGTGAGGAAAATTTCTTGTTGAAGTAATAAACTTGACAAAGTGGTTGTAAGAATTGTGCGAAATGGCTTGGAATTTTCCGTTTTATTATTGGGGAGCAGTAAACTGTTAAGACATTCTACTCATGATTGATCATCACTGGATTTTAAAGGGCTTGTATGAAGAGGTTATAAGGTCGGCATTGACTTGATACGTTGGCCCAGAAGTTTAAATACTTATTTTGTAATAATTTTCAAACTCTGACACAAAATAACTATTTCCTGAAAAAAAAAACAGAAACTTTGAAACAAAATTTACAATGTACTAAAATAAATTGTTTTATGAGTTTGTATTTTTTTCACAAAACATTTGTTTATTTCTATCTATTGAATTTCATCCGTGTCATCTGACGATCTCACGCGCCCGTAAATCTATCTGGAGGTTTGATTGAGTACAGCACCATTTTATCAAATATTCGAGTGCTTTTGCGGTCATGGACGTATTGTTTGTGTTGAACTATGAGTTGAAGTTCTTTAAAGTTCATCATCTTCTCTGACTAGAGTTGAAGGTGAATGGCGTCGTCGTCGAGTTGTTCTTGGACTGTGGATGCAAATATGGTACCCCTATGGTACCTCAAACTGGATTCAATGATTTTATAATGAAACACAAGCTCTATGAAGACACATGCAGCATGTCCAATTAAACAGATTTGTAATGACAAAATGGAGTCAAATGTTAATGGGAAAAGAAAAGATCTAGGTCTTGACACCAGCAGAGACATTGTGGGGTGGTGCCTCCATAGACAGTCAACCGATATTTTTCTCATCTAATGACCAAGTATAACAAACGGCTAGAAACCTTGCAGATTTTATTATTATCAACAAACCATCCAATTTTCATCTGTACAGAACCACAAAAAGAGACCAAAACAGAGAGACAGTACAAGGAAAAATAACTCAGACATGGTTTAGAAAATTAAATTGTCATCAACAATTGCGTTGTGTTGCTCAGTCTTAGGACTCACTGAACACACATGTATATTGGCCCTTGAGCAAAGGGGCTGATGGGAGTTTGTAGGGACCCCGCCAAGGGATTGTAAGTTTAGGCACATTTGAAACGAAAATGAAACTAAAAAAAAAAATGACAGAAGGCATATAGACCAATAAGAAGGTCTCAGTAACAAGTTGTAGGGCAGAACCGAGTCAAACGTTTGTCGTTACTCAGAATACACAAGCATGATGCAAAGTAAACCAGTAACAGTTTATCCTTTGACTATTTCCATTAGTTAAGAATTTATCTTTGACCAACATATTTTTGGTTTTATTAAACCCCCCCAAAAAAACAACAATGGTGACATTGAGTCCAACTGCACGTGCACTTCTGTTATGGTGTTAGGTGAGTCCTTTACTATGTAAAACAAAGATATACCTGATGAACAAACATTTGTTTCTCTGGATATACATTTCTTGTTGACTTCATTGAAATCGTTTTTCAAACTAGCTGATGAAATCTGAAATGAAGCCTCCCTGGAACATCATACAAAAAGATCACTTATTATAACCCAAGTCTGCTGCAGAATTGTTCATCTGTGGTGAAGAAACGGATGAAAAACAAAACACTGTAACGAAGCCTTAAAAGTAACAGCCGAGTGAGAATGTTAAATTGTGTGATATTCATCGATTGATTTCTGCTTCACTTTGTCTTGAACTGCAGTTGTTTTTGTCGCCACCACAGTGTTAAAATACATTCATTTCCAACAGTGATTAAGAATCAGGATGCTGTAATCTTTTCTTAGTACAGAGTGAAAATGAAAAGAGTGGTCTTCAGACCAGGACGCATGTGTATGTCAATCTCTCAGACCATTAATAGCCTCTTACATAGCAGAGTTCAAGTCCCCAATAATGCAACACCACCAGCAGCCACAGAGGCCTTCAGGGGCCCATCAGAACCTAAACCCACCCTCCACAGGATGGCGCAACGCTTGCTAGCTGGATGGCTGAAAGGCAACCAGAGAACATTCAACAAAAAAGGGAAAACAGAGAAGCAGTCAAATAAATAAGGCTATGACAAAATATATATACTTATAGATATAAAAAAAAAAAGAAACGTGTGCAACGATTCCAGTATCTTTACACAAAATCTTCACATCTTATATCTAGAATTTTTTTGACCATTTTTTTCCTGCAAGATTCTTCATCAGCCAAAAGTTTAGAGCAGAAAATACAAAATCCATGTATTTGTTAAGCACACCGGTCCATTCATCAGTTGAGGTGATTCATGCGGCACAGGACAATGTCTTCTGGCTGGGTGTGCTCCAATAGAAAAAGGGCGTCTGGAGGATAAGAGCGGTGACACAGATGTTGACTCGGAACTAGAAGGGGAAAGCTGGAGAGTTACTCTCTTGATCTGTGGCTCGAGGGCGGAGGGCTGGAAGCTACCAGCTGTCAGGCAGTCCAATGGCGACAAATAAGCAAAGAGGGGGAAAATATATTCTGCAACAACAAACAATTAGATGTAGAAAGATCGCAGATGCACCAATCATTCACCGACACGCATCTACACACATCACCAAAATACTGGAGTCAATAATCCGCTCTACAGACGAGCATTTGAATTCCACTTTCTACACATTTACATTTTGTAGTCACCTCCCTTGAGTACGACCTTTGACCTCCAGCACCCCTGTTACCTCGAGCAGGGGGTGTAGAAAACAAAGAATCGGTGGAAGCCCAACATGAAGAGACGAGGAGTGGGCGAGTTTATACAGGAGTGAGCAGGCTGACGAGGAGTGGACGACTGATGATGAGGCAGACTGTGAGGTGGGTAACTCCAACATGGCCGCCAGCAGCGCAGCAGCGAGAGTTTACAAATGAGGAGTCGGAGTCAAACTGCAGCTGCGAATGGAGGGAGGAATAGTCTCTGTTCAGTGGTCGTCACTTCTTCCATGGGCACCCCGGAACCTTGGAGTGGGCGGGGTCTACCTGTCCTTCAACTCCTGAGTGACACGTTTGGTAAAGCGGCCACAAAGAAGGCCCATCAGGAAGAGCAGCGTCACGCCGGCACCAATCACTGTTAGGATGTAGTTTTTGGACGGTGATGTCATCACCTGTACAGCGAGGTCTGACAGGCCCTCAGCAGGAGCCACCTGACAGGAAGTGATGACAGTTAATCCCTGAAGCTCGGCTCTGTATGAGGAATGCGTCGTACCTTGGCAGCGTAGCTCCACATTTCAATGCGATCCTGAAGTCTCTTTTTACACTCCGGCTGAAGACGCACACGCTTGTCCTGCAGCGCCTCCATCAGACACGACATCTCTGAGGAGATCAGTTTTGAGTTATTGAATGTAATGAAATGTCCAGTGTGTTCATGGAAACTCACGTCGTCCTCTGCCGGGAGGGATGGCCGCACAGTGGTGTTTGATGTCCAGAGCACAGGCAGTGTGGAGGACCGGGTCCACAAAGATGTCGGCTTTACTCTCCTTCAACATGTTGAACACCTCCTGTTGTGAGACGGACACAAGAAAGAGAGAGATGTTTGCACGAGTCCTTCCGGAAAGAATAAACACCCAAGATGTGTTACCTTCTTACAACTGTCTTGTTTGATCTTAAGCAGATTGACTTTCAGACACTCTTCAACCTGCCCTGTCTGCTCTTGAGCAGCTGCCTCCTCTGGACACAACTGAGAGATCTGAAGAAAGAAATTAATTTAAAATATGTGACACTTTGTGGCTACTGACACCTAAGAAAAACACTTTCACGACAGCACTGCTGATCAATTGTCCAGACACAAGATGGTGATCAAAACCTCTTGAACTTGAAGCACAAGAAACACACCTTTAACCCTTGATACATCTGAACTTTGCTGTTAATGAGCAGCCCCTACAAACTTTACACACATTTTTGCAGCTTTGACCATAGACTTTGTCTCTGACTTTACCATCGAGTTGACTCTACAGTTGCAAATACATGCTCACTTCTCAGTTTAGTCAACCACAACCCTTATTATGAAAATTCACAAAAACTGATGAATGGAAATCTAAGCAATAGGAATAAACTGTAAATATATATATATATATATACACAAACATCGGTGGAATCTTATAAAAAGGAAATTTGCTTGGATTCGTAAAGAGTATTTTGAATTTCAAGACTTTTCAGGTTCCAGATACAGTTGATGCTCCAGGATTTCCCCCCCATTTTTAAAGCATTTTTACGAGAAGATGAAAGAGGAAATTAATCCTTTACCTTGATCAATTATACCATATTAAGTTTCCCTTCTAGGTAATAACAGCGCAAATATTGCTAAAATATTGTGTGTGTGTAATTAAAAAATGTGCCAAACCTCTTGTGTGCAGTGGATCTGAAGCTGTGGATCAAGTCTGTAGTCCAGCGCAGACTCTTGCAGGATGACACGGATCTGGCCCTCACAGTCTGAAGACAAACGCTACACAAAATAATAAATTACTATTAAATACAACTGAAAAAAGTAAAAATAAATATACAGACAGTTTTTTCCGACAAATGTAATTTATTTTTAAACCAATAAATACTCAAATGACATTTGTTTGCAACTATAAGATAAGACATTTAATTGTAAAGGGGTTTTATTCTAGAAAGATGCTCATCATATATATTGACATCATCAATGTCTCTTGTTAACTTCTCATCAGTCGATCCTTAATCTGCAAAACACTTATTTACAGTCATTAGAAGCAAAAATTGCAGTAGTTTTCTTATAGAAAGAAAGTTTTCTACTATTGCATATTTGTTATTTGACTGTATTTTCATAGTAACAGGCGTTATGTCATGTTCTTTCAGTAGCAAGAAATTACCTCGTCCATATGCAAATAATCTTAAAACTTCTGATTAATTATTGTGTGAAAAAGATTTAAACAACAAGTAAGCAACAGAAATGTGACCATTAGCCTCAATGTTGTAGGTCAACTGATCTTTCCACTGTGTAGTTCTCATAACACATCAAAAGAGACCAGAGGAAGTGAAATCAGTGAACCAATCATATGGAGAAGACAAGCCGAGTCGGTCAGTTTGGGTTCTCATGCTGAGCCCAGTCAACTGCAGAAATTAAAATGAACATGTGAGGTGAAAAACACATGATGAAAGCCACGAGGAAACCTCCTGCTCAGACCAAGTCACAAATGCCCACATGCCCATTGAGGATGCGTTACACTGACAACAAGGGTCAGAAAGCTGCTGGGATTAAGGTTGTAAGAAGTTGTCGATCTACACATATACATAACCTTCTTGTCCCTAACGTTTACAGAAGAATTAGAAAACAAGGTACCTATAAAAAACAAACTTGTAATTAAGTGTGACGCACCTGATCTGCATATTTAAGTTTCAGGCAGGCAATGACTTGTCCTTCAAGTTCGCTCTCAGCGGTCGCCTTGATCAGAATTGGTTGGCAAAACTTTGGGATATCGGCTTTACAGGCCTTCCTCAGGACTGGGTTTAATCTGTAATCTGGACAGGTGAAAGCAACCATCATAAATGACTAGTTGAGGGTACAGGAAAATAACCGTTGACGTGGGAGCGCACCTGTATTCTGGGTGATTTGCCTCTTTGTGATCATCTGTTTACATTTAGGGTCCATCAGTTCACTGTTCTTATTCTGTTTTAGACACTGAAGAACATTTTTTCCTTCTGACTCGGTGCAGAACCGCTGAACACAGGAAAATAAATGTTAACAATCCAAGGATCAAAATAAAAGTGCATTGAATAATGAAATCAACGCACCCTGATCATGTGCTTGCAGACCCGCATAAGCTGGTAGTCCAGCTCCGGATCAACCATCTCCCCCTCCTGTAGCTTGAAGATCTTCTGATGACATCGCGCAGTCAGGTGACGCTTGCCCTCCTTCAAACACTCGATTACCTTTGAAAATGGTGACACTCATCATCATACTGAGACGAACAATTTTTGTTTAAACTCATATATGACACACTTTATAAATAAATAATATAAAGTAATTAAGTAAGTAAATAAAGAATTAACTATACTCAAGTATTCTAATCTGTATTACGTGCGTCAAAATGCGCAGGTATTTCCAATTTTAATCAGCATTTACTTTCCAAACATCTCCAGCAAGCAAAACACTACATTCATTTACATCAATGCATAAATCACAGCAGCAGAGATGTTACTCATTAACAACGCACCATAAAGTATTACTGTCACAATGTAAACGCAGCCTGAGTAAATCTGCGATGTAGATGGGTAAAGTAATTCATTAAAAAATATATATATAAACAAGATTAATCCTGACGATGGATATGGGTAATAATGCATCTTCACATGCCGATGATGAAAAATGTCGTCTGGCAGAAGATAGAAGTTACAAATGATAAAAGAACAATTATTTACTGAAAATGCTGAGACTGCAAATTTTGAAGCTGAAAAAAGGCTAATATCTTAGAAAAATATCTGCTGCACCAACCTCTCATTGATGAAGCTTTAATGAAACTGAGATCATCTTTTTTCTCTGTAATATCACCCCACTTATTTTCAATGACATGTTATTAATAATACATTAATTTATTTTGGAGTCTTATTTAACCAATATTAACCAACATACAAGGTTTGCATCAATATGATCCGAGTCTACTGACCTGTGCGTTGCCGAAAGCCACGTTCTGACAAAGTTTGTTAATATCTTGTTTACAGGACTCATACAGCTCTGGTTCAAGACGGATGTCCTCGGACTGCAGAAGGATACAATAGTACATTAGAAGGGTTAGGTTTACAGTACTAAAAGAAGGTTCTTATCAGTGTTTAGTGACATATGACTCTGAACGGTACACACACCATTTCCACCTCCTCCACTCGTAGTTGTTTACGACATTTGACGGACACTCTGTGTTCCTTGACATCATGCAACGTGTCATTCCTCACTGTAGTGCTGAGGCAAATGACTACATCGACCCTGAAACAGCAACAAAATTCCAGTCAGGTTAAAATGACTAAAGCTTCAACAGCTTATAGACATTTGTTATGATATAAGTGAGTTGGAAAAATCACTTCCTGGTCTTACTTCTTTTTAATGTTTGGACAGAGTTTAAGAACGTCTTCTTTGCATGCAGTCTTGAACTTGTAGGAGAAGCGAAAATCTTTGATCTGGATCTGAACGCACAGAAATAGAGGTTATTCAGTTTTTTTTGATTTAGCACAATAAGTCAACCTAACATTGCAAATATAAATGGGTTTTAGTTTGTGAATTTCTGTTTTTGATTACCAGCTGGAAGTGTGTCACACCCACGATGCACTTCTCATTCATCTCCTTCTGGTGCTTGTTCTGAACCAAACACTCCATCAGATCCCCTGTATCGATCTGGTTGTCAGCAACCTCCTGACATAAAAGAAATCGATGTGTTTTACAATGTTATAATATGGTGGGGGAAAAAAACAAGTTATAAGTTATTGTAATAATTGATTAATAAACAGATCAACAAACTTATATATATTATATATAACATATATATAACAATTTCCCGAAGGAGACCTCCTGAGGGATCAATAAAGTTCTACCTAACCTAACCTATATTGTAAAACAAATGAATTAATTTCCATATTTGCACAGAAACCCAAACAATAAAATGTTGAACAGAAACATTTACATGAAATAGAATGAGACAATTTATAATTTATGTAACTTTAATCAAACTGGCCGCATTAAAGAAAATAAGCAGCAGGCATACAAGAAGAAACAACATATGTTTAAGGTAAACACATGAAGACTTACATGGCAGTAGCCTTGAATGACGGGTTCACATGCTCTCATCAACAAGGCCTCGATTTGTATATCCTGGACAAAGATAGGAGGTGCAAAACATATGAATTTTATTCATTACAAAATAAAACTTAAGCCTAGGAGAAAAAGCACATTCAGTTTGAGCACAGGTCTGCTTGATAGGGACAAACATGGATTTTGATTAATAGGCTTTTGGATTAATAAACTTTAGCCTATTAATAAAAATATAGGTTGATGCTTAGTATTGTTATTGTCCTTTCAAAGATTGACTTTGCTACAGAAAATTGCATGAACTGTTCCACATTAGCACAGTCATACCTCAGACTCCAGCTCTGTCAGGTTTCCCACCACATCCCTGCAGTCTGCTACCAGGTCCTCAAGATGGTCTTGCAAACATTCAAGTTCCTGGCCTGTCTCCGTTTTTTCGCTACACCATTTCCCCAAGTCGGTCATGCAACGCCGCTGAAGCTCTGGGTCAAGCTTTACATCAAGCGCCCTCTGGTGGAGAATCCGCTGCACTTCCACTTTGCACTCCCTCGACAGCTGCAATTTCAGCAGATACCGATTCAACTTTTATTCACAAATAAGGGCACAGGATACCGTTGCAGAGATAAGGGAACATTGGACCATCATTGTGTAGTTTTCACGTTAGCAAGATAATGACTTACCCTTCGTCCCTGATCCACGGAGCGGTAGGCATGACGGTACAGACAGGAGAAAATTGCACCAGGTGGCATCATCTCATTTGTCTCATTCCAGCCGTGGGTATGACAAAGCCGAGAAGCATCCCCCTGACACTTTCTATAGAGGATGGGATCCAATCTGGAACAATAAAACTCAAACAATCAGGATGATAGGCGGTCATAAAGTAAAAACACAAAAGTAATTTTGATGAATTCAACAATCTTTTTAATTGTTTTTATTTTAGATAATAAAAGATGCTTAATAAGTTCTCCCAACTGCTTTACTACTGCTTAAATTCAACAAAGTTATTGATCAAGTCACTGTTGTATTGATTAAATATTAAAAAAATTATAAACATTTTGTCATACGTTTTCCAGGAAACAAATATATGTAGATCTAGATAATGTTTTTTTTATCAATTTAAGAAGATAGTTTAAAAATAATGTTAGCCTACTTGATAGCAGAAGTTTTTTTAATTTTTTTTATCGAGTAACAGCAAATAAATAAAATAATTAGCCAGTTTTTGGTTAAACCTAATAGAAAAGACAAGAAAGCACAGTGAGGTTTCAGTTTGTTCTTTCAAAAACGAACAGATGTGTGTGCGAGTTCGGGTGTGTGTAGCTTACTTCCAGTCTCGGGCAATAAAATATTGTAGCTCCAGCAGTCGGTGTTCACAATCCTCCACCATCTTATCGGTGTACAAGTGTTCCATCAAGCATGACAGGATCCTGCATGATCAGATAGGAAAACACATTAGGTCTAAAAATAGCTGCTTGGTAAACTCATTTTGTGTTTAGTATCAGAAATCTGAATAATAAGCTGAAATAAAACATTCTTACTTGAGACCTGAGCTTCTGTTCTCAAATCTTTACTACTTGCTTATTACCATTTATATTTACTGCTTTACAAATGTACAAAATAGTTGAGCGGAATTGTTCAAACAAAAGCAGATAAACAACATAAGATGAAAATGATGAAATGGGAAAATGTATACATAAATTCAGATTAATAAGAAATATTTGAAAAGCTATTGAATTGTAAAAAGAAACAACAACAACGTAAGCAAAATTTCCTGCGGCTGAATTTCTCTTTTCCGCCCCCGCTCAGTTGTGTTACATTACAGTTAGAGTCTTCTTTTGTTGCAACTGTGACTCTGAATGCTCATACTACTACAACACTCTTTAGAACAGCATTATTCAACTTGTTGTTTCCTTTTTTTTTTTTTATTACTAAAGAGCGTTCAAGATTAAATGTTGACTAATGAAGTGTGACTTCTATACATGTCTGTTTAAAGCAAGTATATGAATAAAAGCCAACATGCAAACTAGGGATGAGAACTTACATGGGATCTCCATTTCGGATGTGCTTGCAAGCCGTCTGTATAACGGACTCACAGGCCTCATTTAAGGCACGATCGATGCGATAGTCGGCTCCGGGGTCAGCTTCCTGGATAAGAGTCTGGAGCTGGAGAAAAAAGGAGTCGTTTTAAGATCGAAGTGTGAAAGACAGTTTTAGGGACAATGAAGTCCAAACTTACTGCTCGCTGACAGTTTCCATCAATGGCACCCATGTCACCTCGGCCCACCCTCATCAGGCAATGCAATGTCCGGCCTTTGCGATGCAGACCTGAGCAGTGACCCTCAATCTCATTGCGACAATGCAATACAATCTCCGGACTCAGAGAGAAATCCTCCATCAGCATCCTCCGATAGTCCATCATCTCCCCCTGACACTCACCGCTTACAACACGCCCTGATCAAAACAAAAATATAGACAAACAAAAACCAAATGTTGATTTTGTTCAAAACCATAACAGTCATTGTCATTTCTACCTCTATGGACGGCTGACTCCAGACATAGCAGCAGATAGGAGAGACGGGCCTCTCGGGCTCTTGGCATACTGGAGTCCACACTGCAGCGGTATTTTCTGAGGTCGGACTTGCAAGCACGAGCCAAAGAGTAGCTCACCTTGTAGTCCTGAGCGATCAATTTCTGTCGGGTTGTCAAAGCCTCACGGCACTGAGAAGACAGAAGCAGCCAAATATTTATTTGTAATACATAGTAGCCAGCCAGTTGACGCATTATGGAAATGAATCAAGCCTAGAAATACACTCACCCTTTCTGACATGGCTTCCTCAAACTTGTGATTAAAGAGACATTTATAGACTCGCCCCTCACCAGCTAGCGTCTGTAAAGAAAGGAATATTACAAGGTTTAATATAGAGTACTCGATGATCTTGAAGATCGCAAATCTGTGGCATCACACTGCAAGTACCAGAGAGATAGGGAATGGTGGAACATGCTTACTCTGCTTGTTTATGATGGCCTCGTGACCAACTGATATTTTAACATTATAAATCTTCTTCTTCTTTTCGGCTGCTCCCAAAGAGAATCTTAACATCTTCATCTCTGCTACCTCCAGCTCTGCTTTCTGCCTTTTCCTCAGTGCCACCGTCTCTATACTGATACTCTATTATCACACATTACCTCTGACACTTCTCATGTAAATATTAATGAATAATTAAATAATAATAGTTAAAATGTGAGTCATTTCTACTTTAAAATATTCTAAACAACACAGGTACATAAGAAAAAAATGCGTCAAAGAAAGCACTGTCTAGAACTCACATTTTCGCAGAAGCGCTCGCGGTCTTCTCGGCAGGCAAAGTACAAATATCGGTCGAGGTGAAAGTCATCCGATGAGAGCTCAGCTACCCTCATGATGGCCTTTTTGCACTCATCCTTGATGGCATGAGCTCCTGGCTGCTCTTCTGCCTCCTGCACCAAACCTTTCTCCAAGCAGGCAATCACTTCACCCTGAGAATGAACATCCTGCAACGACAACAAACTGATTTCTCAAGTAGAACTAGATATTCAGTCGTATTGTTTAGTTAGGCATGTGTGTTCAAGGGCATCTAATATTTTTCCTTTTTTTCTTGTTTTTTTTTAAACATTCAAAGAAAATACATTTAAAGTGAATGTGTCTGACCTTCTCTCCAGTACTGATGCTGCCACATCGCAGAGCATTGACGTCATCATGACACTTGTCCATGAAGCCGCATATGAATCTGTAGTCACTGAACACAATGCTGGTCATCTTGGTGATGTACTGCTTACACTGATGGTCAGTGATGTTGCCACGGTGATCTACCAGACATGACACCAGGTAGCCTTTCCCAAGCTCCTCAGCTGCACATTCTTTTATCTTGCAGACAAAGGGAACACAATGTCAGACTTTACAGCCAAGGCCTTATTTTCTTTAGGTTTGTCAATGTCAATTCAAGATTATAGTGTTATCAGAAGGAGAATGTCACAGGGAACACACACAAGTTTTGCTCAGACCCATTGTTGAACTTCAGATAAACAAATGTTCCAAATTATTTAGGAGACTAACCTCAGTGATTGTGGTTTTGCAGACGTCGACAGCAACAGACTCAAACTTTGGATCCGTGGTCAAATTGAGCTTGTAGTTCCATAGTAACTAGAAGGGCAGGTTAAACATAATAGGCTTTTTTTTATGACAAGCACATTTTCATTATCGCAGATGATATAAAAAGGAGGCAATAGATTTTTTTAATGAATAGAATATCTTGCTGTTAAAACTTAGATAAACATGCAAGACTTTAAACTAAGCAACACTATTCAACTTTATAGATATGACAAGACTCATGCTTTTCTTAAAATATATACTTTGCTAGATACCACTTGGGTCCAACTACAATACACAATATAATAATAGCTACTGGAGAAGAAGATTATCCGATAAAGTAAATTGTTTACTTACATGATTGCATTCAGCTGCAATCTCAGAATCCTGAAAAAGAAAGGTAATATTCAGAGCAAAGCACAATATACAAATATTACAAATGGGAGCCTTTAGTTAAAATAAGTCCAGAAGGACTAAATGTGAATAATATTTAATCAAACCTTTACATTTCCCCAATATTAAAAAAAACTCTCTCCTCTGACATTTTTCAACCATATGTTTAATTCAAACTGGTCTTATAAATAAATATATAATATAACAAATGACAATAAAAACATTAACTAAATGATGACCAAATACCTCAAACGGATTTTTTTGTTTTGGTTTAGGTTTTGGTAAATATTAAGTATTGCCAATTAAATTAGATGTAAATCATCAATATAATCAAATTCCAGAATGGCCATCTAGTCCCAATTGAAAAGATTTTGACCACAATCAGCCTTTGACTTATATTTGATTGTGTAAAATCTAAACTGTACCGTTGGAGGCTTTTCTGGTCCTTAAACCCCAGTCACAACAAGTTGTTCTTAATATAAAAAGAAGAATACGCCATGCCATTGTTGATAAAAAATATATATACATTTAGTTCACTTGTATCAGATCCTTGCTTTCCAGACAAACATCTGTTATATTCAATAGTCAGACATCTGTGTGAAAAATGTTAGCAACAGAAGAAAGACTGATGTTATGTTTCATCCAAATGTGGAATCCTGCAGCTAAAAAAGAGGTTTGGTGTGAACAGGAAACTAAGAGTTAGAGAAGGAAGTAAACTCCTAAAATAAATATTTACATATGAACATTTATTCTTTATTGAATAACTTAAGTCACAGTTTTAACAATTAGATGAGTACCTTAATCAATAGGTAGAATCTATAAAGACTTTTTAGATTTAATTACATGCAAACGTTCAAAAGGTCTGTAATTCAATGGTTTTTTCCCCTTTTTTTAAGCGCTAATTAAGGTCACACAGATTTTAAAAAAAATTAGAAAACTTATATATTACAGACAGAAAATAAACTTAAATAATGCCTTAATTTTGTAACCAAGCATTTAAATGCAGTATACATTGTTGTTTATAAACTGTATTATTGGATTAAACATTTAACATTTAGAAAAAGCTAAATAAAAAAAAATAAAAAAGCATTTATTTTAATTGAGTGAAAGCCAGGATATATTGTGTTGTTTTCTTAAAAGTATAAACTGTGAAATAAACCTCATGGTTTGTAAAGACACTATATAAACAACCAGAACAGACAGCACCCTCCTCCTTTAAACTCCACGTCCACATAACCACAAGGGACAGCAAAGGCTAAAACAAAAATGTTCCAAGTCTAAAACCAGCTCATAGGAGAGTCTGCGGCCTTCACACCAAGGGTGGAGCAGTGATCTACCACACACAGCCAGGGTTCCTTTGACATCTGGCTACACATGCATCAAGGAGTTAACCTATGGAGTACCTCATCCCTAACATAAATAACTTTATAGTCCCCTCAATCTGGTCCCAGATATACAAATAAAGTGAGCAGTAACCAATTAGATGGATGCGTTTTATTTAAAAAAAAAATGCCAATGGTTTTCAACACATACTAAAATTAAACTTGACCAACTGTAAATTATGGTCAAGAGTAAAACCATATACAAAAACCACACAGAAGTAAGTTTGCAGGTACATTTCTGTGCTACAATTTGTCTTTTGTTTTGGTTAAGAGGTTTCTGAAAGCAATTTATTGATGACTTGCCAGTCACCACTGTCAACTCTAGTATCTTGTGATTTCAAGCAACTTGGTTCATTGAGACCAATCCAACAAAGGACTCTCAGTCTAACAACATGCAGCTAATCAGCTTAAGGACACCAGCCAACAGTAGGTCCTCCTACTAGCAGAAAAGTCAGGCTTTAAGGAGCAATAGAGCTATGCTGCAAACGTAAATAGGCATTTATAATTTGCCCTTATGACATTTCAACTGAAAACTACAGTCCCAACTTCTTAACATGCAACCTCAATTTAATATCCGTATTCATGGACCTACTGACTAACAATATGAATCTTGTTTTATCATGAATAATGATCAGTCATGACGAAACAAACTGGAAAAATGTATCATCTTCATTTGATAATTAACTTTTGTTTTCCACAGGAAAACCATCATAAAACATTTAAAATCACCCTGACCCTTTCTATGAGAAAATTAAAAAGAGAATATTATGGTGTGAATAAAATAAAAGTCCATGCTCACTATGACACTTGTTGTGCATTTTTACATGCTTTATAATGACAATAATGACACATTAATGTCCAAACATTAACACTTAATCAGCACAATACCATGAATAGTCAGTTGGGACTCAAATTAATGTATTACCCCGAGGAAGGTATGCTTCTTCACATTGGAAATGTTTCTAGAAAGAAGTGTTTTAGTTTCAAAAGTTAAAAGGACCACCGTCAGTGCAATTTATGAAATTCGATTACATACAATTGCTTTAGTTTGGGCGGAATCTGAGAGAATTTTCTAGAATTTCATTTTTTATCATTGTAAGCAAAAGCATTGTTAATGAATATATTGTACAATTTGGTAAAATTACTATAAATTATTACAGGGATTTGGCATTGCATTTTCTTTGTTCGGTTTCATATTTGAGTTATAACATCCAATTCCATTTGCACATATGAACACTTTAAGGAGATTACCGTGTTGAACAGCCACCTGATCTTGGTGAGCCATATTTTAACCTCTCACAAAAGAAAGTTCTCTTTCACACCGTATTGACAAGTCTGAACAACAGTCATGGAGAAGTGATACTGGTGGTGCCCCCAAGCTGAGGTGGGGGCCACAGCCAACCTTTCCCTGGTGTTTTAAAAGTCTGTCCATACAATTTATATCTTCCTCAGGAATAATGACAGACCAGAGGTTGTCAATTACAAGCACAATAAACTGCCACACAAGTGGTCCTTAAAACGAAGGGAGAAAAAGAGAAAAGTCAATTACAACATAGACACCAAGCGACTAACCCAGGGAACGAATATAATGTATAACAGGTTTAAATCTGGACGACAGAGTAACAATGAAACCTAACAGCATGTACAAAAAGTTATCCACTGGATCGTTTCTAGACTGGAAAAATCTGGCACTTCTGTATCCACGTCGTCATGGTTTCACTAAAACACTCCAATCTGCACCGGCGATAATCTTTTGTTAACGTTCAACATTAAATGTATGTCAATGCTAATATCTGAAGACATCAGGTCACCAGGTAATTTCAAAATGATTTGGTTATTTCAATTTAAAAAAGACTCCAATATCTAATGACTTTCTTTGGATTTCTATTGCGGCAACATATGCATGTCAAGTCAAGCTAATATGAAGTTACAAACACATACATGGTTTTAATGTTCACTAGCAAGTCGTTTAAGTGTATTAAAACCTTGCCGAATTAACAAGAAATGTTTGTCTTACACTGACGTGGCGCGCAAAATCAAGTGACATTAAACACAATGGAAAAACAGTGACCCGAAACTACATTTTATAGTTTTACGAACGGGGTTCGGCGTGACGTTTACTGAATAGCATCTGGCTAACCATCATAGCTAACGTTCTCCCTGAAGGCACACCCTGCTACTTGCCCCACAACAAAAACACCTTTCCCCGGTTACTAACCTCCTTTTTGTCTTGAAGACACTCCAGTGCCGACAGGTTATTGTTCCACGAGTGTTTGGGGCAAAGCCGGTGCAGGTCTTCCCGACATACCGCCTCCTCAGACAACTTCCAGATGGCAGAGCGCCTCCGCGGTATCGAGGCCCCGGTGCCCTGGTTCCTCTCCACAGCTACAGCGTTGACCACGGCGGGTGCCACGGCACCAAGTTGGTTCTGCGGGTTTTCCGCATTAGCGCCGGGTTTCCCGACAAAGCTGTTGTCCCCTTGAGTCGGTTGTAGAAGCAGGTTGACGTTCATCAGCAGCAGGAGAAGAGGAACACGTATACAGTCCGCCATCTTCACACAGCCAGTCAGCCCGCTGCTGCGTTCAGGGACCATCCGAAATGTAGGGACCAGGAATAACGTTGCTCATGAATAATCGATAAGCAGGTTCAAGGCTTCGTGTGACCCAATCACAGAAGTCCTCTAATAACGTCAGATCTAGAGAGGCTAAAAAATATTACAATTTTGCAACACATTCACTAGACAAAAGATAATAGATATTTATTATTTACTGCGAAATATTATTTTGTGTAACGTACTTTAAATATAAGTTTATTTAACCTACATTGAATACGTTGGCATTTCCCCCCCAAAACGAGAGTAAAGATCATTCAGCACACACGACAGTATTTTTTAACAAACTCCATTATGTGTTCCCCTACAATAGTAAAACCGTTATATATCAATATAAAAACATGTTTTTCCTTTATGTTCATTTATGTGACATCCAAAACTTTAGCCATTAGCCATGAGGATCCAACCAAATACAAAATGTTTAGTTAGAATTCAAATATGTAACAATGAACCAATAATTTGAGCGTCAATGAAAGTCCATAAGAAGACATTACTGATTAAGATTGTAATTGTGTCTAATCTAAGCAAGGATGATCAGTGAAAACACTCTTCTGCGGTCTTTGTGATACTTAAACAATAGCCTTGCATTACCCATTAAAATGAGATAAGAAAATGGACACAGTTGAACAAATGGACAATTATTTTAAAAAAAGATAGGAAAATAAAAACATGAAAACAGCCTTTAAATCAGACCAAACTTTGATTGATTCAAATATTTTATTTACTTTGAGGCATACAAAAACATTTTAGAAAACGTTTAACATACTTACAATTACAAACGTTGCACCCATTGGAACTTGATTTAAGGTTTCTCAAGTGACAATTAAATTTGATGCAAAAATGACAAAGAAAGAAAAGAAAGAAAAAAAAAGAAAAAAAAATCACTGTAAAAGAAAAAAAAAGTTTCACTATTGGGCATTAATACGTAGACAAACTTTGGGATTCATTTATTCAAGAATCTTGTTTAATGAAAAGTATCAGTTGGATGAAAATGACATTTTTTGTTCAAACGGGTTATTCTCTTGTAGCATCATTGGACTCACTGTAGGCAGTTTATGTACTGGATTGGAAAATCTGTTGTGTTGTGCTTTCGTCTTGTGGGAAAAAAAAGTCACGTAGTGATATAATCAGTAAAGGCTGTGCGTTTTAAGGATCATATTCAAATGTCAATTTCCTATGGTCAATTACCCTGATTTGTACATTTAGGTAAACTTATTGAAAGTCAGGGTGTACAGAATAACAGGTGTATGTGAAATCCAACAGAACAAAGACATTACTAGAAATGCATCTTTCAGCTTGTTAAAAAGGGAAGCTATCAAAGGCTTTGGTATTATTTTGAAGAGACCATTTTTAAATAAAAAACAAATTGACTGAAAATGCAAACGTGTGTCTAAGATATGAATTTAGCATTAACGGAATCTTAAATGACAAAATAGTCAATCTCAATAGCGGCTGTAGAGGTTTAAACTTGGTTGCCAGGTGAATAAACTTTAATAGAAGATGCGACTACAAGCCACCATCACAAAAGCAGCTATTAAAAGGACCTTTAAAAAAAAAAAAAAAAAGAAAGAAAAAAGAATAGCAGCATTTTACTTTCACTTCTCCTCCGTAGTCCAGGTGAGCAGTTGTAAACATCAATTGTCTGTCACTCCCACTTGTAGAGCTTTAGCATTTTTTCTGTCAGAGAGGCCAAAAAGTGCTCCCCATTCACTGAGAAAGGACTGATATCCAGAACTGGACGGTCAGCTGGAAGCTTCTGGAGAAGTCCACCAGTACCAGCATCCCACACCTAAACAGAAAGATAATATCAATAAAAGTTTTTCTTTTTTGGCACAAAGGTAACAACGATGGTTCAATCTAAATAATAATGACTAATCATTCGACCAACAAACATGAACAATTGTCAGAAATGATCTAATCAGAAGTACCACCATGTATTACCAACAACTTTCTGCGGCGAGAGTCACTGACTTTTAAGTAATTTAGTTTAGCAAAATTACACCTTGTATAATTAATTAAGACCGGAAAGGGCTATAATGAGCTTATTGTGTCAAAGTTAAATAACACAATAAATAACACAACAACAAGAATTTCTTTGTTTCAATAAAAAACGCAACGTCATGGAAAAAGACGTCTTTAAAATCACAGCAAAAAAAAGATTTTCTTTGATATTTTGAGTCCAACACTTAAAAAAATTAATAAAACTGCAATATCCTGATGCTTACCATAAACGCGCTCTAGTTTTAAATGGGAAAAAGGAACACCACTAGAGGAAAACATTCAGGAAATAATTAAACACAGGGAAGACTGACCAAAGTTGAGTTGGAAGCCTCGTCTCCAGCACAGATCAGCGTCTTTTCCCCATCTGGACTCCTGAAGACTGCGTTCTTCGTTAGTACCGTGCAGGATGATCCACCATTAAATGTCTGAACAGGAGTAGATGAGCAACAAGGCAGCTGACTGGATTCTTGTTGTGGTGAACGATTTAAAGCCATTAGTACGCAGCGTAGAGAAGGGTTGGAGCGACCTGTAGGAGGAAAATGTCAGAAGTTTAGAGAGAATTACTAGTTGGTTTTCAACTGCGTGGATGCGTTTAAAGCTTGTACTTGAGTGCAAGTGTAAAGAAGCAGACAGAAGATGGAGCAGACATCTATGCAAAATCTTTAGTAAAACAAAGCAGAATGAGGTTGACCTATGTGGCAGCCATTTTATCAAGGTAAAACACTTGAATCCATTGTCAACAATTGTATCTGAAAATACTACTTGCCACCCCATACATCCAGATTAAACATGAACTTTTGTTAGTTTTGGCTTTACCGGGTCTGTATGTGACCAGACAGTGACGACTCTCCGTCTCCACTTGAATATCTGTGCATCCCGAGTTCTCCAGTGGAAGCATGTGTGGCCTGTACAGGCTCTCGCTGACTTGCTCCCAGAAACAACCTCCCTCCAGGGAACCCGCAATAAGGCCACCACAGGGGAATGAGCTTGATGCTGCTCTTGGGATGTAGCAGAGAGATGCGACTGGACAGCTGGACATATTGACTTAGGGTTAGAAATACCAGGAGCAAACACATGTGACACAGACATGCACGGATGAAAAGACTTTGAGGTTACCTTGAGCGCAGCGGCTGCAGTTCTTGCACATGTGTGCTGGTGTCTCTGGTGTCATAGACCAGGACAGAGCCGTTGCGAAGCCCAGCGTAGATGTAGTTACTGTTGTCCAGGCACCAGCAGCAGCTCCACACTGGATTCCCAGCATTGTAGGTCTGAACTACTGTGTTGGTGAGTAAACTAAGGGAAGATTATGAAATACATTTTAGATACAATCAGGTCAATTTTCCAATTTACCAAATTGGATATGGTGTACTTTCCCATGTTTAATTATTTTACTGAGTTGTGTGTGTGACAAATTAGGATACAAGATAAAGTGAGATAATGAAGGTTATTATTAAAGTAAGACATATCTTGACATATTTAAGACGTATCTTTTTATAATTTCTATGTAACCACATCCAGAGTCATTTATAGTAATAATAAACATACATTTCACTATAAATAAAACTGTCGCATCAAATCAACACTTGTGTGAAAGAATAGCCACAGCATAACAACCAAAACAATATCAAAAAACCATCACATTCAAGACTGATCAAAATATCTCATTTCACCAAATATATTTTGTTCCTCCTTCAATCTTTCTCTCACACCCTCTTCATTTGAGATGTGTCCTTGACCAGCCTAACTCGATGCATATACTGTCTATATATACTATCCTCGCCCTCTCATGCTATGCTGTATCCTGATGCAGTGAAGATAGTAAGGGTAGTGTAGTGTCCGATTGTGATTTACCTGGTGAGTTTAATGGTGTTGTCCAGCGCAGCAGACAGCAGCAGACTATCATTCTGTCTGTTGAAGGACAAGCCTCGGATCTGTTTCGTGTGGATGGGAACATACTGACTGGCCTTCATGTTCACCACGCTCACCTTCTTCACTCCACAACCTGCTCATGGGCAGAGCAAGCAAATGGGTATAATGTGGTATATTGATAAAGGCACTGGTTTGAGGCCAAGATGGAGATGGTTGGAGAGAGGAACGAGACCACAAACGACACCTACCGGGCACAAGTGTTGAATGTGGAGATGGCTGGGAGGCCAGCAGGCAGCTTAGAGGTTCACAGTAGGCCAACACTCTGCAGCCTCCAGTCTGAGACACCATGACAGCCTTTGAGAAGGTGTACTGTGCTGCCCTGGCATTGTCCCTCCTTTGAGACAAACCCAGAAGGGACGTGGACAAAGACGTGGATGGGGAGGTGTCAGAATTTCTGCTGCCTATTAGATTGCGCAACACCTACACCAAAACAAGAGTTATATTAATGATCTAATATCCGATTGGCTGCCTGACTTTTGACTTAAGTAGCAACAGAATGGATTTGTCATCAACACTGTACTTAAACTATCCTAGCCAATTCCCCATCTCTTGTGGTACTTTCTCACAAGAACAGTTATATCTTCCTGGTCTGCAGGAGGGTGATCCTTTACTATATATCAGAATCTTCTTATCTGGTAAAGTAAATTTAAAAAAATATATATATTCATACAGAATAAGCTTACAGATATTACAAACCACTAGGCTACCCCAGATCTAAAGCCATGATAACTTGACATTTGCTTTAAAGTCAGAAGGTTACATCCGTTGCTCGTCTGCCTTTAAAATCGGTCTTTTTCCTGTATGTCTGTAGTTATCATCTCATACCTCCAACTCCTGCTGTGCTTGTCCATATTGGCTGGAAATAACTTGCAGTTTCAATTTATATTGTGCCGATTCCAGTTCAGCTTTCCGACGCAAAGACTGCTCCTGCTCCAGTGATCTGCACACAAAATGAATAGAAATAATTGTATCTGTTGGTTTTGATGCAGTTATACATATAACAGATTCAAAAACGGGGACCTTTTCGTGATAAGCATCATCAGTCTAAAGCAAGGTTGGGCAGATGTTTAGACTAGCGGATGTTTAGAGACAGAGTTTTAAAATATGACAGATGGGTTAATGGAAAGATGGATGGATTGTTTGTATTTATGTAAATGAAAAGGTTCTGGCCTTTTATTTCACAAAGGCAGTAAAGCATACATATTCAAGGATTAATGTAAATATATTCCAACAGACAGTAGATTGGCGCATGTATAATCTGTCTGGGATAAGTTTTTCTGTGGTGGCAGTTTAACGAAGCAGGTCCAGCATAACACAGAGTTACTATGGAAACATGTAGACCAAACCGGTTCACCAGCATTTTCTCTTTAACAAACCCAGGGGTTCCTTTGACAAATGCAGATACTCTGCAGAAAATTTTCACTAAGAGTATTTTTTTTACCGTGCATTTCCCATAATGTAAGTAAGTAAGTAAGTAATATTTATTTATATAGCGCTTTTCGAGACCAGGGTCACAAAGCGCTTTAACAATCAAAACAATACTCAAAACAGTACATACTTCAAAGATCAAGACAACACCGAGAACAACACAGGAGTTCGAGAAATTCAAGGAAAAGCCTGAACAAATAGAAACGTCTTAAGATGTTTCTTGAAGGAGTCAGTAGACTCCATCAAGCGCAAAGAGAGAGGAAGATTGTTCCAAAGCTTAGGAGCAACAGCCTGAAAAGATTTCTCTCCTCTGGTCCTGAGCCGTGTGCGTGGAACCATAAGTAGATTCTGATCCACAGACCTCAGAGACCGAGCTGGGTGTAAGGCTGGATCAGATCAGTGATGTAAGGAGGAGCCTGACCATGAATAGCTCTGAAAGTAAGAACCAGAATTTTAAAGTTGATCCTGAAAGAAACTGGAAGCCAGTGAAGAGTTTTAAGGATCGGAAAAATGTGAGTTCTCCTACTTGAGCGGGTCAGAATTCTCGCTGCAGAGTTCTGAATCAACTGCAGACGAGACAGCTCCTTCTTGTTAAGACATGAAAACAAACTGTTACAATAGTCCAGACGAGAAGAAACAAACGCATGGATTACAAGCTCCAGATCATGTTGTGACAACATTTTCCTAAGTTTAGAGATTTTTCTCAGTTGAAGGAAACAGTTTCTGGTCAGTTTTCTGCAGTGTTGAACAAGAGACATGTCTTTATCAAATACAACACCCAGGTTTCTCAGGCTCAGTTTGACAGACTGACCTAAGTCACCCAAGTACTGACTCAACCCTGGAATCTTATCATCAGGAGCAATCACCAGAGTTTCAGTTTTGTCCACATTAAGCTGTAAAGTGTTTTCACTCAGCCATTGTTTGATTGCTAGCAAACAATTGACTAAGCTGTTCAGCCTTTGGGGCTCAGTTGGGTCAAAAGAGCAGTAGAGCTGGATGTCATCAGCAAAAATGTGATAAGAAACATCTGGAAATCTCTGAATGATTTTACCAAGGGGAATCAAGTACAGAAAAAACAATAAAGGACCCAGAACAGAACCTTGAGGGACTCCACACAACAGATCTGCCGATTCAGACCTCATTTGATTGGCAGATACACTAAAACTGCGCCCAGAAAGGTAAGATGAGAACCATTCTAACACAGACCCAGACAGTCCCACTTCATCCCTTAGTCTTCTCAGCAGGATCTGGTGATCAACTGTGTCAAAGGCTGACGACAGATCCAAGAGAACCAGAACAGTGAATTTACCAGAGTCAGCCGACATCATGATGTCACTGGACACTTTCAATAAAGCTGTCTCCGTAGAGTGATGTTTACGGAAGCCAGACTGAAACTTCTCATGGATGTCGCTCTGATCCAGGAACAAAGACAGCTGCTCGGACACCACCTTCTCCAAGATCTTGGACAAGAAAGGGAGCTTAGAAATAGGCCTGAAATTACTGAGGTCAGTTGGGTCTAAGCCTGGTTTTTTGAGCAGAGGCTCCACAATGGCATGTTTAAATGCATTGGGAAAAACCCCTGTGGAAAGGGAGAGGTTCACCATATTGGTAACCCAGGGGCCAATTACATCAAATACTTTGATAAAAAGCCTACAAGGAAGGACGTCATCTGAGCAAGAGGAGGGTTTCATCTTGTTCACTAGTGCCGAAATATCACCCAAAGATACAGCAGTGAAGGATGACCAAGAGGAGGAGATGGGCTCAGAGACAGTAGGGGTTCCCAACAAAGGGGGAGAGATTTTCTCTTTGATCAATTTAATTTTGTCAATGAAAAATCTCAACAAAGCATTGCTGTCAGTTTCACAGAAGACCGGCGTGATTTGAGGAGCAGGAGACACGAGAGAATTAATCGTGTCAAACAAAACTTTGGGGTTTTTCCTATTTGCTGCTACCAGTTTTCTGATGTAATCAGATCTAGCAGTTTCTACCATCTCATTGTAAGAAGTCAACAGATCCCTGAGGTAAAGTCTGTGCACCTCAAGTTTAGTAGACTTCCAGAGACGCTCAGTCTTTCGACAAAGTCTCTTCAGACTCAAAAGATCTTCATTTGTCCAAGGGCACCGTTTTTTCTGAATTTTCAAGTTCGATTTAACAGGTGCCACTTGATCCAGTATTTCAACACAATGATCAGTGTAACAGTGAATCAAACTGTCCACATCTGGACAGTCATCAAAGGAAAGACGGTCAAACATAGCAGAAAAACTGTCTGCAGTATCGGCTGAGATGACACGCCTCTGAGACCTAACTTTCAAAGGCTTAGGTTCAGGGATGAAGTCCAGGTTGAACAAGACAAGAGAATGATCACTCAGATGGACATCATGTACAGATACATTAGAAATGTTCAGGCCAAGAGTAAAATCTAAGTCTAAAATGTGGCCTTTTTGATGAGTGGGTTCAGAAACATGTTGCTCAAAATTAAAGGCTTCAGTTAAAGTTAAAAGTTCTTTAGCAGAACAAGATGTGACGTCATCAACATGAAGATTAAAGTCTCCAAGAATAAGAACAGATTCCATCTGAATAATGGAAGATAAGAAGTCACTAAAGTCTTTCAAGAACACCGCCGCAGGACCAGGCGGACGGTAGATTGACACACAATAGAAAGGTCTTGTAGAACCAACCAAAATCATCTGAGACTCAAAAGAAGTGAATTCCTGTGTCTGAATCACTTTGCAAGAACAACTCTCCCTAAAAACAGTAGCAAGACCTCCTCCACGACCAGAGAGGCGAGGCTTCCCCAGGACAGCGCTCCCTACTGGACAGAGTTCGTTCAGATGAATAAACTCTTCCTCTCTCTGCCAAGTCTCAGAAAGACATAATAAATCCAAATTAACTCTTGTGAAAAGATCATTAAGAATAAAGGATTTATTAGTAATGGAGCGAACATTAAGAAGTCCCACATTCAGCACCGATGACGTCACTGACGACGCCGCGTCACTGACAGGCGCGCAGAGCGGGATCTTTTGAAGCGAACAGCGGTCACTGAAGTTCAACTCGGTTGTAAAAGTCGAATTAAAGAGAGGAAATGAAAAAATCTTACCACCTTTCGTTGAGGTCTGGACAGACGGCAGCGCTGATGTGTCGTCACACACAGTGAGAGGAATGTCGATCAAACATCGATGACGTTCGATGACGTCAGAGTTGTTCCGAGCGATCGCAACTGCACGTCTCATCCTGACCTGTACTCCAGCCCGACTCGATCCCTTGTGGAAATCGCCCGGTACTCGAGAGATCAAACGATATTCCACAGAGTCCGAGTCGATGAGAAGCGGAGCCGGAAACACGTTCACCGGACGTTGGTAACTGTCGCGAGTGAAGTCCTCCATCGACTCTCTGATGTTGAGAAGAGCATCACGATCATAGATCCGAGATGCTTGAGACATATCTTAAGTGATATGAGCATAAAATTCGGACAAGTAGTCGTTAAAACGACTGTTTTTGGCAATTATTGCAGGAGCTTACGTTTCAAGCAGCCGATCAAAGGCTCACCGGAAGCGGAAGTGATGTGGTTTGCATTATAAAAGATACCATTAACCTTTTAGGGCACAGGTGTAAAAACTAGTCCATAAGAAGGAAGAGATGAGCACAAATATAATCGGGTATCGGAAGACTCAATCAGTATCTTGTTTAACCTGACACCTGATTTGTTAACTCACCTGTGCTTGACTAGTGGGACGAAAACCTGCACCCTTTCTGTCCTTTTCTGGACCAGGTTGACAGCTCCGTTTTCGATGCAAACGGCTTGAGTTAGGTGAGACAAAGATGTGCTTACCAAAAACTATCATAAAAGACATGTTATTGAGGATGTGTTGTGAATGTTAATGCAGCATAAAGCTCAGTGAACAACTTCAGGCATGTAGTTCACCCCAGCATTTTTTGCACCGCGGACTGGTTTAATGTCTGCATTATATTTATGCATTATATACAGATAAAAACCAAAAAAAAGCACGACCAGCAAAAACCTTTTAGAGCATGGATTTACACGGGGCCCAGCAATGGTCGGTGCCCCTGCGGCTGAAGATGGCAAGGTTTCCAAGGATTGTTGAAGATGAAGGTAAGCAAAACAATATAATCTCACGTAATGTTATTTTGTTTACCAGCAACATTGAACCCTTATCAGTCTTTGGCTACCAGTCAGTTTTAGGATAGGATAAGTCATTAAATGGTTTAAAACTTATTTTATTTGGTGGCTTTAATACATGTTGGGTTGGACTCCCATTGTTTTTGTTTGTCTTGGCTTTCTATGTCTTGCCATGTGTTTTTACGTTTTTTAGGCTTTCTACTGGCATAACTGAGTTTTAGGTTGCAGTAGTATGACCTTCATCGGTGGCTGGAATATTCTGCCATGGACTCCACCAATTGTTTTGCATGCCGACATTTCTCCACATTGTTACAAGCATATAAATATAACATTACATATAATTTAAATATGAAAACATGTTAATGTTATGTGGATTACAATAAATGTTTTTTAACATTAAAGCATTATTGTTCGTATATAATGTTGATGTCGTTTTTTAATGTGCCCCTTTGATACAACCTCAGCCTCAACCTGGCCACTGCATTCAAATCTTTTTACATCTTATGTAAAATAAACAGACACTACCTCACTTAAACCATGTGCCATAATCTGTACAGTTTAACTCCCTATTCCTGATAAATGTGCAATACATCCCAGTGCAATACTGCATTTCTCAGCTGTATATTTGTATCTGTATATTTTTATATTCTGTATTGTTTGAGCTCTATATTTATATTTCAGTTTGTGTTTCCTAAAACTGACTCGTTAAACCCATACAAGATTTCATTCGGCCTCAACTGTCTGTTTAAGCACAAATGGCAAATAAAAACCTTCAACTTTGAAATAATATAATAATAATATCATTTCCAAGCATGAACATAATGAGATTTTTTAACATACTAATTGTCAACCAATTTAACTAAATGCATTTCATTTTACTTTTTCCGGTCTGGCTGACCTGGCTGAATTTCTTTTAGAGTAATAATGATCACCCGTTTCACTTAATTCAGCAGATTGGTTCTTGTCTTAATATGAATTCTGACATTTGTGCAATAAGGCTGTGTTTCGACCCGACTTCTGCACAACACAAGTGATGGCCCGAACTCCATTAAAAAGTAAAGTAACACCACAAAGTAACCCAGACAAGACACAACTGTGAAGTGAAAACCATGTCAGGCAACTCTTGAATTCATCAAGAAAAATCTTACTCTGCAAAGCAGATTGTAGCTAGATTTTTAGCTCCCCTCGCAAATGTATTGACTAGAAAGTTCAGGAAAACACACATAAACTATTGGCAAGTAAGTAAGTAAGTCAGTAATTTTTATTTATAGAGCGCTTTTCCAGACCAGGGTCACAAAGCGCTTAAACAATCAAAACAATATTCAATAAAGTATATACTTTAAAGGGCAAGATAAAACTGATAACACAACAGGAGTTCCAGAAAATCAAGGAAAAGCCTGCACAAATAATAACGTCTTAAGATGTTTCTTAAAGGAGTCAGTAGACTCCATCAAGCGCAAAGAGAGAGGAAGATCGTTCCAAAGCTTAGGAGCAACAGCCTGGAAGGATTTCTCTCCTCTGGTCCTGAACAGTGTGCGAGGAACCATCAGTAGATTCTGATCCACAGACCTCAGAGCCTGAGCTGGGGTGTAAGGCTGGATCAGATCACTGATGTAAGGAGGAGCCTGACCATGAATAGCTCTGAAAGTAAGAACCAGAATTTTAAAGATGATCCTGAAAGAAACTGGAAGCCAGTGAAGAGTTTTAAGGATCGGCGAAATGGGAGTTCTTCTACTTGAGCGGGTCAGAATTCTCGCTTCAGAGTAATGAATCAACAGGCGAGAAGACACAAACGCATGGATTACAAGCTCCAGATAATGTTGTGATAACATTTTCCTAAGTTTAGAGGTGTTTTCTCAGTTGAAGGAAACAGTTTCTGGGCAGTTTTCTGCAGTGTTGACGTCATTGGAGCAAGATGAGAGTTTCATCTTGTTCATTAATGCCGAAATATCACCCAAAGATATAGCAGTGAAGGAAGACCAAGAGCTTATTTTGAATCAAGTATCACATATACCACAGAGGCAGAAAAACCTGTGTCTCCAACCTTCTACATTTGGGTTGTTTAATGACAATACTGACCGAAAATTAACAAAATACTTGTTGAAGAGCACACAATTAAATGTGTTACTTACCTTTTCAGACTTTCCTGTTCCGAGTTGTCCAGTGCTCTCAACTTTGGAGCATACAGGAGAACAATGTCTGATCGCTTTGCTTTCTTGTTGCACTGCAGGGAAATCAGACCCAAATTATTATATAAAACTTTTGTTCACATCTGGGTGAAAGACTTCCTCACCTGTGGACATTTTGCAGAAGAACCCTGAGCTTTTAACCACCTCTGAATACAGGTGTGCCCAAAGAGGTGTCCACATCGCAGAGCAGATAAACGGTGCTCCCCTGCAGTTGTCCATGCCTCGAAGCAGATGGTGCAGACTTCACCCTCCCCCTCGTCACTTTGTGGGTTCACCACTGACGACGAGAGTGCAGGTATTGACTAAAGTAGACACAAACACAGTAACTCATACGGTGCATCTTCTGCATCGAACATGAAACCACATTTAACAATGAAAACAGGTTTCATTGGACAATTCAAGTTCATTCATTCTTGTGTAGTCTTTGAGATTTAAACATTTCAGTGTTTTAAATGAGTGGAATTAATATGTTTGGGGAGAACTTAATGACAATGAAATCAATTAAAAATGAGTCATGTCAGATGTTGTACCTTATCAGGAGCATGGACTTGCACTTCTGTGGCTGCAGCTGAACTGGATTCTTAACATAATTTGAGAAAATGAAATGTAAGTTAAAAAACAAAGCGAAAACGCATGATTTAAAAATGACTTTTTATTTTAAATCAAATACAATTAACTAATTAAGACAGCAGGTTGGTCTTACCGAATGAAACATTTTCCTGGATTTGGGGACCATTACTGGATGTGCCGAGTTGTGGGTTGGCAGATATAGCAGGTTGAACAGACTCGGCATCAGCAACTTCTGCATCTCTTGCCTGCTCTTGCTCCGAGTCAGAGTCACTGACCTCTGTGGTGCTGCCTGATTCAGGCTGGGTGATGCTGGCAGCTGGTGCTCGCAGGAGAAAGTCAGGGAAACCTCTCGAGGGTGCAGCTGTTTGGCTCGGATAGTGTACTCTTAGGCCCTGTCTTAGGTAAGATGTATGAAAGAGTGATATGTATTTATTTATTATTTTATATTATTCTGTTGATTCATAATGTACATGATTTAGCCTCAAAAAAATGGAATTGATTTAAGCAAACATGAATTCACAGCCGAATGCAAGTATTTAAAGCGTAATGAAAATTAAAGAAAAGCATCTTCTCATATAAATGCACTATGTAGTCCATTTAGGAAAATTTCAAGTCTAAATCCTACCCTATCATTTATTGGGAAATGAAAAGAATAGTGACTGGGCATACAATTAAAAATGTTTGTAAAGATGAGAGTTTTTTCCTGTAAATAATATATAAATTAAATAAATGGTAAACAATTACTTGAAGCTTCACTAACTATTATAGCAATTTTCTGAATCAACGTATTCAGGTTGCTCCAAAGTGACTGCAAAGTGGACTGTGAGCACAATTAAAACATTTTAGCTCCTAAAAATTGTTATCAAACCAGTAAACAAATAACATACAATAATTTTGAAATGTATTAAATGTCGCATTACATTTTTTCAACAGCTTATTAATTTTAGATTTACAATTCATGTAACTACAGTGGAAGCTACAGCTACAACTACTACTACTATTTCATAAAAGTTGTTTGCACTTTTTCCAAAAAGAGTTAATTTAGGACATTTTAAATCCACTCAGTTGTAGGTTGAGAACACCGAACACAAGGTAATTCCCCTTCTAGCTTACTATTTAAAAACAAATAACTTGGAGAAAAAAAAAAAGACTTCAGAGCAACAAATGACTGAAGGAAATTATAGGATGTCTCACTGTTTAATACAGTTTACTTGTACCATGTATTACAGCAATTTGGTAAATGGCTGGAAACGATCACCAAGAGCAAATAAAACCAATGTACAAGAAAATAAAAAATGTCTTATACGATATATCTTACCTGACCCTCCTGCGTATTGGTGCAGCTGGCTGTGTTGTCGTAGTGCCGTTTCCAATTGCTCTTTGACTGAATGCCCAAGTGGCAGGAAGACGGGACTGAACACGAGTTCCACCTTGAGCACCTTGAAGGTCCTCTTCGTCTTCCTCCACTTCTGCGCTGCTGTCATCTGAGATGACTACAGGAGCATCCGCATGCTCAACTTCAGCTGCAAATGAAGGCTCCGGCAAACTCCTACCATCATCCTGCATCCACTCAGGTATGTCAATCTCCATGGCCTCCATCTGTTGAATGAATGTGGACAGTGATAAATGACAAGAGAAGACCAGCAACTTGGAAAATGTTTATGCTATAAAACTGAACACATTCAAACATGATAACTGTGCTTTTATATTTAAGTAAGTAAGTAATTTGTATTTATATAGCGCTTTTCAAGACCAGGGTCACAAAGTGCTTAAACAATCAATACAATACTCAATAAAATATATACTTTAAAAGATTAAGACACATAAGACAAACATAAGAGTCTCAGAGAATCAAGGAAAAGCCTGCACAAATAAGAAAGTCTTAAGATGTTTCTTGAAGGAGTCAGTAGACTCCATCAAGCGCAAAGAGAGAGGAAGATCGTTCCAAAGCTTAGGAGCAACAGCCTGGAAGGATCTCTCTCCTCTTGTCCTGAACCGTGTGCGAGGAACCATCAGTAGATTCTGATCCACAGACCTCAGAGCCCGAGCTGGGGTGTAAGGCTGGATCTTGACCATGAATAGATCTGAAAGTAAGAACCAGAATTTTAAAGTTGATCCAGAAAGAAACTGGAAGCCAGTGAAGAGTTTTAAGGATCGGAGAAATGTGAGTTCTTCTACTTGGGCTGTTCAGAATTATTGCTGCAGAGTTCTGAATCAATTGCAGGCGAGACAGCTCCTTCTTGTTAAGAGATGAACATAAACTGTTGCAACAGTCCAGACGAGAAGACACAAACGCATGGATTATAAGCTCGGGATCATGTTGTTAGAGATTTTTCTCAGTTGAAGGAAACTGTTTCTGGTCAGTTTTCTGCAGTGTTGAACAAGAGACATGTCTTTGTCAAATACAACACCCAGGTTTCTCAGGCTCAGTTTGACAGACTGACCTTAGTCACCCAAGTACTGACTCAACCCTGGAACCTTATCATCAGAGTTTCAGTTTTGTCTACATTTAGCTGCAAAGTGTTTGATTTCTAGCAAACAATTCACTAAGCTGTTCAGCTTCTGGTGCTCAGTTGGATCAAAAGAGCAGTAGAGCTGGATGTCATCAGCAAAAATGTGATAAGAAACATAAGAACAGAACCTTGAGGGATTCCACACAACAGATCTGAAGATTCAGATAAGCATACACATTTATTTCTGATGTTGATGTGGACACTCATCTCTACCATCAGAGCTCATGCACCCCAACATCTAATATGATGACATCTCTCGCAGAGTCTTAGGTTAGGTTTATAGCAGCTGCTCGGTTTCAAACTAGTTGCCTCACGATGTGTGCCAGCCCAACAGTATGTCTTGTCATGCAGTTGTAACGGCTGTCACATAGCCAATTGTACCAGAAGCCAATCCCATTATTTATAGTCGTGAGTCCAGAGTTGTGCGACTGAGAACCCGTCCACTGTGGACCGCTTTCTCCGCTACTTTAGACCGAGGTCTTTCGGGCCTCGATCTAACTTCCTGTATATCGACACTTCATACACACGTGATACACACATGCATTACAATTTAATCAGTTGCCCCCAGATATATAATGCTGAGAAGATTCGACTACATCTATGTTGTCTATGGTGAATTAGAACTTATAAACAAACGGACTGTACAGCAGAAGCTAGCGTTAGCATTGACAATGTTAAGGAAGAGGGTGGTTGATAACTTAAAGTTCCAGTACAAAATGAATCATGTATTCGACACACTCAATTTGCAACCTCAAAACTGTCAATCTAGGACATGTCTCGATTGAACACATCGCAGTAAACTCGACTTGCCTGTTGAAGGAGGAAAGTGTAGGCATCAGGCGATGATCTTGAGAAAGCCCAAGACTGGAAGCCTCATCATGCGCCAAGATAAGAAAGCATATTCTTTCGTATTGGTCGATCTTCGCACATGTCCCTGAAATGGATTTCAAGACGTGTTGCCATTTACACTCGAATCTCCCGGTAAGACATACGCGTTTCCCGCCCCATTCTTGTTCGTGTTATTATTATATCCTCGCTTTCGTTTATTTCTTGTATCCGGTTTTGTGCGCATGTCTGCCCCCAGTGGCACGGAAGACGAATGGTATATATATATACATCATTTTAATTATAAACTCAAATATGAAAACATTAGATAGAGTTGGAAGTCAGTAAGTTTTACAGTACAATGTTTATTCATCGAATATACAAGATGACAGTAATGTAGTATAAAGAAACATATAAAGATAATGACACATTTCTTGTTTACCACACAGGTGGCACCAAAGACAATTCACTTTCTATCCAGCATGATTTTTTTGTCAAACTTGTTTTATACATTTATATTTCAACTTAAAAAACAATATAAGCAAGTAAATTATAAAAGTCGATATAAATGTATTAGTACAGAGTGCTATATGTGTAACTATGACTGGCGACCTTTTCAGGGTGTCTCTCGTCTTTAACAGGAGGATAGTTGGTTGTTGATAGGCTTAAATAAAAATTAATGAAATTCGATCTTAAGCAAATTCATCAGCACTAATAAAAAATTCCCTCAAAATTCACGTTAATCTTCTGATGAAGATGGAACAGGTTAGCTTGGCAAAAACTTTTCGTTCTCCAGCATGATCACAACGTTGCGCAGTCTGTCCAGGACCTCTGAAAAAGATAACATTATAGTCTAGATCAGGAAAGGGGAACTTTCTCCAGCTACATAACAAAAAATGGTTGAGATTACCCAATACAGTTGGTCTCTGTGAGCTTTCATATGCCCGACAGTCACAGATGATTTCCTTTAGAACTTCCGGGTAGTCACCAGCTATCTCCTCCTGTTCCTGCTTTTTAAGGATCTTATCCTCGATTTCTTTCTTGGACAAACCTGGATCACAGATTCGATTTAAAGTGCATTATTAATAAAAAATAATTAAAGTGGAGCTCGCAAAACAGCTTTTGTCAAATATTCTATTATTAATCTAGAAAAAGGGTTTAATACAGAAGTGGACCATTACATTTCTGAAGGGGACACATTGCATTACTAGCCATTATTAAAATTAAATTATATAAATAAATACAACAGACAACAAATGAAAAGATGCTTTAATATAATGGTAAACTGGAAGAGAGAGAAAAAAAATATATATTTCATAAATATCCTAAATATGAATTATTTTTAGAAGATACTTTTTTAATTTAAAATACTTATATTTTATTCGAAATCTCAATACATTCAATACATTACAAATGCTACAATATATTTTTATTTATTTAAAAAAAAGGCAGAAAATATTTTAAATTTAAGGAATGACAAATTGTTTAAATGCTTATAATTTAGCAAATACCAGTTACTTTTGGACGAACCCCACAAAAATAAATGTTATTATTGAGTAAAATATGTAATATGGTATACAGAAAAGGTAATAGACAGTTTAAAAGATAGATAACACGTACAGCTGCGATGTATACAGACTATAACAAGACTCGGTCGGGTTTAATACATACCATTCCAGGGAATACTGCGAGTCACGATCTCCCAAAGGACAACACCAAGACTGGAAAACGTTTACAATTGTTTTAACTTAGGGCAGACACAGAGCACTCAAAATAATTGGAAGGTATCAGTGTGTTTGTCTCTCTGTGCCAGGGCCGGGTCTAGACAGGCATGTATGAGGGGGCAGCCACAAATCTTGAGGGGGCATTGTGCGGTTACTTACTTACTTACATGTAAGTTTGAGGGGGCACAACATTTATTTGAGGGGGCCAAGCCCCCTCTTGCCCCTGCCTAGACCCGGCCCTGCTCTGTGCCCTAAAACATGCTGGAGACCTGTTGATGGTGTGTGTCCCCCCCCACCCCCTTGTCGTAAGTAGCTTGGATAGGCTTCAGCCCTCGGCGACATAGTAGGAAATAAAAAATGAAAAAAGGTTAGGAAAAAGTAACGATGATATGGGCATTAATCTTGTCAAGTCAGCATTTGTGAGGCATTGTTGGGGGGAAAAAAAACAACAATGTATTTTTGTCATCACCTCAAGTCAGTTAATAGTTAATTTTTAACAACTCACATGTTTTTGGGTTTTCTTTCGAAATAAGTTTATTTTCTTAAAGAGAAATTCACAAGCAGTGAAGCTGATTTAGGGCAGGACTGGGAGTTGAGCTGCTTGCACTTTTACAGTAAAGTACCAGTTGAACAACAAAATGGATCAAATAGGGCCAGTTAAGTAGGAATGTATAGTTGGATACGTTGATAAACTTGCGCGATGGCAGCACCACTACAACCTTGAATTGTAAAATGCACCCTTAAGGTTGAATGGTATCCTTGCGGGTGTCAAATGGGCACTATGTAGGTATTGATGGATGAAGGTTGATTGTTTGGTGGAGAAACAGTTAACTGGTTAAATGCATAGGACATGTTGGGCTGATCTAGGCCAGGAGATGGTACAGATTTAAAAGATAAAATAATGAAATCTCCAATAACCTTCACTTACTTAATTACTTACTTACCTGAAAATCTCACTGGCTTTGTTGTAGGATGTTCCTTTTTTGAAGAGCTCAGGAGCACAATAACAAATGGAGCTCTCCTTGGGCTTCGGATTTCTCAGGAAGGATGTCTCAGTTTTCGACAGCTCAAAATTACTCAACTTTAGTGGAACAAGGATCATAATTATACTAGTTGGTTGTTGAGGTGGAATAACAGCATGCATCAGAATAATTACCTTAACCGTGAAGCCTTCAGCCACCATGAATGAGCGGCTCGAGAGGCAACCGTGAACCTTTGTCTTTTCTTCCGTCTGGTGCAACCTAAGTTTTCGAATAAAGTACAGTATATTTTGGATTAATCTATTGAAACAACAGACACTTAGAGCTGCATGCAAATTCTAAAATTGCCTCTTACTTTTTTCTAAAATGTATTCGAAAGTGACTATTAAGAGCACCTTCAAGGTGTCCAAAAAAGATTGATATATGTTTTTAACCTTCTTCCTAAATTGGTGAAATGCTGATAAACACTGACACCAATTTAATTTCAAAATGTAGCCATTAAATTGAAGCCGTACTACTTGTCTCATACTGCACTGCAACGATACATTTAAGTTACTGACCACTTTACTTTAGTTGAAAGGATTTGACACATTAGAATTTGTATAAAGCTGCAAAATATATTTTTAACTGTTTCATAAATGTAGCATTAAGTAGACTGATGGTTATCATCACCACACAAGGCAAGGTCTTCATTGAGGAACAAAGATCAATCAATCCCAACATGAGAGTAGTTTCAAAGGTTAAATGTACCTGTAGATTCCATGTGCAGCACCCAGACACATGAGGGCTTTGTCCATTACAGTCAGTTCAATTTTTTCATTGTTCAAAACCACTCTTAGAGGACCCATTAGGCAGTACTCCATGACAATGCTGTATACTGGGCTGCCGCCTGAAATGGATTTTCGCAGTAATAGTAAAAAAAAATATCTGACATTTAGTTGATTGTCAATAATATTTATGTTTCTTAGCAACTCACAGCTGTTATTTTCAATGCAGATTCCAAATAATCTCAGGATGTGGGGTGACTCGAACCTCCTCATGGTTTTAACCTCCTCCTCGAAAGTCTTTTTAACTTCCCTAATGAGGAACAAATCATTGAGATCTTTGATTAAGAAAATATATTTAATGCATTTCTGGCTCTTCAGCGATTTCCCTGAACAGCTAGGATAAGCTCTAGCCTCTGTGAACCTCATAATGAAATAAACAAATGTACGTTTTAAAGAATGGAAGTATAGAATACAGGACTTACGTAGGGCTGGTCATTGATTTTGGGTATCTCTTGATGGCCACTGGGAACCTGCTGAACTCTCCTTTGTAAAACTCGCAAGTTTCTGTCTTCTCAAATGGGTTTTCAGGGTTCTCATAGGTTATCTCCTTTGGATCAATAAGTCGGCATTCAAAGGTGATTTTTGAATTCTCCACTGAAAAAAACATTTAAAAAGATAAAAAATGGTTTTAAGCAGCTACTGTGTTCAATGAACTTATACTCACTTGTCTTCAAGGCATTTAAAAATTTAGTGTTTTGTTCTTCCAAATAATTCTTGAAATCTGTAAATAGATTAAAATAAAAACTCAGTCATCTGAATAAAGAGTATATGAATACATGTTTGCACCTCCTGTCTTAGTCTGGGTAAGAACAGATTTGAGCTAAAGGACCCAATCGTTTAAATGATCTAGAGTTATGTTTTTCTACTAGAAAATAAAGAGTCTCACCTCTCTTTAGTGCTTCAATGTCACTTTCACGATCTGCCTTGTCCACTATTTGTCTGTTTTCAAACTGTGCAAACAGTTTCTTCATCGGATCGTTCTTCTTCTCCACCTGCAGGCTCAATGAGAGAATCTGGAAGCAATCTGTGAGTTGGTCATTCAAGATTGAAAACTCCTCCAGATGGTTTTTGGAGTTTATAAAACGATTCAGATAATTTGAATCTGAATAAGTGGCGATGAAGCTGTGTGTGGAGGTCAAGGTCTGTTCCAACTTATTAAGAGCTGTTTCAATAACAGAAGTGGCGCTTCCACTTGGCTCCGTGTTGATGGATTCAACCAGTTCCTTCAGGGCATTCACTCGGTTACTAATACGTTTGCATTGTTTCTTGTTGGTCTTCACTGTTTTGACGATCTCGTAGATCTTGAATGAAAGTTTAACTATGCCTCCTATATTGTCCATGGCGATCTGTGGATGTAAATAAAAATGTTTACTGACATTGCATATGCATTAGATATGTGATGGACTGGTGAACTGTCAAAGGTGGACCTCAAGTGGTTCAGACTAAAGTTAACAAACAATGGGAGACTAAAAGAATGACAGCTGATAAAATGCTGATTCAGATATGTACCTTGTAACTACATAACCTCTGGAAGAAGCAGCACAGCCTGGACAAAAAAGACTGTGATTATCATCTTTGATTAACATTTGCTTCTAGGAGCAACGGTATGCGTAAGGGGAGTCAAAAAGACCCAGATATAGATGTTTAACTTCATGATGCTACACCTTCATCCACAAGGCCTAAGAAAGCTCAAAGAACCCGCAGTTCTCTCTCAATTCAAGTCTGATTATGTTGCAGAGTGTGGTCTTTTTTGTACAGGACAAAAGGAGTGCTACCCTGGACCCAGGTGTTGGTCTGTTTGCTGAGGAACGCCCCCAACCTTGACCACAGGAAGTCTATATACTGTACCTCTAAATGTTTGTTTTTTCTCCTCGCTGGTGTATGAGAATGTGCCTGGACTCAAGCTCCTGTTTGGTCTCTGCTGTCCTCTCTTTCCTGATCACTAGCTGGTTAGCGGATGGTCTGTAGCAACACTGAGGGTGTTGACTTCAGCCATGGCAGCGAGGCTACCAGGTTGGGTCGTTTATTGGGGGTGTCTGGTAGATCAAGAGCCCTTCAGCCCTCAGTGGGACATTGAACAATTCAATTCAATTTTATTTAAAGTGTCTTATCATAACAAAGTTATCTCAAGACACTATACAGTTGAAATAAGACTATATACTACTATATACTATGAACAGGTGCTGGACTCTCTTACGGGCCAATTAGGAATGGCACACCTTCTTGACGTGGCAATGGGGTCAATAGCCAAAACTGTCTTGGGTGCTGTCCCTGCCCATAGCCTCAGTAGACTTGCGTCCTGGGCTTGCTGTGATGCTGCTGTAAGGAGCAGTGTTCAGCTGGGGGTACATCCCATCTGTCTTCACCTTGTTGTTAACCAATAGTGAAGCTCGGTCAAAAGGCGTAGCACCATGAAAAAAAAACCTTGAGTTCTCAATAGGAGGAAGAACGTCTGGGCTGTGTCGAGTTCATTGAGCTTTCCAAGCTGTTGACACTAAATGTTTTGAAACAATCTTTCTCTTCATTTGCGTTTTAGGGAGTCTACTGACTCCTTCAAGAAACATCTTAAGACCTTTTTATTTGTACAGGCTTTTTCCTCATTTTCTGCGACTTCTGTGTTTGTCTTATTTTGTCTTGGCCGTTTAGACTTTTTTTTTAATCTGTATGTACTTTTAACTGTGTATTGCTTTTAATAGTTCGAGTGCTCTGTGACCCTGGTCTAGAAAGGCACTTTACAAATAACTATTTCTTACTTCTCAGAGACGGGATTAGAGGCGAATTAAAAGCCAATAGAAGCAATTTATATTTTATTTACACCACACACAGTAAATATAAACTCTCAGAAAAGTTTCTTCTGCTGCAGGATAACAGTATTATAATCCAAAAGATCACACAATTGAAGAAAACAAGGTAAAACACTTACCGTGTTTTCGTTTGAAGGGGAACTTTTAGAAGTGTCTACGTGTAAAACTGAAACTAGTTGACGCCCTTTACATTTCCTCTTCCTGGTGACTATTGCGCAACACATATTCTAAGACTTAAATAAAATACAGGTTTACAGAAATAAGTCAAGACAATAAACACTAACGATACATAACGATGTGCCATATAAAAAACGAAATATTTAAGATTAAGATTAATAATGTATAATGTAAATAATAAAAACGGCGAGATATCACACTTTCACGCTAGATGGCAGTAGGTAACCCAGTAAAGTCTGTTACGACTGAAGAACATTCATTCCTATTTTACCGAAAATATCTCCCTTTTCAAATGTTTATTAACGTAGGTAAAAACACATAATGAATACAATGGCTATTACAGTAAAGACATGTTTATGGTTATTTTAGCTAACAATACAGCTGATAGCACCGGCAACATTCGCATCTGCAGAATGTGACGCCAGGTACCTGAATACCTCCTCAACTCAGGCCACATTCAATGGAAGAAAATACTGTAGAATACACAAAAATCTGTCTTTGTGTACCGGGGAAATAAATATTAAAAGAAAATGTAAAAACACCATAGAAATTAGAACACAATTTGGGTATTTTCATCGTGTGCTCCCTAAGGGGTTTATACACATTTTTCATTAACAACATTTTAATTTCATTTTAGTATTATTTGTTATAACTTCATGGGAAGAAAAGGAAATAAATGATTCTTTGGCAGAAATATATTCTAATATTTATCTAGGATTCAGATGAAAATATGGAATGAGGTTTTGTATTTGTACTAATAGAACATGGGGTCAAGACATCTGGCCAAAGTTTAAACCAAACATTCAAAGGAGAAGGTGTGTGTGTGTGTGTGTGTGTGTGTGTGTCTGTTTGTGTGTGTGTGTGTCTGTGTGAGTGTGCCACACATTCATATGCTCTCTTATTTTGTCAAATGACTGTGCAGAGAAAAGACCAAATCTAAACAACTGTAAGTGAGCGTCATTGTATTCCAATTGCAGTATTATTACTGTTTTACTACTACTACAGACTATTCTATTTTATCGATATCAGGTATTTCACTTACTCGGAATATGCTACACAGAGTTACATATTAAGAAAGCGTTCCTTGTTCAGGTCTTACAAAGAAGAAACAGACAAAGACGAGTGATTTCCATCTTGCCAAATTTTATGCCTGAACTTATTCTCTTCTCTCCTACTTGTCTCTTCAGAGATTTTTGTTTTTTGGCTATTCTAGATATTAATTATAGGAAGTTGGATCTTATCGTAACATTTACCAGGTTCTTAGTGTAACATATTTTGATTTGTTGTCCGTTTTTCTTTCAAAGAAAAGCAAACTTCAGATCTGTGTCAAAATAGTTACACCGGACCCGGACTGAAGTAACAAGCGCCACCTCTGACCTTAAGAGATGCTAACTCGTTCAAGCTTGTGTTCTGAGTAAGATAATTAACATCTTGAAACTGGGATCGAGATACAACAGCAACCTACCAGCTGTGTGCCTCAGAAAAGGATTGAGGCGGACAGATGGAAACTCTGTGTTGTTCTTTCCACCTTGTATACTTGTATATAGTAAATTGTGTGTCTTTAAACCAGATCTGATTTCATTTCTTTGTTAAAATAAATAAAGGTGTTAAGAAAGAAGAAAGTAGTTGAGTTAAGAGTCGAACTCAGCCTGATTGGCCAAGAGAGGACGAGTGGGTTTGAACTTGACAACATCCAACACTGTTTCAGAACAGAATTCCGTCTCCATCTGCTTCAGTTGTCAGGAAATTATTAACCTGATTTCATATTGGTGAGTCAGAAACTGTCATGGTGTAGGTTGAGCAAGCTGCACTTTGAAAGACAATCAAAAATCCCCTTTGATAAAGTAATCACAACAATACATCAAACTGTTGATAACTTTTCCATCTGCAGGAGAAACAAGTGACTTTGATCAGATAGACCGTCTGACATCATATATGATGAGAAGGTAAGGGGCGTCTGTGTCACGAGACAGACCAGGCCAAGAAGAATGTGACTGTAGTGAAAATCTTGTAATAAATATATACTTTTAAAGAAAGAAAAACTCTGGTGATGTCCTTTAATGTTTGCAAAACATAGATCAAATAAAACTAGAACACCAAACGAGTTGCACAGTCAAACCCACAAGTTCAGACACACATTGTCAAAAGACAGTTAAAGAGTTTTTGTTGTTTCTTGAGTGAAAAGAAGGTAACAGAACGAAACTTACACAGCCACACGTACGATGGTGTCTCAAATTCAAAATCCATCATCTAGTTTAATGATGGAGAACTTGAACCATCATTATGAAATAATTATTCAACTTACTGTCAGCAGTTCTATTTTTGATCATATCAATATTTATTACTGTTTGATCTGCACTTAACGTGTGAATGGCTGTCAAAAGCACTACCGAATTTCCCCTCGCGGGACTAATAAGGGATTCTAAAAAAAAACTAAAAAAAACTCTATTCTGTTCAGATCATGACCTCATATAAATATATTGTCTTTGTGTGTGTGTGTTTGTGTGCATGGGTGTGTGTGTGTGCATGTGGGAGGTGTGTCATTATAAAAGCCACTGACATTATCTTCACTCACACTGCTGTGCAGAGAGAAAAGTGAATCTAATGTAAGTGTGTGACGACACCTCCTTCAACCTGAGAGTCCAGCCCTGCTCGTCATCTCCCTCTGTAAGGACATCACAGCAGGAGTACAGATGATTATGGTCTGTAGTCAAGCTGCTAGAACCAAGTTTTTCTGTGACCTGTTGGTCCGTCTGCCTGCTTAGCCTGACTTACTCTGCCTTCCTCCACCTCAGGGAGATCTGCCTGTCACCACAGCCTGCACTGCTTCACAACTGCCGTCACCTGGACCTCACCCTCAACCCTGAGGAACACCAGCACTCATATTGAAGCACCTTTGCTCACTCAAGAGTGTCTGTGGTCTGCAACAGAGTATTCTTGAATCGTCACGGAGTGAGCATCATTGTTTTTACAACTGCAATATTTACAACAGTTGTACTACTATAATTTAATTTATAATTTACAGACTTTTTAATTGCACATATTCCTTTCTTTACAGCATCTCTAGGAATATATGGAACTGATTGTGGCTGAAATGGTAATAACATTTTTTTTAATAAAATAAATGATTGTCACATTTTATAATATCTCATATTCAATCATTGATTTTCATTTAGAAAACTAAATGACTTGTTCAAAGAAATAAGAAGTCGTTTGAGTCTACTACATTTATTTGTGCAGGTTTTTATAAATTTTCTTGGGGCTTTGTGACTGGTCTGTGAAAGGCGCTTCACAAATAATAATAACTTACCTACTTTAGGAAGGAGGTCAACCAGATCGGGGGAAGGGAAAGGGGGCATAAAGGGGAAGAAGACCCTCATGAAAATGTTAAAGAAAATTAGATTTCAGCCAATTTTGTTCTTTGAAAAAGGGTGTAAAATGGGGCAAGTGGATCTGATTTCAATGGAATTAATTTCTTATTTAAAAGTTTAGATTATATTTAACAACGTTAGATAATCAATATTTCAGGAATTGTAGCGCTTTTCGGCACTAATAAGGCATATAATACACCTGAATTTACTCTTTTCTCTCCTTCCCCTTCCTCAAGAGGTTTTTTTTTAGTTGTTTTTGTGTTTTTTTTAGATTTTCATAACATGGTTCTTTGTGTAACATCTGTTTATTTGTTGGCTGTTTTTCTGTCACAGAGTACAACATTAACTGTAATTAGTCAGCTGTACAGTCATAACTCTGTTTTATCTTAATCGCTAAAATCAGCATTTTCTTTGTCCTATAGGCTGGATTATCCGTGATTGGAGCCATAGTTTTAAAATCTACAAGATTGAAGCACTTCAACAAACGACGTGACCATTTCAAGGAGAAGTTGAATGAACATGAATATCAATTGAAAAAACTCACGATGGTTCACAGAAAGTCCGGAGAGTTAAAGGAAGCTTTAGCACAAGGTATCTCCATTCTGGCATCTGGGAGAATTTATCTCAGAAAAACAAAAAAACTCAAGAAGCTCTGGCAAATTGTCCGACCTGAGAAGTATGAACAAGAACTTCAGGATCTGAGCCAAAAACTTGAGTATGCTATGTATCATCTCTCTATTGCTTAGAGTCACTTCCATCATAAGTTGATGTAAAATCAATGTATCATGATAAAAAAAACAATCTGTAAGCATGTAAACAGTACAACCAAGACAGTACTACATTTTTCCTTTGAATAAAACAATATTATACAAATGTATTGTTGTCTTTTTGCTGTCTTTCCGTTGTCTTCATGATCAGGTACTGCCTTAAATTAAATTAGTGACTAATTAAATTTAATTAGAGTAGTGAATATTTTGCCATAATTTAACAGTATATTTTTCTACAAAGACAAATCGTGGTCATGTTCAACTTCTTTGCTTTAAATATTTGTAATAAATATATAAAATAAAAATACAATAAAAACACCAAACAAGTAAAACATTCACACCAACAAGTAAGTCAGTAATTATTAATTGTAAAGCACCTTTTAAAGACCAGGGTCAAAAAGTGTTTAAACAACAAAACAATACACAGTTGAAAAACATACTTTAAAAGGACAAGACAACGTAGAGACAAACACAGCAGCCCCAAGAAAAATTAAGAAAAGTCTTCACAAGTAAAAAGTTCTTAAGTTATAAAATGGCACATTTTCAAAATACATTTAAAGAGTTTGATATGTTAGAGGTACGTATATAAATCATTTTTAAGATTATTTTTGTGTCTGTCAACAGAAAATTTCAGACCAAAACTGACACAAAATCCATCATGACCTGAAAATCTTGTGTTTAAAGATGGAGAACTCTTGAACCGTCTTATCAATGATCTAATTTACCTTCAGCAGTCCTATCTAACAATATTTATTGTTTTGTTGCAGTTTTATCTGCAATTCAAATCTGTCCTGCTCATAATGTGACCTTATATAAATATGTGCCAGGAAAAGCTTCAAACGGTTTATGGGAAAATGTTGGCTTCATCTGCTGTCCCTGGGACACAACCTTGGATTAGCAGTAGAAGGTGGATTAGAATTTTAGTGTTTAGCTTTAGTTCTATGAGATATGTAACTGCTGCCACAGGTTTCACCACATAGTTTTGCATACATTTATTAGTAAGATGTTTTATATTTATTTTAGTTAATAATGCAATGTTTGCGACAATATTTATTTTTTAAATGTGTGTTCAAAAAATAAACATTTATTTTCATTTAGAATAATAAATAAATAAAGCTTTTGTTTCATAATATTTTCTTGATTGGAGTAAATATTGAACACAGAAATACAAACTGAAAATATTTAAAACTGGCACGAAAACTTTGTTGTTTTACACTTATAATAGAGCTTTGTGACAGTGAATCCTGCTGGTGATTCTTGGTACGAAATAACAGCGTATTCTAAACAGGATAGTGAGGCGACGCCAAAAGTCAGGTAGAAAAATCTGTTCCAATATTTCAAATAGTTTTTCTGTTATTTCCTTTTCTAAAGTTGTCCACAGTTGAAACCAAATCTGAAAAACATTTTAAAAGTTTTGATATTCATGCGTCCCCAACAGACATGAAAATATGTTTTGTGTGTGTGTGTGTGTGTGTGTGTGTGTGTGTGTGTGTGTGTGTGTGTGTGTTTCTGTTTGAGCTTGAGTGCATGTGGGAGGTGTGTCATTATAAAAGCCACTGGCATTATCTTCACTCACACTGAATCTAATGTAAGTGTGTGACGACACCTCCTTCAACCTGAGAGTCCAGCCCTGCTCGTCATCTCCCTCTGTAAGGACATCACAGCAGGAGTACAGATGATTATGGTCTGTAGTCAAGCTGCTAGAACCAAGTTTTTCGGTGACCTGTTGGTCCGTCTGCCTGCTTAGCCTGACTTACTCTGCCTTCCTCCACCTCAGGGAGATCTGCCTGTCACCACAGCCTGCACTGCTGCACAACTGCCGTCACCTGGACCTCACCCTCAACCCTGAGGAACACCAGCACTCATATTGAAGCACCTTTGCTCACTCAAGAGTGTCTGTGGTCTGCAACAGAGTATTCTTGAATCGTCACGGAGTGAGCATCATTGTTTTTCCAACTGCAATATTTACAACAGTTGTACTACTATTATTTTTTCGAATGTATATCTGGTATTTTACCAACTCTGTATGTGGTTCTCACAGTTAAGTTTAAAGAAGAAAGAAGGGATTCAATCGATACCAGAGTAGAATCACTTGTTATTCGCCCAGGTTTTACAAAAAAGAAACAAGGTTGTAAAATTTATAAATAGTGATATTTGGTTTAAATAACTTTATTTACACTAAACGACTTGTTAGTTACACATATTTCTTTTTTTTACAGCATTTTCAGGAAGATATGGAGCTGGTTGGTGGAATGGTAATAACATTTTTTTTAAATGAAATATTATTAAAATTATTGTCAAAATCTAGTTGGTGAAGACACTGTTGTCACATTTTACAATATCTCATATTTAATCATTTATTTTTATTCTGAAAACTAAATTGAAGCAAGAAGTGTAAATATATATGTATATATAAAACTGTAATTTAATTGCATATTATATAACTTATTTAATTATCTTTTTGAGCCGATGAAAAAATACTTTTAAAATGATTACTTTTTAAATATTAATTGAAATCTCGCAGTATACTCACAAGAGTGAAAAACATTCTTGAACAAAATGGCCTTTAGTTGAAGTTGAAAGAGTTATAAATAATTAAAATAAATACAAAATAAAATCGATAGTTAATCGATAGCCTCACCGGGTTTGACTAATGAGGTCGTTAGTGTAAGATCTGTTTATTTGACTTTTTTTTCACAGAAACTTCAGATCTGCGTCACACAATAGTTACGCAGTCATTCGTTTTGTCCATAATGACAATATGCCTGACATGAATGACATAACACGGGGGTTCGGTCATGAAAAGTAAACGAGTCAGGTGCCATCTAAAGCAAGCAGCACCTGACTTAATCAAATGATAACAGTCTTCTGATTGGTTCAATTATTTGTGCTTGACTGGTTCCAAACCTGCACCATCTCTGCCCTTTTCTGGACATGTTTGACACCCGTGTCATAACAGACGAGTGGGAGTCATGGGACTTTCTGATGTGAAATGTCATATCACATTAAACATTGATTATTTAAGACAATGTTCACTTTAACTTAATTCCATTATTTCTTTGAAATCCGCTTATTATTCAGTTGGTCAGCTATAACTTAAGTGTCTCATCATTTTATGTTTCCTTAAGGCATTTGGATTGTCAGTGGGCAAAAGGTTTTGGAAGACGGCTACAAGATGGGATCACTTCATCAAGCAACGTGACCAATTGAAGATTAAGTTGGTGGAACTTGAGTTTCAAATAAAAATTTACCAAGAAGTTGCTCATAGGGCCAAAGATTTATCAGTGGCTTTAAAGAACGCTCACGCCATTCTGCAGTCCGGGAATGTTTTTCTCAAAAACACAAAAAAACTCAAGAAGCTGTGGCAAATTGCCCTCCCTGAGAAGTATGAACAAATACTTCAGGCTTTGGAGCAAAAACTTCGTTATGCTAATTATCATCTCTCTATTGCTACAAATTGCTACCATCAGAAGATGCTGTAAAATCATGGTATCAAGCTAAAACACTAAACAGGAAGCATGTACACATAAAAGCCAAGACTGTACTCTATTTTTGCTTTGAATAAAATAATGTTTTGGAGTTTCTCTTAGCTTGATCTTGAAACTCTACTGTACTTGAAATATAATAATTAAAGAATGTTATACAAATTCTTTGTTATACTGTCTTTTCTTTCATCTTCATTTTTCTCTGCATTGAAGATTTGTTAAACAACATCTCTCTCTATTATTACCCACGTTTCACCTGTATATGGTCATGGATTTTAGTGAGCAGAAAGATACTCTTATTAGGGCATGTAGGCTCATGTGGAAAGGTCCCTAGACAATGAACATTAGGATTTGTGGAAAAATGACTATGTAGGACGTTCATCATGATCCACCTACAGATCAATAATATCCGTTTGTGCCATTATGTCCGTACAGACTGGCATTCTTCTTGTGTGATTTGGATGATAACCAATAATTGGGTACTAGGCATGGATCACTCTGTGTTATTCAACTGACGAAAGTGAAAGACAGCAGCTAAATTAACTCTGTCGCCTCAACCAAGACAATTCCTCTATTCAAGACAAGAACTATTGGATATCACTGCTGCTGTCAAGACCCCTCACCATGGCCACCTGTGGGAAGAGGGATCTGAGGGACACTGCTGAGGAATGTGACAGGAGATTTAAACCTTGTGTGAGCAATGTAAGAGGTACTTTTGAGGAGTGATTTAAAAGCGAAGTGAGTGTGAGTTCCTGGGTTGAATCACTTCTCACCAAACAGTCTGAGCTGCTGCAGCTCCTTGACAGGATGTATACTGCCTCCCTAGGCTCCGGATGGGCTGATCAGCGATGAATGGAATATTTTCTCGATGGTAAATGTAAACCTTTCATTCCGCACCACCTTTCAGGCTCCTTGATTTATTTGCATTGATTTTCATCCTGGCCCAGTTGAAACCTCAAGGCCTCATGCAACTCAGCAAGCATGTGATGTCGTCCATGTAACTTAATGGAAATACAAGAAGTTGGATGGAAAAATATGTCATTCTATATAATAGAATGTTTTAACCTAACAGTAACGTTAATGCCAACGAGACAAGGCTTTCCATTTCACTGACGCAAGTATAACATATCAAATTCTTTTTTTAAGGCCTTTATCTGTTGTGGTCACAGCAGTCTGCTGTGTTCTCCTCCTCCTGGTCTGCCACTCCCCCTGTCGTCTCACCTCACACCTGGTCCTCATCATCAATCATGCTCACCTGGTCTTGATCCCCAATCAACCCCCTTCTTAAACCCTTGGATTCCCCGCGGTCGGCGCCAGATCGTACTACGCACAACCGTGGTAACTATACATGCCTGGCTCAGTTTATTTGCTACCTTGCTCTCTTACTCTAGTCTCTTGTTGTTTTTTGGACCACATCTAACTTTTGTTCCTCTACCTGCAGTAACCCGGATCACTCACTCCAGCTCGCCGACCTCGCTCTCCCTCCGGCTTCCTCATCCACTACCTGCTCCCCTCCTATTCAATAAACCCCTTTTTGTATTCCCTGGAACATCGCCTCTGTCTGCTCTTGGGTTCAGCATCGTTAAACATAACATTATCATGAACTATAAATTGTAAAAATGTAGAAGTTATGGAAAAGCTTTGAATACTTTTATCTGAACAAGTGTTTTAACAGTAAAAACATTAACACAGATAAAAACCCAGACAACTTGGGTGTAGGGATGCAACAGTTACTGTTAAAAATGGTAACAGTGATAAAATTCCTTAATATTATTATTACAGTGGGCTTTTTTAAATAACTGTCAAACCATTTTTGATTACCCTACTTTGGCAATAACTCACAATAACTTCTAATGGCCTGAGGAGATAGTGTTTATTATGGTTTCCAACATCGAATACTGCATCAAATCAATAAATTGTGATTTTTGTGTTTAATTCTGCAAAAAGATAGCGCCAAGACCAGATTAGGTAATATTAATAATAATAATAATAAATTAAAATCTGTTCGAGGGCTGTAAACATCCTTCAGACTGGACTTAGGACATGTTCGCTCTGAGATAAAGTTAAAAGCTAAAATCTTCTTGTTCACATGTTGAACAAACAACCTAGACAAGCTGGTAAAACAGATGTGGAGATGCGTGGTTTTCTGGTAACCTGGTTATGGGCTGAAAAGAGATTGGCCAGAACAATATAGGGAGCAAAAGACACAAACATATTCTTCCAGCATTGTGATCCATGTGTAGGGAATCTTTAGACATCTTTCCTTGCAGTCAATCGGTCTCTTTCATGAAGTGTCAGTAAATCCCTGGCACATTTGCACATACAGGTAATTTATGCTGCTTTATGATTTGCACATAATGAATACTAATACCAGCCCACGAATACACAATGACCAGCATTCAACAAGTTCAGAGTTAAAATATGATGGATGCCGTTAATCATCCTCACATAACTGTCTTATCAGACGATAACCATACAGATGGTCCAATCAGATCGAAACAGACTAACCACTGTAGCTAAAGTTGTTTTTTTTGGAGTCATATTTTTTTTATTCCTAACACTATATCCTTAAATTATGTACAGAAACGCTGTTTCTTCCAGCCTGTATTTGCTTGGATCCCCATAGATAGGGTCACATGTTAATCAGAACAATATAATAATCTCAAGATAGATAAAATAATCTATTTTACTGTTGTTTGACATTCGACATGTTTTCTTGAGATCAATTTAGACATGTTTTAGACACATTGCAACCATTACTTCCTGATACGATTGTGGTTCACTTGACAGTAAACGATACATAAAGAAAGATATGGTAAGAAATGGTAATGATTAATCGTTATGATGCTATGAGAAGTGTACTTTAATACATGCATTACTGTATGTTCTTTTGAAATCATCAGTATGTCACACCTAATGAAAATATATTTTATTTAGATAATTTATAGTCATTTTAAACATAAAACAAGAGGGAAAAACACAAAACATTAAACCTCTTACAAAGTTGTATCAGAGGATAACCATACATAAGACAGTCCAATCAGATCCTTTTTTTTAAAGGCATCTGCATATTGATCAAATAAAAAGTGCAAGATTAATTAAATTATTCACTTTTCACGTTTTACACACAAATTTGTTCTGCTCACACATGAATGAGGTGCACTGAGTCAGAAGGAGAAACATGGATTTTCAACAGATGTTTTCTATACCATCTACATCCTGGTTGAATGACTCATTCCAAATCCAATCCAAATATAGGTCTTCATCACTGGACAATCTGATGGTTAGGCCAGTTGCATTTCAAACCAATTCGAAAACCAAAACAAACATTGACAATACTCTGCTGATAGTTGACGAAATATTCAATTTGTTCTGAAAATCAGGAAGAAACTACATAGCATTCATTTGTATATTCTCTCGTGACATTTTACAGAAAGTTTAATTGAAAATAGCAATAAGGACAACACACATTACACAATGAGCACACAGTCTCATAGACAGAGGCAATGCTATAAATATTTTAATGCAATTTGGATCTATTAAAGTGGTGCATGTTTTAAGTTGTTTCAATAAAATAACCTGCCGAACTGATTTGTAACCAAAGTTGTGTTTTGGTTTGAGAACGGCAGGGCGGTCCCTGACTGAGCAAAAGACGTAATGCTGGGGTACTGCACGGACCTGTAGGTTTGGCCAACATAATTGTAAGCAGGGAAGCTATTGATAAAAGTCGGTGATTGGGGGAACAGCATGGAGGCGTTGTTGAAGGGAAATGAAACAGTTCCAGGTGAGGTTATTGCAGTCATCTGTCTCACCACGGGTACACTTGGTATAAAGCTGGTTGCCGGGGCATAATGGGCCACATGTGTGTTCAAGGGTGTGGCAACAGCAGTAGCAGGTGTGGCGAAAACAGTGGTAGGTATGGTGGCAGCAGTGGCAGGTATGTTGGCAGCAGTGGCAGGTGTATTGTTGAAGTTGGAGGGGATCCTGGGCCTGGAGGTCGACTGAAACTGATCTGAAACTGTATCTGAAATTCTGTTCAAAATGTCAACCTGTTCAATCTGCATTGCCCCACACAGAACTTGAAAGCTGTAAGAAAGCTTCTCATTGATGGTGTGGAACTTGTCTTGATGGCCCGAGGATTTGAAGAAGTTCTTAACTGCTTTGGTTTTGTAAAATTTCTGCATCAAGTACTTTGCAGACAGCAGTGTGTCATTAAGATCTGTCAGAGCATTTTTGATCAGAGATGAGATTTGATCTTGGCCTTTACACCTGATGGCAAGAACCAGCCTCTCGAAAGACTTGACCCTGTCGGCCAAAGTGCAGCAACGCTCCTTGTTACTTTTAACTCTCTGTGCCATCTGGTAGACGGTTGAGATCAGGTCCAAGGTGAGAGTAAGTTCATCCATGATTATCTAGAAAGAAAATTTAAATCCAGAGATATAATTAAACAATGTTAATTTTATTGGTTCATTATTTTCAAACATAGTTTATATCTTGTAAAGGAAAAATGTTTATCCCAGTTTTTCATCTGACCTCTAAAAAAATGGATTTAAAGACAGCCAAGACCGAATTATTCTATCCAGTAATACGTTTACCATATCCTTATTCTTCTAAAATTATTTCTATAGCATTAGTGACAGTGTGTGAGTCTATTGTTTTAGAAACCACACTTGCTTGGCACGCAATTAAAAAAAAAATCATGTGGCATTAATGTATTGTGTTTCTGCTTTGCCCTCTGCCCAGATGAAAAGATAATAATAATAATTATTGATGATAACAATAATAATCATAATCATGATAATAACAATAAACTTGTTTTTGTATAGTTAAGAAATTAGGTTTTCACTTTTAGTTTTAGTTTTTACTTTCACTATTAGAACTTCTTCTGCAATATCAATAATAACAAAGAGCACAACAAGAACAGGTTTACATTCCTAGTATTGTGTTTTTCATACATTCCAATATGGGTGGAGTTAAGTTGTAAACTTTTCCAGTAAGTACCTACTTCCTTGTATTTAAAGATGTAATTTTTAGTAAGTACAAGTTTTAAAAAATCTCAACAAAATACATCAGTCTAAGTGAATAATAATACTTTCTTGATATTTTCTTGATTCCTAACACTATATTCTTAAATGATGTACAGAAACGCTGTTTCTACCAAAGCCTGTATTTGCTTGGATCCGCATGTAGTCACATGTTTATCAGAATAATATACTTAATCTCAAGATAGATAAAAATAATCTATTTTACTGTTGTTTGACATTGGACATGTTTGCTTTAAATCAATGTTTTAGACACATCACTTCCTGATATGATTATGGTTCACTTGACAGTAAATGATACATAAAGATAGAAGACATGATAATGGCAATGATTAATCGTTGCGATGCTACATGAGAAGTCTACTTATTTAAATTATTTTCAACTCTTACAAATTTGCTCACAAAACTTTTTTTATGTTTTAACTCACCTAAATGTAAAAAAAAAATGAACAATGCAATTTCAATTTACCTTGATTTGGCCTGACCAGAAGCTGCTGCTGCGATGCAAGTGTTCTCACTGGTGAAAATATTGAATGGAGATGGATGCAACTGCCATAACCTGTTTTGTTTAGTTCTCTATGCTGGTATGTTCTGTTTGGTATTTCCCGTCATGGGAAGCCACAGCAAATCATAATGGGAACGGGCGCCAATTTTGAAATTTGGTCTAGACTATAGATGTTTGAATTTCAACCACAAGAGTATTTTTTTTATATATATTGCCAGATTCACATGGTATTTCCTTCTGTATACTTCTCTATCAACATCCTGGATTTAGCTGATCTTCCTCAGCATGGAAGCTACCACCTGCTTCTCACTGATGGTAGCCTCTCCTCCTGACTTTTGTGTCATTTACCATCAAATCTTCTTTCCTTTCATGGATACCCTTTTACATAAATGGACTAAGGCAGGGGTGGCCAACCCGGTCTGTTCACTTTTCCAGTAGCAAGTACCTACTTGGTTGTATTTATAAAGGTTTCATACTTTTTTTAGTAATTAGAAAAAAATCTCTGTGTTCAACTTTAGAAAAGAAAAGTGACCAAAGTTCTGAAATTAAGAGGGAAAATACTGTTAAGTTAATTTAAAGGTAATCTTCAGGAATTGCTTCAGCCCATTTGTCTTTTCATAGATTCATTACTAACACTTCTGGATCGACTTCATGAGACCTTGTATGGAAGTGACTCGTCTGCTTAGATGTCGGCAGTTCTTCTTGTTCTCCTTGGCTACAGAGGCAAATCCGATGATTGACTTACAGAGGGTAAATACCACTTGGAATAAGTCACTCATGATCTATATTTATATAGATTATTATTCTATATTTGCTCGTAAGTGCTAAGAAAGGACCTGAAGATACTCTGGTTTGATCATTTCCTTCACAAGGTGAAGACAGTTAAGTGAGAGAGGGAGCAGGGTCTGAGTGCAGACGCAGTGTGAACTCAGAAGATTGTATAGAAATGGTTGAACTTAACTTTGTTTAGGATCTGGATACCTTGATTCAGGATGGTTTTATGGATTCCTCACTCACTTACGTGTGGCACCTGCTTGTGCTTCCATCTCTGTTAAGATCTGGCAAAAGAAAAAACACAAAACGCAAACGCTTTGTGATACACATCATACAATCAAATAACAAAAATAGTGTTCAAGCATGTTAGGAGTTGGTTGTTAAATCTTTATTTAACAACTCTGGAATAAGAGCTAACTAACAAACCAGTGGTCAAGACGCAACAGCTTCACTGAATGAAAACACTTCATTAAAACACATATTTTGCAATGAAATTATTAGATATGTTGCAATTCAATCAGATTGGATTTTACCAATTGTTGATCAGGTCACTGTGTAATTACCTGACACATTAGCTCCATCTATTTCTGCTAGGGATAGAGATAAGTTATACTCTTCTAGAGATGTTTCTGCTGGATGTTGTGTGTTAGAAAAGTCTCATCAATGCTTGAGGTAATGTTCATATGTCAAGGAAGTTAAGTTTGAATCAATGTTTAATGCATTAAAATGGGCATCTGAATAGGATAGTACATTTTATATCGTCATGAAAACTGGGAATATTTAATCTTGGATTTAAAAACATTTATTCAGATTGCTTAATAATAACACAGAATATGAAGAATTGTTCAATAACTTTAATTTTTTATCCAATACAATTCTTAATTCCATTGTGTTTTTGAAACTTTAATGTGAGATGAGTTCCAGCTAGAAACCCTTCATTCATGTCGATGCTGGTTTTGTTGCGATGTCTTAAATCATCCATATATTAAGAGCATAATTTTAAGTTTGTACTTAATGAGTGGGCTCATCATAACCTACTTAACATTGTGTGTCCTTGTGAGCGCTCACACTACTCACAATAGAAAGTATATCGTTTTTTCATGCAGGAGTTATGTAGACAAATGACTGACTAGAAAACATTCCAAAATGTTTTATTTAATACATATTTATTTACATTTTTATTCCAATATTATTTATTTACATGGTTAAATGCTCCTTACGACCAAAGACCCAGAACACGTCATAACTCTCACATGTTCTGAGATTCTTATAACTTAGTTTTATCAATCTTGGGTTAGTAATCCAAAATGCTGGAGATCAAACATGTACCAAAGCCTGACTTGAAGCAAGACGTCTTCCTGCAGCGCCATCTCCTCATAACACGCGACCAAAGTGCCTCCAGCTGGACTCTCTCCATTGTCGTCTTTGACCAGGGCCCTGGACTGAGAGGGTCGGCATGCCACTGCCATACTGGAACCCCAAGTAATTTATCCACCAAAAAGGACCAGACAAGAAAATGTTTTAAAGATGTTCTGAACATTTTAAGAGGCAAGGACAAATATGTTGTAATTCATAAAAATCAAAATACATCAATACATATTTAATATTAATGACCTATTATTTAATGAATAATCCCATGTTAAATCAAGCGAATCATAATTTTGACTTTTAATTTCCCTAATGAATACAAATATTTCTTTGTCACTTTACTGTAACTGTAGGAGGAAGTAAAACTGGGTATTTAACCGTAACTCATCCGGCTGAAGGTGAAAGTTTTTCTTTTCTTTATTGTACTGTACTTTATTAAACATCTGTTGCCACTTTCTTTAAGCATAAACAACTACTTGTATGGTCAGTTTTTACTTAAGCCATCTCTACTGATGTAACCCTAACAGCTGCAGTAGCTTTTCTTATCCAGATGTTTATCTTTTTTGGATTCGTCATCAGGAGTTTCAAAAGGAGATTAACATTTAAACTCTGGAACTATTCATGTTAGGCTAAGTTAAAGGAATGTTCAATGTTGAGATACATAAAACAAAAATGAAAGAGAGTAATGTGGCCTTTAATGTACAACTAATACATGATTATTACTCAGTACAAATTTCCATTTTCAGCACTAAACACGGCTCAATGCATTTCAGCTGAGACAGCAACCCGGCTTCTCGTCCACTGCGGTTGTTTGGGTTAGGAAGAGCCTCTTGAGGAAGAAGAGCTGCAGGTAACCGCTGGTGACGATGAGGAGGCTAAGAGCTGTGGACCCCCAGGTGATGTACTGCGAGTTGGACTGCAGGATGTAGTAGTCAGCACTCTTCCTCATGCGACCAAAGTTGTAGAAGCGAAACATGTGGAAGACGTAGTTCTCGACTTTATGAGTCGAGCCCTTGAAAAAGAAAAAAAAAAAGAGAGATGGTTAAACGCCACTAAAAATGAACCTTGAATTGATGATTGAAATGATTTTTGGATCCGTCTTTGCGGTCCTCTTTTTTCCCCTAAGTTTAGAAGTGTGTCAAAATGTATTAAAAATAGTAAAAACGCTGAATTCAAAGGTTCTGAATTTCACAAGTAAGCTCTCAAAGCTGCTGCTGTATGTTATGATTGCTGGACAAGTTCCTTACAACCAATCTCTCCCTCTTTCTTTCCTACTTTATTCTAACTCACCCTCTTCCACCTTATCTCCTCCGAAACCCCGGTGCTCCGCCTTCTTTCACAGCACCTCCAGAGCTGCTGCTGGATCCGCTTCACAACTCTGAGGTCTGTGGATCAGAATCTACTGATGGTTCCTCGCACACGGTTCAGGACCAGAGGAGAGAAATCTTTTCAGGCTGTTGCTCCTAAGCTTTGGAACGATCTTCCTCTTTCTTTGCGCTTGATGGATCTACTGACTCCTTCAAGAAACATCTTAAGACATTTTTATTTGTTCAGGCTTTTCCTTGATTTTCTGGAACTCCTGTTGTGTTATCAGTTTTATCTTGCCCTTTAAAGTATATACTTTATTGAATATTGGTTTGATTGTTTAAGCGCTTTGTGATCCTGGTCTGGAAAAGCGCTATACAAATAAAAATTACTTACTTACAACTTTTCTCGAAATCCTCTTTGGACACTGTTCTCTCCCTTTCTCTCTTCCCCCTCTCCTCCCTCCTAGCTGGTCACAGCAGAAGGCTGTTCACACCAAGTTTGGTTCTGCTTGAGGTTTCTGCCCATCAAAAGGGAGTTTTATTCTCACCACTGTCGATCACTGGGATCTTTTCTCTTATATAGTTTAATTTAAACGGTTATGTGTCTTGAGATAACTTTGTTATGATTTGACACTAGTGTCCGTCTTACCTCTATGATGCTCAGTGTGTTGTTCAGGTCTCTGTTCGCCTCCTCTTTCTTCTTTTTCTCCTCTTGGCTGGCTCTGGGATCTTCGTAGTCATCGTAGTAGACACCAAAACTAAGGAACACCTGCATGGTGCCAAAGTGGTTGTGGAAGTTGTTGAAACACATTTGGTAGAAGCCTAAAGAGAGAGACGGAGGCACATAATTAGTAGTAATTTCGCACTTTCTATCGATCTTAAATATCCTTGGTCTTACACAGACCTGTCTCTTTGGTCTCAAAGCTGGTCTGACCTGTGGCATCGTCGACCGTCGTCAGCAGCAGACCACCAGGGGCGTTGATGGTGACGGACAGATGCCTGTCCTGCCCGACACCCGTCACCCACTGCACCTGCAGACAGGAAAGCAAATGATCTCTTAGATGATCAAACAAGGACATAATTGTACAGAAAATTGAAAAGCAAAATAATATTTATTTACCTGAAGTTTATCATATGTTTAAATTAATCAAATAAATATTGTAAGGTTTTAGATGATAACATACTGTTGGGATGAAATATGAATAAATCATATTTAAAGTTACATTGTTTAAAATTGACTTGAAGGTAATTATTAACATTTCTTATGATGTCCTTGTAGATGTGTGTTCTCCTACATTACACATGTGCCTTATTCCATGTAAAAGAAATCAATCTAAATGAAAAATTTTGCAACTAGCAATCTAGCGACAGTGAAGGCTAATGAAATGTATATTTCACATGTACAATACCACGAAGAAAAAAAAACACATTTTTGCTTTAAATATAATGTACAGTATTATTTTGAAAAATAAATATGGATAACAGTTTTCTTTCTGAACGAGAGACAGAAAACAAGTTTGCTCTATGTCTCAGTGGAAGGTTTGAGCAAAGACAACAAAATGATGTCAAGTAAGAGCAGGAGAAGTTCAGTCACCATAAAGTTCAGGTAGAATTTCTCTCCTTGGTGAGCAAAGTGCCAGAAACACTCCATCCCAGAGGCAGACAAAACCACAGAGAAGTCGTACTGGTCAGCGCCCCAGAACAACTCCTGATCCGTGATGTTGGGGTGCGGTGCTGTGAGGGGCCCACCAAGAACTGGACCCCAAAATGTAAGAAGAAAAGCCAAGCATTTGGTGGTCAGCATGTCTGCAGTCGGTCTGCGGTCATGTGTGACTTTGTGTCCAGATTATTAATCATTGACACCCTGAGAAAAGAAAACTAGTCCACAGGTGGAACCTCATGGACACCAGAACCTCAAGCTTGAATAATCTACTTGTTTGACTGAGGGTGACTCATTTGAACGTGATCTGCAGACGACAATAAAGGCAGATACAACTTTTAAATCCACAATGCTAATCAAGAAGTATTTATTTTCTCGGAGTGAGTTAAATAAGGCACATCCACATGCGGTTTCAAAGAATCAGAAGAGAATGAGTCGGCTTGTGAGGAATAAAACATAGTTAAAACCAAAAAAAATTGTTGATTTAAAATCCTGATCCAGCACATTTGCAAATTTGAATTTTTACAATAAATGTTTTTAAATGAATGTGATGAAATAATTTGTTACAAATGGATAAGAACATTGAAAAAAAAGCAGATTAATTTCCCTTGGTTACTCGAGGCCATATATAAACATCCGGAAACTCTTTAAAAAGCAAATCTGGTTCAAAGAGACATTGTGAAGGCAAATCAATACGACATTATTGCAAACATGAAATGCAAAACATTGATGTGGTTCTCTGAAAATTGGTTTCTTCCCTTTTCATGTTTTTAAAAAGAAAGAAAAAAGTGCTTGATGTGAATTTCATCTTCCGTCCCCATGTTTCAAACGTAAAATAAAATGTGCCTTCTTTTTTTTTTTACTCTACGATGTGCTGATTTCGATCCTAAGTGTTCGTTCACATTGACGGCTATAGTTGTCTTTGCTCAACTTTTAACATGAATACAATCTGCCTCTACCATTTTCATTATTTCAGAGGTTCAAACATGACATCATTATGTCTACTTACTTACTTACATCATGTCAACAATGAGGATAATGCTGGGAAGATATAACATGCAGGGGATAAACGTGCCATTCATTTAAAATAACTGTCAACAGTGAGTCATGGGGGATTTAACATGAAATGATGTGAATCATTCAATTAAATGAACAGGTCATTGACACACATTGATAAATGGCTGGAGTGAATTTAAGACAAGAAATCATGACATCATTTTCTCCGAGCAAACTAAACAATTGTCAACATAAAGGCACCAAAAGGTAGTCTTCTCAATAAATAATGATAATTAGAAAGTATGAAAATGTTGTCTATATTAAGCAGTCCAGCGTTAAAAGTTGTGTAGTTTCTATGTGGGATGGAGGATAGAAATGGTCCAACTGGACCCGAAAACGATCCTGTATGAAGGTTTGTAAATGTATTCATAATAAAGTTGAAATTTTCCAGAAAAGGAATTAAACTAGCGGTCGGAAAGAAGGGATTTGATTTATTAAGTGAAATATTTTTGTCTACCAAACAATTTAAATAATTTTTACTTTCGAATAACCACAAAATATTGCTGTTTCAAAAGTAGTTAGAAGGAGAATTCTCAAATACTAGTTAGGAAATGGGTTGATTTCAATTAATTTAGCCAGGAATCGTTTCATCAATCATTGCAAACCTTCAAATGATTTTAACATTTGTATTTTGTATTTTCCCCAGACGGCTGCTTGGCCCTATTTAGAGCCGTCAGATAAAGAAGTGAAACGGTGTTTGTGTTCCTATTGTTTGTGTTTGCCTGAAAAAGTAAAAAAATCAGCTGTAGCAATGTCACATTTGACATCGTGAAGCTTGTGGGTTTCTGTCAGTGTTTAGGTGTGAAATCAATGTTCAGTCATCGTGAAATGTTAGGAGCATTATGACCAGCCTCTGCTTTGCCACAGTCCTTTAGTTTCAGGCGTCTGGAAGATGTAGACAAAACTCAGGGCAGTGTCTGGTTGAATGAGTCTTTTAATCCTCCATTGACTGTGCTTTGGCTTTGACCTTCACTGGTGTCCTGGTGAGAGGTTGAGAGGTCCAAAGATTCAACCTGGGACATTACATTGTTGAAGGGGGTCAAACCGTTGTGACCATTGGTGACGGAGTCAGAATGTGTTTTGTCTTCATCGTCATTGTTACTGGCTGTGACATCATCCTCTGGTGGATTGTCATCACCGGTCTGGAAGGAGTATTTTTCCAGAGAGTCAGTGTTGGAAGCATCTGCTATGTCCAGGGTGTGACAGCGAGTCAGAGACGGCTCTTTGTGACGAGGCTGAGGGTCCTCTGAGTGACAGCTCACCTCCACCGTCTGACCTCGCCTCAGCCTCCTGCGTTCATGGTTCATCTGAAGACACAAAGAAAACATGAAACCTATAAGTTACACCTTTTTATTTTATTTTTTTTACTTTTAACACATTTACTTACAAACATGTAAGCGAGAACAGCCTAACGATAAAAGTATGTTTTTTTCATTGCTTGCTTAATGATGTTACCTGGTTGAAGTTGGGTGAACGTTGTGGAGAAGAACCAGAAGAACATTTCTTTATCTGCCGAGTCCTGGGTATAGAAGAAGTTTAGATTTATGTTGTAAGACTGGTTGATGGTTAATTTTCTGCACCTGCTGATGGACTCGGCCAATTTCTGTCTCCTGCCGTTGTTTTGATCCTGACGCAGGCGCTGAACGAAGGAATGCGCTGAAAGGAAGAAACTGACCCTCAACAACTTGAAGAAGAGCAATTCCTTTCGATTCAAACACTTACCCAGAGCTCCTTTTGGCACAGAGAGAAGTTTGATTGGTTCTGCATCTGGTGTTAGTCCAGATGCTTTCTGTAGGGCTCTGAGGATCTCCATGTTCTACACAGACAGACCAGTGTTTCAGTTCAATCTTTTTTTTTGTTTCAGTTCAATCTTAGCACAATAGTGTAGGTTGACATTTTTAACCTGGTATGATTAGAGGGCTTAAGCAGAGTCTACGTTTTACACAGTTCAGTAAATTGAATTTTTTGGACTGTATGTAACATTTAGGTCCATTGTGTGATTGAGTAACAGTGAAAGAGAGAAATACTGATTCAAAATAACACATTGGATTTCATTGAATTTGTCTTGACAAAGTCAAACAAGACATGTTCAAAGCTCATGAGAAATACTAATAACATCCAGAAATGTTTAAATTAATTCTAACAGAGCTCAAGACATCTGGGTTTATTAATTTAGTTTTCTGGAATCCGGTGAAAAAGGCAGAATAAAAGGGGAATGGATTATGTGTTTAAACTGCAGAATAACACGGACTCGGTTGATGGTTGAAGAAGATTGATGGAAATTTCATAGGAGTTTGTGTACCAGTTCACATGTGTTTTGAGGTGGAGAAGTTAAAGTACCTTGGGTGGGAAAGATGGAGCCTGAATTAGACGAGCGTAGCTTCATAACCACCTGACCACTAAAATGCTTGATGGAAGTGGAATCGAGACGTCAGTTGATTTAACTTCGATAATGGTTTTTGACATTATCAGAAAGATAAAAACAGGCCGATCCAAGAGCCTTTTCCTAGTTTTTACTATTCAATTAATTATTCAAACACTGTTTGAGGAAGGCTGTGATGCATTACACCGGTTCGCCGATAGCATCAATCAGGGCCCAGGGAAACAACATATACAAGGCTGGGATGGAACCCGCAACTTCTTAGCTATAAGTCATCTCTCTACCATCTGGACATAATCACACAATTCTCAAAATTTCTATGACAACATTCCGACACTGGGCCAAAGCAGGAACAAATAGACTCAGGATATGGACTCACTTTGCCACCAAGTTCATAGGCGCAGTCCAGGGGTGTCCTCTGCCTCTTGTTCTTTAGGCCTGGAGAAGCGCCACACCTCAGCAGAAGCTCTACCAAAGCCTGGTGACCGCCACGCACAGCCTCATGTAGCGCTGTGTTCCCTTGATTGTTTGCAACATTTACGAGGGCATTGCTCTGAAAATGATTACACTTGGTTGACATCTTAAAGCACACTCGACACAAAGGCGAAAATACTAGCTGACCTGCAGAAGAGTAGTCGTGGTCTCCAGGTTTCCACAGAGACAGGTGTGCATCAGTGGCGTGTTGCCATAGTGATCTCTTTTATTGAGTTTAGCGTTGCACTCAAGCAGAAATCTCACCACCTGTGGACATGTTGAGCCGAGAATAAACCTTGTGGTTCCTTGAGAGAAGCTTCCATTAGCATGACGTGCCTGAATGTGGCTGTTCTGACATGCCAGGTGTAGAGGTGTGGTGCTCTGGTTGGTGCGGACGTTGACCATGGCTCCGTGACGAATCAGCAGTGAGCTGAGCTCAGAGTGGCCGTGCAGGGCAGCGACATGTAGTGGTGTGAATCCATCAATGTTGCAGCTGTTAACACCAAGTGCACCAGGCTGAAGGATAGGCATCTGAAATAAAAAAAAACATTTATACACCAGCTGATCCTTTTATCACCTAGAATTTTGTAGTATTACAACCAATTTCAGTCAGATTTTAAAGTGAATTATTTGCAAAAACTAAAATCTCTGTCTTAGCAATATTTCTCAATAAAATAAACATTTGAAACATGTTGCTGTAGCTTAAAACTCAAGGATTCTGATACTTTATTTTGCAATTGTCATATTATTTACTTGCATCACAGCTGAATTGAATGTTCCTGTGCAGTAAATTCAATTCAGACCTTTTTAGTGGGAGCACAGTTTGGACATTGACACAGTGGGTGACATAGAGGAGCCTCTCTGTTCTCAGCTTCTTCATCCTCTTCATCCATCCAGTCCAACAGGTAGCGCACCTGAAACAAACCACATTAACAAAAACATGAACTGATGTAGTTGAAAGATCAGCATCAGCTCACCATCTCCACATCACCATCAGCCACGGCGCGTAACAGCTTCTCCACCTGTCAATCACACAGTAAACTGTCACCATGGAAACATGAAGGAGCATCTAAATTATTGTATTCTTCTGTCACTTTTGTAATAACCGAATAATCATTAAAAAAAAACTCATCTTTGATAGTTAATACCTCTCTGTGACGGACACGCTCCACCTCAGGTTTGACCTCTGATCCCCCAGAAGAGGTGCTGGAGATGGAAGAACGACGGCTACTACTGTCCGAGGTCTGAGTCGAGCGACAAGGAGACTGAGAGAATAAAAGAAGGCTGACATTCGATCAAAGAAATCATTAACTGACTTTTGCTTCGTTCATACAGTGATTTACAATGAAAGTTAGGAGATAAAGGAGACTTTCACTCAAAGCGTAAATAAAAAATTTAAATGATGCAGAACAAGCAAGTCAAATTCAAGCAGAAGAAGAAAAAAGAGGACAACAGGAGGCTATTCAGGGTAAAGTTAATAAAAACTGGCAACTCAGAATTATAAGTTACAGAGAGAAAAAAAATTCAGTTTGACTCACATGTCTCCCACCTGAATGTTTGCGGTTGTTTTGACTCAACTCCAGCAAAGCCAAAATCTGCAGATGCACAAATCAGTTTTTTTCCAACATTTGCTTCAACAAATAAAAGAAGGTGAAGTAACCAAGAGTGTTTAAAAATAAGCATATTCTGGGAGATGCTAATGTACTGATGGTGTGACTTCACCATCACTGGGTAGAAATCTATGACACAGACCTTAGAGTTGAGTGCACACTGCAGTGGCGAGTCCCTGTTTTTGTTGAGGATGTCAGTGGTCGCCCCATTCTCCAGCAGAACCTGGATGATTCCCTCATAGCCCCAGCGTGCTGCCATGTGTAGTGCTGTGTCACCTTTGTCGTTCTGCAGGTCTAGTCGACACGTTTGGATGTCGAAGTAGACTAGAGCCTTAACACACTGTCAAAAAGTACCATTGAAAATTAGGAAAATGCATTTTTTTAAATAGTCAAACCTTCTGCATCGAAGGATTAAAGTTCTTAAATAACTCAAATAAGTTGACTGTAAATAACTGGAATTTTTTACAGGCTTTTTCATGCAGTATGTTGAGCAACTAGTCCTTGTTATGCCCTTATTATTGGAAAAAAGGGGTGCTACCAACTATTAAAAAACAAGCTGACTTACATCCTCATGTCCGTACATGCAAGCCAGGTGTAGCGGTGTGTTTCCGTTATTATCCTGAGCATCTGTGTTGGCCTTGTAATGAAGCAGCAGCAGCTGCAAATACAGCAAAAATAAATATAGTTTTGTCACTTTTACAAATTAGAAAGATAAAGGTCATTAATGTACTTGACAAAAACACGTCTCTAGTACAACACTGCAAAAAACTGACCAAAAACAGTTTCCTTTTACTGAGAAGAATCTCTAAACTCTAAGCTTGTAATCCATGCATTTGTGTCTTCTCGTGTAGACTATTGTAACAGTTCATTTTCGTGTCTAAACAAGAAGTAGCTGTCTCGACTGCAGTTAATACAAAACTCTGCAGCGAGAATTCTGACCAGCTCTAGTAGAAGAACTCACATTTCTCCGATCGTTAAAACTTTGCATTGGCTGCCAGTTTCTTTCAGGATCAATTTCAGATCTATTCATGGTTTGAGCTCCTCCTTACATCAGTGATCTGATCCAGCCTTACACCCCAACTCGGGCTCTTTAGGTCTTTGGATTAGAATTAACTGATGGTTCCTCGCAAAAGCTTCTGAACCAGAGAAGAGAAATCCTTTAAGGCTGTTGCTCCCAAGCTTTGGAACAATCTTCCTCTACCTCTTTGTTTGATGGAGTCTACTGACTCCTTCAAGAAACATCTAAAAGACCTTTTTATTTGTGCAGACTTTTTCCTTGATTTCAGAGACTCCTTTGTCTTATGTCTTGTCCTTTTAGAGTTTTTAAATCTCTAGGTATTTATACATGTTTTAATTGCTTTTGACCCTAGTCTAGAAAGGCACTTTACAAATAACTATTACTTACTTACTTACCATTAATGATCAGACACAATGTTTGCTTACCGTGACTCCTTGATATCCCTTCTGGCAGGCCAGATGTAAAGGTGTAAGTGTGTGATAATCTGTGGCATTGACAGGACCCCCCTTACACACCAGCAGATCAATCAACTGTGCCTGTCCTGGAACACACACAAATGTATTAGGATTTACAAGTGAAGTCTTCTGTTTTGTCAAGTTACAGCTGCTCACCACAGATGGCAGCGACATGCAGCGGAGTGTATCCTCTGTCGTCCCTCGAGAACGGTGTAACGATGGACGGGTCATTGAAATGCCTGAAATGCACAACAACCTAGTTCTTGTTTGTTTGTTCATTCCTATTAGACATGTGACATTTACCCTGCCAGCTGGAGGTCACAGTGATCACAGGAGCAGAGGGGGTGACACATCTTGCCATCCTCATCACCTTCTCCCTCTCCCAGCAGACGCTCAACTTCGACCTCGTTCCCATTTGCTATGTGCTAAAACACATCAACACTGTAACACTCTCCTGAACATGACTTAGTGAACAATGCTTACAGCAACACTTTTCAAACATAATAAAGAAAAGTACACCATGGCCATATTAGGTTGTTTTGTAATGCATCTTTTGGAATAAATTAATAAAAACAGGGTGTAATACAAAGCATTTTACCACTAACCAGAGTCAACTGACATCCACAGAAGGTGTCTGACCATGAGGCTTGTTGCCAACCCTTGAAGTTAGATTCCTTGAGCTGACATCGTGTTTTTATTTCTAGTCCTGGACTTTCCCCACATTTAAATTTACCTGAATGTAATTAACAACCTTCCCGTCGTATAAATCCATTCACTTTGTACTCGTACTGATTATTATACATGTTCCATGTACAACTCCTGTGTTAGTTGAAGCACCTGCATCTTTACTAACTGGTTACAAGATGATCAAAAGGAACAAGGTTCCATTTTTACATGTGGTTTGTCATAAAAAAAAAATATAAAAACATTTTCAAAGCTGTTCTCACCTCAAACAGACAGTGGATCGGCGTTGCTGAGCTCTGAACTAGAAGACTCATCTTGTCTGCAAATGATGGCTTATCATTCATTTTCCCAGTTCCCTGAAGAGAGAGGGCCAAATGACCATTGTTAGTATGTGTGATTTGAACTGACAAACACACTGCCCAGATAACCAACCAACTACATTTACATAAAGATGACCAAAACTTTAACCTTCAAGTATGATCATTGGCATTAAATTGGATGAGAATGTACTGGTTAAAGTTATTTAATTCTGTATCTGTATCTGTTTCTGTCAAATCAATAAAGTTTTACCTTACCTTACCTTATCTCCTGAACACCTTGCAAACCGATTTGGCAAGGAATTTTAACATATTCCCACATTTACTGCATACATATTCAACCTACTCCAAGACCCTTAGACAGTTCTGGTCAGACTTATTAAAGCTACTTGAATTTGGTGCCAAAAAAAACGATATATATTATTTGTTTCTTTGTTTACTAGTTTTACATTCACCTTGTACTTTTCATCAGATTAATCCACTAATTTATACTTTATTCAAACATGTATGAAAGGTTTTGTTGTCCTTTGGTAATGTATGTGTGTCATGTTAACATTATCTTTGTCTCATGTGGGCCTTATACTGTATGTGTCATATGCACATGTGTCATGATGGTTTGTCATTCCTTCATTTATGTATGCATGTGTCATGTAATTAGTGTGTGTTACTGTCATTAATTCATGTTACTATTACTAGTTTGCAAATTCAATTTCCCTTTGTGATTGTTTAGAAACCTGTAAACACGCCATCATTAAATGAAATCTAAATAATGCTGGTTAAAATATAAGCAGATCCAGACGAAATAAATCATTGCTTTGCTTGAAAGAACCGGGTGTCTCACTGTGTTGTGCAGCTTGCCCAGGTTGATGAACTCCACTGCCGCCTCGAATGTGCTCAGACAGTAACTGAGCTCGTCTTTACTGCAGTGACTGAAGCAGAAGTTTCTGATGTAGCTCAGATTGGCCATCCTGTCAAATCACAAGACAAGTTAGTTACTGGTTATTTTTCTTGTTCTTCAAACACAAACTACGGAGTTTAAAAAAAATAAAGGTCAAAGGTGGCTCTGGAACTCACCAATTGGGAATATCCATCTTGACCAGCAGATAAAGAATGACAGAGAGCAGGTCATCTGCACACACAGCATCTATACTGACTGTACAAAGAAGAAAAGGCTGAATATAAATTCACTTTGAAACGACTTTTGGATGTACATACACACTGATGTTTCTAACTTGTAATGAATATATATATATATATATATATATATTATATATATATATATATATATATATATATACAGTATATAAGCATCATTGGTGTTAATTACAATTTTGTTCAGAAAGAAAGTGAAAGAAATGGTAATAACAGCAGAAATTCTGCTTCCTCTTTACTTCGGGTAATTCCAGTCAGAGGTTGCAAAAGCAAGTAACCTCCCTTAACCTTAACATATCTTGTAAAGCCTCTCATGACCTTCTTATTGCAGAAATACTCTCCTCTTACCTTTCAACTCTTATCCATGACTGCGCATGAATTGTACTTGAATGTTTGTTTCATTCATTCATTTGTTTGTTGAAACATTCCCCACAAGGAGGACTTATAGTGACCATAGCGACAAAAAGTGACCAGGGATGAACCTAGCCATTGGGAAACTCCATTGTGAAGAAACAAACTCAAAACAAACTGGACAAACATAACAAGGGCGACAGAGACATCCTTGTTTGCACCCCTGATTCGATCAGACAAAGTCAAACGGCTAGTGAAACAGAATTACTCAGGGAAAACATTGATAAACTCTGAAAATGTAACCATGGAAACATAAAAGACAGATAAAAGGTGAGGGAGCAGAAACGTAAAAAAAACAACCAGATAAGTAACCACCGGAGTAACTCAAACTGATGTCCTTGCTTTTTTACCGTTGACTTGCTTCTTTTGAATCAACATATAATTAAGGATTATTTTAATATTGATTTAAATTGTGTGTTTTACACAATATAAATAAGTATCAGGTGGTTAAATGTTTGTATGTATGTGTTTCATTTCATTTCGTATGTTTATATGGCAAAAATATTTTAATTATTTAATTTAATAACTAATTTAAAGGAAATTGAAAAAGTTCATAAATTAGTAAAAGTTGTAAGCATTAAATTGGTTGCCATTCATAAATTTCAACATGTGTTTTATAACTGTGAGATATGGAAGCCTCAACACTCACCTGAGAGACGAGGAGTGTGGGTGGCGGTCAGAGCAACTCGCCGCAGACACAGCAATTTAAGGAGGGGAGAAGTCTGTTGGTTGAGCTGACTCAGTTCTCTTTTGGCTCGAGACAAATTAATACTGTAGACATTTGAGAACATTTTTTTAGTTTAACTTGTATGAAAACAGAGTGTTATCTTTCTAGTTAAGAGGATTACATGAAAATAAATGGTTTTACTCTAATCGATTAGGAATTCAGAAGACAAAAAAAAGAAGATAAAATAAATGAATATTGTCATCTGTATTACTATTATAATTACTGTACAGAACTGTCCTAAAATAGACCTTCAAACACACATTTTCTCTTAAAGGGAATACAATACTTGTAACTAAAGACTGGATCAGATGATTTTCCAGAGTCAAATATACAGGCGTAGATCATGGCTTCTTACACAAGAAATGTTAAAATTGACATAAATTCCCATAGGAGATTTCCTGTGAAAAGAAATTCATAGAAACGTGTCTGTAATTAAATATCAGAAGTTAATAACAAATATGTTCTAATGAATCATTTTGGCTAAAAAGTAAACTATAATCTAGATTTTTAAAAGGATTAAGTAAAGCAATATGATTTATACTTTGGAAAGAAAGAGGATATTTTATTATTATAAAACTATTTTCAGCTGCATCATACTTAAAAAAATAAGTGAATATGAATAATTCAAACAATAGTATGTGGCTCCGTTTTGTTTTGTCTACTTATGTTACTAATACAAGTGGACAAATATTAATAGTAACCATTCTGAGCAATACAATATCATAAGTTGACATTCATTACCATTACACCACTGATAAACTAAGCATATTTTCTTCTTGAAGAATATTAAATTCAAAATGATCTTTGGTACGAGATGAACATTTCTGATCTTTTAATCAGCATCTTGAGACGACAACAAATAATGCTTTGTTACCAACTTGACGGAAGACAAAAAACTAAAATCAAATCCAACAAGAGCAAACATTTGAATCATATGATCTTTAATTCACATATTGTGCTGACTTTGATAAATCTGTCACATGGTGAAAAAAATCTGATCACAACAACTGACAAGAAGAAACTTGTTGACTGACCTGAACTCTGGTCTGACACCGAGGTCTTTGAGCTGCAGCTCCTGCAGACTCCTGGTAGCTTTGTTAAATGCAGCATCCTGTAAAATACATGTGTGACAGTTCATGGAAATGAGCAGAAAGATTAGGACGAGAAACACTAAAAACTATTGATTGAAAGTACCATTCTATTGATAAAAATCAACATACAAAATATAATTTTTATAATAAAAAAAAGGTGTTTTTAAAGTATTGTCTTTGATGCAACAAGGTAAGTGTATTATAAAACAATAAAAATAATCTGGTTCTCTTACCTGACTGGCTTCAAGCGTTCCCACAAAGCTAAAGATTAAATCATGGATACCATGATGAACATACATCTGAGAGAAAAAAAAAGAAAGAATTAAATACATCTGGGAAAGGCAAGGAGAGATAACTAGAGATTACTAAAGAATGTTTTTTGTGGATTACGAGTCACTAAAAAGAAAATGAGGAACTTTTAAATTAATTTAAAACTACAGTCGAGTTCAACATGAATCAAACCCCAATCAAGTGTTTCAGGAAATGTGATATGTTTTGAATATTTAAATAATTAAATCTTACAATAAAATTGTTTCAAATTACCACATTTTTTCAAATACAGTAACAAATATCCTTTTTGTGATTTCCTCACTGACAACATAACTACACCCCCTAAAGATTAACACTCCATCATGTGTTATCACTAGGTAATGAAAACACCTATGGATGCTAAAAGAACCATAAAAAGCAACAATTTATCAGATTTAACATGACTGATACTCATCTAGCTTCTACATTACTGCATCTTTGCAAAAATGTCAAGAGAGGAGGTAGCATCGCTTAGTTAGGAAAATATGGTAATAAAAAGGTATCAAAGACTTTAATTGTCTCTTCAGTTGATCTTGGACCTCTATTGTACTCATCAGTATGTGTCCATTGTACAAAACTCTCTTTTCATTTAAATATACACATTAGAAAATGTGCTTAGGCCCCACCCACTATTATCTCTTTTTTTTACTTTGATTTGGTAATACTGTTATCTTGAGTGATGTGACCTTACAGCAACGTTTTGGGACTATGGATCACAATTTGTCTGGAGGTGAAAGAACAAGAAGAACCCCTGTTCTGTTTGGCTTCTCAGGGACCCAAAGAGAGTGTAGTGTGTGAGGTATAATGGTTCAAGAATACTTCCAAATCTATTATAGCTTGGTGGCAAAAGAAGGACTGAAAGAAACTTGTGCCAGCAATGTTTCAGGTCTGAATGATGTTATGAAATCTGTTGTACTTCAGTTGTACTTGTCCATTTGACATCTTTTTATTTGGCCTGATTACAAGCAAGATACAAAACAAATTTTAGTGCCGTAAGGGTTGAATAATTATGAATACAACTGTCACCTCCTATGCTACTGGTAATAATCAATATTAAGGCCTTTTTGACATCATTAAATTAATGACCAGGACTTGGAAGGGTACATCATTTGAGATTTATTGAGTTGGGTTTAACAAAAGATGCACAACAGTGCACTACTGTGACCTGAACTATACGGTGAATTTGCCTTAATTAATAAAACACTGACATCTTCAAATATTTTAAATCATCTGAGGCAATCACTGATTTATGAAATTCTGGATTTTCTTACCTCCACAGCCTGTTTGAGCAGAGTCATCTGGATTTCCTGCTTTGCAAGCAGTTTCTGGACAAAACGCAAAAAAATAGAGTAACTGTCAACTTACACAATATCTCAAGAAACGTTACAGATTTAACACTTTAGAAGAGATAACAGGTCACAGCAAATCATAAAGGCCAAGCATTTGGTGAAAGTAAAAGCCATGCATGAAATAGTTTTGGAATAGAGAGAAGGTCCAACTGAAGTGTACAAGGAGAAAGAGTAAAACTATGTTGCAATGGACACAACTATACCCTTTATTTAGTGCTAAGTGATCATTTAAAAAACCTGATTTAAAATTATATTTTAAGTCTAATATTTTAACTTTTAATGATCAACTCATGTTTTCACTCACCAGACGAGAATCTCGCAGCAGACACTGAAGACATTTGGTGTAGAGACCATTCACTGAGTCCTGACAGAAGAGACGAGATGAAACCAGCAACACAAGGAAATCAAGGCAAAACTATTTGTTCTATCTGAAAGACTCGCACTTTTTAAGATTATCTAGGTAGGGAAAAATAAAATCGGGTAAGTGACATGTTTTCTGGATTAATTTCGGACAAAAGTTTCAAGTGTCTAGTTTAGGGTATTTAAGATAGATGTTTTTGTGATTAATTTTGACATTCAAAGGTTTTTGTATTGATGGTAATGATTTAAAAATAGAAAAAGAAAGATTCTTTTAAATCATACTCAAGTGAAATTTTGAATTAAATTAAAATAATCTTGTGATGTTTTATTTCCCACATACTATATAATGGGGAAATAATGTGTTTTTTATTGTCGAGTTAATGAAGTCAGTCTTGACCAGTGGTTGAATATTAAAGCAAAGCAATTTCCAAATGAAAGACTCCATCAGTACGATATTGTGATTAGTTATCACAAATGACACTAAAGCTTCAAGCCTAATAAACGTTTGTATATTGTTTAAAGTGAACAATGTATTGTACTTCCAACACTATTGTAGGTGGAACAATTGTTATTTTTACATGACTGGGCTTCAGGAACAAATTTCACTCTTCCCCTAAAGACTATGAAAAAAGAAGCAGTTGTTTTCCTACTATGTGGTGTCGGAGTCCCTTTCTCTCTTGCTCTTTAAAGCCCAGACAGAAGCCATGGATCAACTTGTCCAGCTTCTGGGCGTGACGTCCCAAGAACTCTCTGACATCCTCTAGACCCTTCAGGCAGTATGGGGGAGGTGGGCTTAGCTCGGCCGGACTTGAGTCCACTTCCACAGGCCTCGAGATGCATAGAACGCTGTAGCTCTGCTCCAGGTCGTTATAGTAGGTTTCCTCAAACAGGATAGGAATTGACACTGGACCAGGGAAATGAGGTCCAAGAAGGACCTGCTTGTCCTGAATTCGGATCTCCTGTGAGGATATAGTGACAACCACAGTTTTTTTCCTGAAATTATAATCAAAGATGAATTAACTGACCTTTCCATCCCACGTCTGGTATCCATCCTCTGTTGGCAAGAGGATGTAGCTGTCAAACTGGGTGTCAGCAACTGTACTGATGTTGATACTTCCACAACATGGAACTAGGACCTGAAAATAAATGGGACATTAATCTTATCAGGTAAAGTAATATTTAACTAATTTGTACAGCTTTTTTTTTTTTTTAAAGCAACATAAAGAGTGTATTTGATTCCCCCCCAATAATTCATAAAAGTATTTTCCCAAAAGGGCCACAATAATAATCAATCTGGAGAATCAAAAGGTAATTCCAATTCTAGTCATGGTCCCAACCCTCACCTTTCTTTAGATTATTGTTAAAATGTTCGTTATTATTGTCCCTGTAAACGGCAAGGTTGTTTTAATAAACTGAATTGTTTAATCTCCCACAAACCAACTGTTAGAAAGCAATAGTCTACTTGATTTTATGGAACCTTTGCAAACCAATGTACATACTGTGGTTGGCCTAGGGAAATCAGAGATATTTCAGCTCTGCAGTTTTCAGAGGGTGGCCAGAAACACTATTTTAAATCTTATGTATTATCGCTTTAATGAGCGGTCTGGCAACCTCAAGAAAATATATTTCAGTGAAGCTAAGCTCAGACATTAAACAGAATACACTGGCCTACAGTTTGTTGTTTTGTTAATGAATTGCATATATAAATGTTAATTAGGAGACTTAATGACAATGATTTATTAAAATAATTAATTTAAATAGTGCTGACTAGCAACAGCTGGAATTTAAGTTGTTTTAGTTGATACTGACATCAAAAGTAAAAAGCTCAAATTGAAACTGTAACTGTGATTCAAACAATATTCAACAAAATAATCAAAAGATTCATTTTGTTTAGTAATATAAGCAGCATATTAGAATAAAACACAGTGAAAACCCATGAATTCATCCAGTTTAAAGTTAAAAGGCAACATTGCTTAAAAGCCTGCATATAAAAGTGTCTTTTAAAAGGGATTGTTAAAAAGGCACAGACTCAGCCAGTCTTACGTCCTTGGGCAGGCTATTAAACAAATTTGTAAGGAATAACAAGTCATCTTGCTTCAAGCCAACTTGTGTCAACGCCCTTAAAATATATTGTAGGATTGACCCACTAACCTTTGACACGACTATATCTGCTGAACTATGCTGTACTTAAGCAAAAATACAAAGCAACAATCTCTTTCCTTTTGCTTGTGTTGCTACAACCACCTTTCTTCTCTACACTGGGAAACAAAGACCTGTCCCTTTTCTCTCACATTTGAAGACATGTTCAAACTATTTAACACTTGAGACAATAGGGAATAAGTCCAGATTTGACATGATACTTACAATTCCGTGAAGCTCAGCCACTTGGCTGCAGAGGTCTGGTCTCTGCTTCTCCAGAGCCACATAAAACGGATTCTTCAGGATATTCTCATCATACAAAGCCATATGGAGCTGATAGTCTGGATCCTCATAAATATTTGTAGGATCTGACTGGAGGTCTGCTGGATTGGACTCACAGTTTGGACCCTTCAATAGAAAGGCAAAATTCTGATTAAAAACGAATACGATATATAAGTCAAGACAAGTCCTGGTCATTTTATATTGAGATACTGTAGGATATATTCCCAGTATTGTCCGAGTAGGTGACTCTGGTTCCAGGATTTAAAGACCAAATGGCTCTCTATGAAGTTGTAGTAGCTGCTAAAGTTTGCTTTAAAAGCTGCTTGTGTATCCTCTCGTCCTTAGTCATCTTCGGGAACTTGTTGTATTTCTTTGTTCCTTTAGCTGCAAAAGAGGGAATAAGTGCTGGCATCTAGCGGTTAGTTTAATGGCAACTAAAGAATGAACGATCACTGTGAATATTTGTATATTAACTTTTAAAAATAAAATCAATTTTATTTTATACATACTGTATTGAATGTTAAACATAAAGTGACTATGATTATGATTTAAAATATTTATAAATATATATATATATATATATATATATATATATATATACAGTATATATACAGGGTATATATATATAATATCAAAAAGCGATAAAAGAAATGTATAAAACATATTCAAGAAACCACTGCTATTCAACAATTCAAAATATATAATTTGAAATGAAGCTCAGAGATTGTATTGAGTTAAATGGATTAAATTTGAGAGAACCACAAAGAGCCATGATATTTGTCAAGCGTTTTGCCCAACTTGATAAACGTGAAGCTTAATAAATGATCTAGATAATATACAGTGTTTTTCTCTGTTTTCCTTCCAAGATTGTTATAGAAATTGTTTTGTCTTCTAGCAGGACGACATCAGTGACAGGGACTTAATTGTTTAGATAAGGAGCAGCTCCTCCGTCCTCTTATCTGATAATGCCACGATTAACAAAACCATTGATCTGAAGATCAGTGTGAGCCTATATCACGTCAAAATTAGATTAGAGAACCTTCAACTAGAATTTATTTGACAAGAAGAAAACCACAAACTTGAAAGAATGAATTCTAAACATACCAACACCAGGCCTGAACATACGTGTACACACAAGAGCGACAAAGGTAAACCAAACCAACTTATTTACTCCTCATTAAGCATCAAATCGGAGTTGTCTCACCTCATAACTTTGCTCAGAGATTAGCTTCATCCTCCAGTCAAGCTCCTTGTGGCCTTCTCTTAGCCACCCAAGTAAGAAACTCAGGGAAAAGTCATGTGACCCTGGAGTGGCTCATGAACTCACACACCAGCAGAAGAAAGAATGTGTCTCCCCTCGAGCCTAACACTCAATGATGCTGCTCAGTAGTGATCACAATGCATCAGCTGACGTCTGAGTGGAAAACATCTCATGTGTTTGCGTGTTAAAAATTAAATTTAACTTTAATCACCATAACTACACACCATGATTTTTTTCTTTCAAGTACGACAAATGCAAAAAGTAAAAAAAACAACAAACTCCAACAGCAAAATGTTAATTATAACGATTATTTCATTAAGTTAAATATTTGTATTTATAGTAACAATGAAAGATTTTCTTCTCTTCATCACTGCGTAAGAATCATGTGATTCACCAAAGATTCCAATTATCCATCAATTTCAAGGTCAAGAAATCCCAGACAAAAGTAAGTCAAGCAAAAAGACAAATGTATTCAGGAAAACACCAGTTTGGCTCTTTAACGCTTAATGCCAAAAGTAAAAAAAAATGCATATAGGTCTATACATTCAGATGCGGTTTCTAGATGTGAATAGTATTGTAGATAAAAAGACCATTTCTTGAAAAGAATATCATAGAAATGATTTCATTGTGATTTCCTCGAACAGTTCACTGCATGTTAAGAACATAAATTAATTTTTCTATTCTTTACCGGCGATACAGTTAAACTCCTTAAGCCTAGAGGCCACTATGATTTCTTTTTTTCATGAAGAACATTGCTGAGAACTGTAAAACAGCAAATTCCAAATCAAATAAAAACAATAATCAAATCTAGTAAAAGGGTTCTGGTTCGGCTGACTTCAAATGTAAATAGAAACAGAAAAGAAATAGAAACAGAAAAGCATCTGGAAAAGCGCTCTATAAATATAAATTACTTACATGTTTATAAGAAAACAATTAAATACTAGTACCTTATTCATGAGGAGAAAAAGTAAGCTTGTTCTTTTTTGTTAACATATGAGCATGGAAGTGATTCATTTTCACATCAAAGTTTCTTACATATTCAGCTATACCCGATTTTTGAGTTTTGAGCAGAATATAAAGCTGATAAGACACGTTTGTCATCATCTAACGAAACGATTAGAATGATATTAATAGGGGGGCCTAATGTTATACAGATGTATATTAGATTAAAATTTGGAAAATTCATTTAATTTTCCAGATCGAAGCCTTCTTACGGATGATAGACAAAGGTTAGTCAAGTCATTTAGAACGGGATCAGGGTTTAACAGGTGAAGGCAAAACATCATCCAGGATCTATCTGACACATACCATTTATTGCCATGAAATTAAAGACATGCATTTTTTTTTGCAAAATGTAATATCAACTAATAATATGTAAACACTGCATACTTGTGTCATGAAATGTGACTTTGTTGAAAATTTGTAGAAATTTAACACAACTATGAACAGAAACGTTGTAAAACACAAGGTAAATATGTTAATCAATAAACCAATCTAGTTTTAAAAGACCATCTGGAGATAAACTTCTTAAAAATGTAATATTAAATTCTTAAGGAATTATTATTTCTTTAACAGACCAACGTCACTCATCTCAATAAAGTAAGTAAATACCACATATATAAGAGATACAAGTCCTACAAAGACATGCGTGTTTTTATCTGTAAATCTTCTTATTCGCATTAATGTGATGCAATTTAATACACGTATATGAGCCAAGCGTGAGGTACTAAGGTCCAGAAACATACGTTATAATAAATAATACACACCCGATTCCACGCCATTATACGAGGCACCGGAAGTTTACAAAATTAGCTCCAAGCTACAAACAATAGCTAACGCTGTAGTGAGGCCAGAGTAAGCTTTAACAAAAAAGTACTGGTACTCAAGGGTAACTCAACAACGAAGTACTGTTACCTGTTTTCAAGGGGTTCTTCTGAACATCCAGGTTCTAATGTTGTCAGCATTGGAATGACATTTTCCTCTCGTCATCGACGGCTGGGTCAGCTGCCTGCTAACCGGCTCCAGTCAACACGTACACCAGATCAGTCGAGAGTGTAACTCTCTAAAATGTCCTCTTCTATGTGGACGAGTTTACCCAAGAGACGACATAGCCTGCGACTAAAGACTGTCACCATGCAGATCATGTGTTTATCAAACAAAGATTACAACCCATCACCGAAAAACACCACCATCTGTTGGTATCAACAGGGAAGTGATTGTTGTTCTTTAGCGCCCCCAGTGGTGTTATTTCAAACACACTATGGTGAGATTAAAGTAAGATAATTAAAATAAGATTAAACTAAAATAATTGTATAGCGACAACTGATTGTTAAATCACAAATCTGGTTATAACAAGCCATGAACAACATTAATAGCGTGGCATGAACATCTATATAGTAAGTAAGTAATTTTTGTTTGTATAGCGCTTAAACAATCAAAACAATACTCAATAAAGTATATACTTTAAAGGTCAAGATAAAACTGATAACACAACAGGAGTTCCAGAAAATCAAGGAAAAGCCTGAACAAATAAAAAGGACTTAATATGTTTCTTGAAGGAGTCAGTAGACTCCATCAAGTGCAGAGAGAGAGGAAGATCGTTCCAAAGTTTAGGAGCAACAGCCTGGAAGGATTTCTCTCCTCTGGTCCTGAACATAGGGAATAATGAGCTTTATAGCAATGCTTACCAATTTTCTCAAATACATAGAATACAAAAAAGGAAAATGCAAACATTTTTATTTACTAATTCAGAAAAAAAGAAACAGAAGAGCAGAAGGCGATTACCTTCATTTTCTAGTTAACTAAATCAAACAAAATATCCATTCACACTCAAATCAATTTAGAATCCCAATTTGAACAGAACATGTTTGGGGGGCCATTGAAAGAATGTGGTTTTAGATCTATAGCGAGGAGTTTTCAGTCACTGTCACTGCCACTGTCTGAAGTCATGTACCAGATTCCTTCTCCCGTTTCCCCAAAGAAACTAAATTCTGAAAGACAACATGATTTCAACCAAACAGTGTTTTCGGGTTATAGATTATATGCCCAATATGAATACAATCAATATGAAAACAATGTGGTACGCAAGAAGTCAAATCAATCAATGTTTTCTGAAGCTCAACGTTCATTTTATCGAAAAATAATTACCCGTTCTATGGTTGTGTTTCTCAACTATGGTCATTTTCTTTTCTTGTTCTTCATCCTCCTCCAGGTGTGCCAAATCATAACTTACAAAAATGTTCTGCAAACAGAAATATGTTATATAAAAATGGCAAATTCTTCTCTGTTTTAATTTATTTAACAGTTTTCTTGTGTTGTGTTCAATTGTTTACCAATGTTTGTTACTTTGTTCATCGTAATCAGTTTTCAACGGACGGACAAGCAAAAAACATCACAGCCTAACGCAGGTACAAAAGTAATGCTTCAAAATAAAATATATAAACAGAAAGGTTTTAATAATAAATAATTTAGTATGTTAATCTATATATCATAATTATGGCGCTACACATATCCTTTAATTCAGTGATATGACAATCATATCAGCAAACAAGTATCCACAGATTGTAGTCACAAACATTATGATCAGATCTGAAATTAGTATGAAGTTATTAGATTAAAAAATTGAAGAATTATAAACTGTAAAATATACATTATTTTACAGCTATGTGACTAGGCTACTGTTACTAAAAATCATGTGACTAGCCTATTTTGACCAATTTTACCACCAGTAGTATAATGTTGCTTTTCAACATTCTATTCTTAATTCTCTATTAATCAAGGAAAAGTTTGACTTTCTGAATTAAATAAAATCAATGAATAGACTAAAAATTAAATATTGGATAATATCGTAATGCTATCATATTTGTCATACCACCTTTTTATGAAAATTAATAAAATAAAACAATCTGCTCATGTTTAAACCAGATTTTGACAGATTCTATCAAATTTTACAAGAATTGGTCTAATTGGAATTTAAACTATTAAACCTGCAATGATCTTAATACTAATTTGATTAAATGACCTGAAACCTATTAATTGGGTGACAATCGAAATCTAGATCTGTTTTAAACAGTCAATAGAGATGGCAAACAACGAATGAACTAATGAATAACATAAAAAAGATGACGATTTTAAACAGTAAAAAAGTATAAAGTATGAAACTCATAAATAAAAGTATATCAAGGCAGACGGAATGTTGTACTGATGCGCTGCTCTTAATTCGTCTTCCGTGATTTGCTAGATTTACATGAAAATGAGCAGTTCTTTATCGTAAGAAAAAATATATATTAAAGTTCCAAGAGTATTAGAGTATTAAATGGGAAAAAGTGTGAGAAATCTCAAGTGTGGTGTGAGAATGGCTACATTTGCATTGCAACTGCACGCTTTCTTCTTATAAATGTGCGGCAAAATGAATAAATACACGATATCAATCGTGCCAAAAAAGTGGATATGCGACAGATATTACGTGCAATAAATTAGGCTCTGCAACATGATACCTATGCTTGATTAAAGCTAGAAGAATCCAATGCTAGAGGTACTTTATTTATTTCACTAACACTGCAGGCGACACGTACCTTGCCCTGAACAAGCCGATCCCAGTGTCCTCTTTGAAGCTTGACAAGCTTGAGAACTGGCTCATTGGACTTCATCTCCCAGGAGCAGTGGTCAGCAAGGATGCTTCCTTGAAGTTGGAGTTCAGCTTTGTAGCTCTGACCATTAACTTGGCCACTTGGCAAGTTAAATAAAACAAACATTTAAAAAGTGGTGTTGGAGACCTGACTGGTGTGTCTTTGTGCTTGAAGAATTGTGTTAGACATTCCCTGGTTAAGATTGGTTAGGTCTAGATGCGTGACAGTTAGGTTTATTGACATGCATCTAATATTTTGAGTGAAGAGGCATAAAATTCACCTGTAGACAACTTTGTCTGTATAGAATCCGCATTGCTGTTTTTCTGGCGCTATCAACATCACTGTGACAATCAGAGATTCTAATGTCTGGAACCAACGAACCTGAGGGTGCAAACTGAGAAAGGAAAAATAATGAAATTATTGTTCTCATTGCTTTAGACAAGCATAACTTTTACCTTTGAGGCGTGTCCTTGTTCTTTTCTTTGGTGATGGGAAGCTGAACATGTGGTTCATGAGCAACAACTTCAAATAGAACCAAAGTCATTAGAATTTACAAAAGAATTGTGACATTTAATTTTAATATTTGGTTAAATATAATTTTCAGAAGCACATTTTGATTCAGCATAAAAAGGGTCACTGTGACAAATGACCAAAGAGACAGTTGAAGTATATCAAGATTAAGATTACCCTTTTGCAAGGACGAGACCTGATTCCTTTCACAGATCGAAACCTCCGCTTCATGGTTGTTGCTTTAAATCAAGAGAAAATTATCAATATTACCATTAAATTACACTATAACAGTTAGGTTAAGGAAAGTTACTAAAGAAGTTTTAGATATACATTAATCTTTATTAGAAAAACACAAAAAACATTTTTACGAAAACAATCGTCATTTATAATACAAAACAACATCAAATAAAATCACCCACCTTGGAAAGGTAGTAGGAGGATTGTCCTCTTGTGGCACCAAGTCGTGGCCACAATGTAATGCTGGGTCTGAAGATTCTAGAATACTTTGCACATCTGTCAAGTTATTCTTCAGGTGGGTCAGTTCATTTACTTGAGTCTCTTTAAATGCTCTGACAATAACTTCAGCCTCAGTATCAATGAAGTTACCCTGATACACATGGTCAGTGGTAGACCTGTAATCACCACACACAGATAAAGACACGGCATCATAGACACCATGTCCATTGGGGAATTTCCTTACTTACAGATTTATAGACTCATCAGGACCCTTTTGACTCAGGGCTTGCAGCACATCCAGATGTTGAGGGTTTTCTTCTCCCATGCCCGTTTCCATAATCAGTGATTTCACATTGTACTCATTTATCTGAGTCTTCAAACCAGGAACTTTTGTCACATGGACCTTAGAAAAGAACAGTCATAGTTATAACCCATTCTTTAAAGTATCGATAAACTGAAAGAGCCCATGATAATTAAGGCACATAACAGGTTCATTATTTTTTATTTTCAGTCAAAACAAGCTTTTAGTAAATATTAACTTTAACTAAGGGAGAAAAGAAGGAACCTGAAATGATGAATGTACTGTATGCTAATATGTTATTCTGCAGGTCGTTTTGTAGTTGTAGTTTCATTATCATTACTTTTTCAAAATAAAAATTGTATTGATCTTTTTTGTATCACTGCTTCTGTCAGAAATGCTTCTATAAAGATGGATTTGTACTCAATTTTAAACAAATAGCCATTTCAGTAGGGAGCTGATTTTATCTTAATACTACTAAACTTAGACAGAATGTTTGTCGTATACATGAATAGATGCAGGTTTTTTTTTAAGTCTATAAAATGTGTTAAATTTCTTAGATCAAAGTATGTTTTTTCCATCTAAGTTTGTATTGATTAAAAAAGCTATTTAATACAGCTTTGGGTGATAAGAAGTAAACTGCTATGAACTCTATATTGATTAGAACTTTGGCAACAATCTAACAGACTATGAAAGTAAGTAATATTAGTAGAGTGCTTTTCTAGACTAAGGTCACAAAGCGCTTCAACAATCAAAACAATACCCACTAAAATATATGCTTAAAAGGTCAAGACACATACGACAAACAGTCTCAAAGAGTCTCAGAAAATCAAGGAAAAGCCTGCACATAAAAAAAAAAAGGCTTAAGATGTTTCTTAAAGGAGTCAGTAGATCCATCAAGCGCAAAGAGAGAGGAAGATCGTTCCAAAGCTTAGGAGCAACAGCCTGGAAGGATTTCTCTCCTCTGGTCCTGAACCGTGTGCGAGGAACCATCAGCAGATTGTGATCCACAGACCTCTGAGCCTGAGTTGGGGTGTAAGGCTGGATCATATCAGTGATGTAAGGATGGAATCATATCAGGCGTATCTATGGAACAGATATGCCCGACTATGTCTTCAAAACTAGTTTTGTAACTGTTGTTTTCTTTTTATGATTTATAGTACATATTGAGGACTGTTATATAAATACAGACATGATATTCTCTGTCAAAAAATGTACAGTAGATTGCTCTCCTTAATTAATACTCAACATACTCAACAAAATTAGTAGCAAATATGAAGACACAGTATACGTAAAATTAAATTAAAGAAATCAGGGTCAGATATTAGTCTTATTAGAGGACATACAGCTGTCATCCACTGGGTCATTCCCATAGCTAATAAAGCATTTGATTGCAGAAGTTGAAACAATTTCTGGAACCATCTCATTTTTAGTAAGCCTACGATTGAAGGCCATTGCAATTAAAAAATATATACCACATGGTGTAAAATATTTTGATTAAAATGTGTATTCACCACCTCACCCATACATTAAAACATTACACAATTGTTTTCCATTAGTTTTCCCTTGAGGAGATCAGTACAGGAAACAAAACAAAAACTTTGTATGAAAGAAAAGGACACATTCAAAAATTGTTGACAGTATTAATACCAAAAAGCTCAAGAAAGACCCTACCATGCAATCGACAAACACAGTGTTTCCCAGAGAGAAAACAGCTCTAGCTCTGTGTTGCAGACCCTTGATCTTTTGACTGACAGCTCTGGTCACCTGTATGGCAGACACAGCATTTTGTATTATATGTTGAAATGAGCTTGTATTGGATAGAGAATCACTTAGTCTTAGTGAACCATGGTTAACAATTGATTTGGGTAATGGCCTAAGAAAATAGTAATCCTTGTAAATTGTGTGAATATGAATGAGAATAAAATAACCTTTGGGTGCCACTGAGTCTCTGCATCAATGGGCTTCATCTGGCATAGAATGATTTCCACAGCTTGGCCGGGTGGGGAGTGGAACCTTAGTGGCAACGGGAGGAGCTGATGGGATTTGAGCTCCTCTTTCTTCCCTACATCGATAAACTCAGCCATAACTGTAAAGATCAGCTGGTTGCCTTGTTCCGGGAAAGACAGTACCTTGACCCTGTTAGCACAAGGTAATTCTTCAATATTTAATTAACACATTTAATAATAATAATAATTACAATTAAAAAGAGCTTTTTCTTGAAACAAAGTTCACCTGTGGTAGTCGTTGTTTTCTTGTACAGCGTACAGTCCTCTCCCAAGCACCTTCTCCTCTACTCCAATGTTGTTTTCAGCATAAAAACAAGCAAGCTCGGACATCATCTTCTCAAATTCACCTTTTGCATTTAGGATTCGACCAAAGTAGACTGAAGCCGTTTTAACATGGAGAGGAAGAACCTAGATGCAGAGATGCAGCGTATTATAACATGCTGATTGTAAAATAATGCCTGAAAGTGTACACATCATTTAATATTATAAAAGTAAAAGTATTGCAAATGAGAGTACTCTATGTGCCAGAAAACCCAACCCGTTTGTTCTTCAAGAGGCACACCAGAACTGAAGTCTGGGGCATTAACTTAAAACCAAAATTAAGTCTCTTAACAGCAAAACTAACAGTTATAGCAATGCCCATTTATTGTTCATATTGTCACAGGAATAAAAACCATTCACTGATTTGTCACCTCAATTATTCCAGATGCAGGTAGTTCTGATCCATCCAGGAAGGAATCAAACCTGTGACGATCAAGGCACTTGCTGGAGCTACTGAAAAGGAACAGTAACACTTTGGAGAGGATGTGTCTTTTAAAGAAAAAATCCTTTAAGAGTTAAAGAAAATGTTTATACTTAACCTGCAAAGCCCAAAGCTTTTTAGGGAGAGGCAAAAACTGGACTTTTTCTCTTCTTGTACCACTTGAATGCCCTCAGCAAACGTCTGCAGTTCTGGAGGTAGCAATGCATTAGTTCGTTTCATGTAGCGGACAATGCCAGTCACATGACGGACGTTCCTCTCCGAGATGAGCAATAGTGACTTGATGTCATGAGAGAAACTGTCAGACTGTGCCATCTAGAGGAAATTCAACAAATAAATAAATAAAAGAGTAACTGTTTCACACAGCTTTAAACTGTAATTTAGTAAGTTTTGATAGTTTTTTAAAAATGAGATCCACAAGATGCTTGCAAATTTCTCACAAACTAGATACACATAACAGCAGTTATATGGTTGCAGTTGAGGTATTTTATCACAAATAAATGGCATTCAGTTGTTGTGGTCTTACTCCTGAGAGGTTCCTGAAGTTGTCTGACATGCAAAAGAGACGGCGGCCAAAGATTTTGGGCGAAGTTGGGAAACTGTAGTGAGCCACACAAGTTGCATCCCTGATTCCTAGACTCTTCAGACACTCATTGGTTGTCACTGGTCAAAGGTGGATAATAAACAACGTGTTATAGGGAGACAAAAAAAATCAAAATGTACATTTTACCTAAAACTACATGAGTTCCAGGTCCAATCTCTTTCCTCCAGTGAATTAACACTTCATCAATCTGCTTTATTAATCCTTCATGGAGCTTGAGGCAGAGAGCCGACTTTCTGCTAATGGCCTAACATTTCAGATGAAAAATAAGATATTCAACTAGGGTACTTAAGGATTATTAATTCATGGAAAAGCTATAAGACATTAGAATACCTTGAACACATCATCGACTTCTTCAGAAGAGTGGGTTATAATAAGTGTCTTCTGGCCAACATCAGGGTGGAAGTCTAAAGCGCCCAAAAGAATTGATGTCTTGTTGCTCTCCAGAGTCATATAGACGACCTTCAGGCAAAGAAACATCCTTTATTAAAAAAGCATTTTTTAGTGATCTCTAGCCTTACTGTATGAGACAGCGATCATAATAATGTGACATCATAGTTAATTCATACAACCAACCTGATGCACTTTGCCATAAAAAGCAGCTTCCTCAGAGGATGAGATTATAATTGAAGGATGGGTCATATAGTTTGTTATCAAAGATTCCATATCATGTGTCCAGTGCTTGGACATTGCAACAATCTGTTGTGGACAATGAGCGTTCTCCTCGTCAGATTTTATCTTCTTAAAATGTTGCAGAACGGTTGACATCTACCCAAAGGACATTGATGTTTATCAAAAAGAATAAACCATTCAATCCGTTAAATATAAATTGTTTAAAACATTAACCATAAATTAGAAGACAAGTACTGAAGCACGGGCCCTTGCATGTCAGTCACCTGGTCAGCAGCTCGCATGAATAGCTCGTCGGCTTCATCAAGGATCAGGTGATAAACATGCAGAAACAGGAAGCATCGACAAGAGAGCAGGCGAACCAGAGTGAATGGTGTCGTCACTAAAAAAAGGCCTTGAGAAAATACATCTTTATTTAGACTGAATTACCAAAGATGCATCACATTAAATTCTGGTACATTGACCAAAATAAGTGAACAGTGAACACAATTTTATCTTATCATGAAGTTTTAAAACAAAATGTCTTCTTTAATTATAAAGTAATGGAGAACTGGAGCCTTGGTGTGTGAGCTTGGACTTGTGTGGCTGTTTGGAATTTGCCAGGAGACAGACCGTGACTCAACTTTGTATTCTGTGGTTTTATAATTAGTTAGGACTAACTGGTCAATACGAAATTACAAATTTGATACTCTTTTCGGAGACTTACAGTTTTTGGAGATTCTCAATTCTTTTGCCTCCTCCTTCCCATGGCCCAACAGCACTGTGACTGGATTTAAGACCCGAGAAACATTCAACTCCTGCAGCAGGTTGTAAACCATTTGGACTCTCTCCCAGCTGGGACACAGCACCACCGCTATGGGCTGAAAAGAGACAATAACAGCATAGTCACTTTTTTTTAAGCACACACATGTTTTCTTTACTGATCTGCTCATTGCAAAATATGTATAATAGCAAATTAGAAGAGAGAAAGAAAATAGTTAATTCTACTTTTAGGATTAATGGATAGATAGTCAGTAAAATGTTTCATTAGATTATAAGAAACTAACATTTTCCACATGTAGCATGATATTTCTACCCACCTCAGCCCATCTTATACTCATTTCCAATTTAGAGTTAAATACATATATTTACATAAGGGATGAGTGTGTATTAATAACATTAATTCAACAACTGAGCTTTATAGTTGGGTGATTGCAAATACTTGAAACTACTCAAAACTAAGGTGGATGTACTCACCCCAGTGCTTGATGTCTGGGAGCAGTAGACAGAGTTTAGTAGGATATGGTGAAGGATTGGAGGTATATAAGTGAGTAGATCATCCCCATTGCTTGAGATGACAAGAGTGTTGGATCCCTGTGCAAGATGTGGCCAGCTGTGACTCTCTGAGGCAGACAAGGCTGGATGGCGCCTCTTCAATTCCTTTGCCATGAAAATTCAGGTTTTAGTAGCAGAATTGGAAATTAATTGTGTAGACAAAAATGTGTTTATTAATATCTTTTACAAATTCTAAATAATTAATTATTTATAACCATCTAAACATGCTATATGACGAAGTAAAATAAAAATAGAAAATATGATTGATATCAAGATGGATCTAAATTGGTTAAAGTTAACACTAGTCACTCTTTACCCTGCAGAGAGGATCAGTGAGGTGAACTTCATCCAGGTTTGTGAAGGGCTCCAATGGCGGGAGTGCTGAATGCACCAAAATCTCATTCTTCATCAGATCAACTGGAAACAACTAACACACATCTGTTAAAACTTCTCCTTATTTAGAAAATAAAATAAAAAAACACTTTCCACTAATGAAGCCAAATTAAACCAATTTATATTATTTTCACACTTAATGTTACCTACCGGGTTGTTTTCTTTTTCAGGTCTGGTCTTAAACAGTCCTGGGTTCAGCCACATTCGAAAGCTGGCTCAGACACAGCATTAATATCAATTGTACACAAACACATGCAATTTAATGTATTTCTACCTTATATATATGTATTTATTTAAATGTTTTTATATATCACAACTTGTCAAAACACGCCATTTCTAACAAAAATAGTGATATGTGATATGGTAATCAATAAAATGTAACGTTGGCTTTTCCGCTTACCGCTGACAGACTTCTGACTCTTTATTTGGGGGCTTCTCCACTGCCAATGACTCTTGCGGTCCACTGGAATCACTACCCAAAGTAAATAGATTAATTTAAGAAATTGAGTGAATTTAGCTGCAAAAATGAATAAGTAAATCAAAACTACAATCAAACATCACAATGTAAACTAGTTATCAAAGAGAAAAACAATTTAAAGTGATAGTTCGGAAATAAAAACTTTCTACTCACCCTCATGTTGACTAATGTTTGGAATTATAATCTGTTCCTTTTTAGAATAATTGACAAAAATGTAAATCAATTTGAATAAAAACATCCAGATAGTATTGAAGCCCGGGAAAAATTAATAAGTCTACATTTTATGCTTTTGTGTGGCGTTTACAGAAAAACAAATGCACCACGGAGGTACATGGATGTTTTTGGTGGTCATTTTGAAAATGCTTTTTTTAGGCAAAACAAGCAAATAAATTGTTTCACCCTAGTCAAATTAACAAAGCCTCCCAAATGTAGTTTCAACAATAACTATGAAAAGTCCATTTTAAATTGCACATCTTAATAGTGATGACATAAAGTGAAACCAATGTGTTGATTTAAGGGTCTCTTGCCTAGATCTTGGACCTCTATTTTACTCATCAGTATGTGTCTAAAAACTATTTTAATTAAACTATTTACATTAGACTGTCATTAAGCCACGCCCACTGAAAGACTAACTGCGTCTTGAAGAGGAAGACATGTGAGTAAATCAAAAAGGTTGCCTTTTAAGAAACTTATGGTGCAATTGGTTAGCCCGATTAGCCCACAGCCCAATACAGCATCTAATATTATACCAAACATAAGACTTTACTCTGTTATTGTGAAACTTACAAGTCTGATTCTTTGGAGATCGTAGGGTTCACAATCATCTTTACGGGTTGGTGCTCACTTGGCTTATGATCATCCATCTAAAAAAGCCAAATTTGGTGGAAAGGATGCAGTTAATATTAACATTAAAAAAGAATGATGACCAATAGTGGTTTAGTAAACAATACAATTTCGATAGCGGTGCATGTTTCTACCAAGTTAAAACTTACACTTGCTGGATGCTGGTCTGTATTGCCAAGCTCCTGATGACCAGAGAATCTGTCATTTGTGGTCAAATTCAAAGTTAGATTAAACTCTACATTTCATACAGATTAACCTGTATGTTTGCTTGCACCTGATCAAACTGGGCTTTTCTGTCACCACCGAAGGCAAAGAGAAGTCCTCTGACAAGTCACTGTAATTACATCAGATGTCAATTATAAAACTACAAAAAGCAAACAGTATATTTCTAGTACACATGCTTTTACCTCTCTGAAGTATAAACATTTGACTGGACCATTGGTGGCCAGTAGCCTTTAGTGGCATTTGCCAAATTTCCTTCTTCAGATATATTCAGCAACCGATTTGTAGGGTTGTCATGGAATGCTGAATTATCATTTACAGTGACAGGAAGACTCTGTGATGCCACTACATATTTAAAAAAAAAAAAAAAATTAGGAATCCTGAATAATATACAAGTGTTACCGACATATACAGGGGCGTCATAGCTCAGATGGTAGAGTGGTTGCCTGCAGTCCAAAAGGCTGCAGGTTCAATCCCAGCTCCAGACAAGCTTGTGTCGTTGTGTCTGAGCAAGACACTTTACCCTGATTGCTCCTGATGGCAGATTCTGCGCTATGTGGTGCAGCCTACTCCCATCAGTATGTGTGAATGGCTGTCAAAGAGCTTTGTGACCCTGGCCTAAAAAAGGCGCTATATAAATAGAGATTATTATTATTATATCTTAAAGTATGCACGTTTAATCTTGCTGGAAAGTTAAAAAAAAGTCTCTCAGTACTTATATGCAAACACTTTCTCCGACCTACTGCTATAAAGCAGTTGTAATTATATGTTGTAATAAGTTGGAGGCGTTAGTTAGTGTTTACCAGAGGTCAATGAGATCTGTTTAGGTGGTTTGTGCATGGTCTTATTTAAAGTCTGGTTGAGTATGTCAGATGATAACATCAAAGGGGTTGGATCTTTATCCAGCACACAACTGTCAGGTATCCGTCTGCTGTAATTTGCAAACCTCTTTGCCACTAGATCATCATTGACACAGATCTGGAAGAAGGGAAAGATAAGGTTTACAAACAAACAATTTGGCATTTTGTTTTACATCCCTGCAATAATAATTATACAAGGAGAGAAGACATTACCTTAAAAAAGTCAATGGTCATGAAGAGTTCAATAGAAGTGGATTCATGCTCGTTCTCCAGCAACACTGCTTCTGTTACAGTCGAAGCTAAGCCACAAATGTTTTATTATTACAGTGCAAAGAAAAAAATGTAATTCAGAGAAGACACTACTGAAGCTGTGTTAAAAATTGTCTACAGATGTACAATAATCACAATCATGTGATATATGTTTTTTTACTAAATGCATTTTTAAGGTGATCTGTAAAAATGGAAATTAGCTCTTAAAAAATATGCAACATGAATATTAAATATTATATAAACTTAAGTAGGAATATAATTTATATCTTGAAGTTAAGTTGAAACTTAAATGTTTAATTGCACTTGGCGCTAAATAGAAAACCACGGCAGCGGTATACAAGTCCAACTTTGATTTGACCTACCAATTTAAAAATAAATCAATGTGCGGCTTTCTTGGTCGTTCCGGACACAAAGTGAGTAGGAATTTACCATTTGTCAATAAGTGTGTACCCAATGTGCTGGCAAGATCCTTGACACTAAAAAAAGAATTATGCTGTGAGTTTCTCTTGAGGTAGGCTTCTTAGTCACAACCCCGGCAAAAACGCAGTACACCAGCTAGTTGTGCTTGATCTATTCTAGTACTTTTTTTGTAATTGCAATTTTTGTTTTTTGTTTTTAGTCAAAAGATTTCAAAATTACATGGATGCGTATACATATGTTTTAAATAAAATGAGCTGTTGTTGAGAATTCCCTCATTTTATTTTTTCATTCAATAGTTGGATTTAAGACTTTGAAGAGGTTCAGCATGTTCCCTATACCTTGCCCCAAGTGGGTACGATAGGCTCCAGCCTCGGGGCCTGATAAGGGATTAAGCAGAAGAATGTAGATAAAAGGATATGTATGTGGATGTTACTCACCTTGGAGCAGGTTGTGTAAGTAAAGTGTAGCAGAGCTATCCCACTGAAAAGACGGGCTAAGACACAAAAAACAACTAAAATCCCAACCTCATATGTTCAAATTAACATGTTTGACGTAGAGGATCTTACATGAGCTCCACCTTGTCTTCATATGGAGAAACATGTAGCGTCATTGGCTTAATTCTTGCAAGGTGGAAGCGCCTCACGCAGAATGGCAGCTGAAGAAACTTTGGAAGTCCAATTCGAATCCTCATAGTAAAAGCAAAAATAAAGCTAAAAAATTAATTCAATCTAATTTGATGGTCACACCAAATGAAGACGAACATTTATATGTTATGCAAAAGGTAAAATTATTTACGCTTTATTTGTATCTCTTGTAAAACGTAATATGTCATAAATAAAGGGAGTTAACTATTATTAACTTATTAATAAATATCAGTCAATTTAACAATAAATCAGCGTGCCTTACTTGTCAGATGGAACACTAACACGTTCTCCGAAGTCCACCAGAAAACAGCGAGCCCGAACTTGAACGGACTCGTGGATGACTGCTTCAACCTTAGCCCGACACCAAGATTTTATGGTGGACCAGTAAACTACACAGACCTGTTGGAGACATGTAACCATTCTTTTAAGATGCTGGACAAGTTAAGCAGACAAGCAAAGTCTATAGTTTAAACCGCTATGTTGCAACAACAAAAATTGTGCAGTTATTTCATTTATTCGTCTTAACACATATGTTTGATCTAATACAATGGATCATTTTATGTGCGTAAAGCAAGTTCACATTTTAATTGCAGGTCTCTAATGACATTTTTTAAATGCTGCATTACCTGTCCTTCATCTATGGCATTTGGCAAAAGTTTATGCCAGTCCTTGTCAACGTTATTGTATAAGAGATTCATCTCTAACTGAAGAGTTTTGTACTGCTTGCTGGAGTCATCATGTACAACCCGACCCCAAATACATGAGGGGGTGTCTACCTGAAAGAAATGTCAGAACAGGTCCAAACGTTATTTGAAGCAATCCAATACATTATCTTGGTTTATAATATGGTCCATCACTACGACAAGTAAGAATCTTAATAATATAAACTCGTGAAAACAGTTGGGGAAAAAGCTGGTTATGCCAAACGCAATGTGCACTTTTTCGTCGAAAAATGACAAGCTATTGTACCTTAAAAAACAAGTAGAAATCTTCCAAATGAAATCTTACCTTCATATTTATTATCTTCAGCATTGCTGAGCACTTGAAATGCAAACAATTTGAAGAAAATTATAATTTTCCAACATGACCCTTTTAAAAGAAATTAAAATGCAAGAGTTAAGTAAACTTCTAAACAACTTGTATACATAAACATATGCATTGTCTCCATAAAGTTGTAAATACCTATTTAAAGATATAAACGTTACAAATAATTCAGAAATGGACGGTTACCTGAACTGTGCTCGCTGCTAATGTTCGCAGGTGCTGCAATTACAGAACACACGTGGACGAGCCTTCCTTTCACGTGTGCACTTCGTCAATGTTCCGGCTCGGAACTCCTATTTTGTCGCACATTTATTTTTGAGCGGTAATTTAAATGAAAAATGAAAGAAACATTCAGTTTTAGTAAATAATTATATGATGAATTACATTGAAGATCAAAGTGAAAATATTCGGATATATCAAGTTTAACACAATTAAGGTACTGTATGACGTTTGTTCCTCCGTCCTCTAGAGGGCGGCAAAACTTTGCAAGCTTCTTTTTTGTTTGTTTCTTGCACGAAGAAGTTTCGTAGCGAAGATTGAGAACTGACTTCCACGATCTGTGAAAGTATTAATATGTGTATAAAAGGGATATTCTGTGGACAGACAACAACCTTGTAAATATTTGCCTACATGGACAATAAAGCCAACTCCCTACTGAACGCGGCTCCACCGTGCGGACATGTTTTTGCCTGCGAGAAATGGAAAGACTCTTCTCTTATCCAAGGTTTAAGAGGTAACTCCTGAACGCCTTTCGTCTCAAAAACAATCTTCATGTTTAAAGATGTCCAAAGTTTAAATAAAAATGGCCCATTGTTTTTAATATCTGTTCATTGTGGGCTTGTAACTGTCACAACCTTCCTCCTCTATTTGTTTTTCCATTTTATTTATTTATTTTTAATAATTTGTGTGTGTTCAAAGCTGGCCAGTATCTTTATACCACCTATCTGATTGGGAAATGATCAGTTATTTGTGCCAAAAGAATTGCCAATAGTGCAGCCTTTACTTACTTACTTACTTGCTTAATAAAGAGGACTATTGTCATTTGAACAAATGAAGCTCTGAAGAAAATGTAGTTTGTTGTTATTCTAGTTAAATCACTTGTACCTAGGCCTCACATCCTCTAAAGCCAAATATGTCCTTAAAATAACCATTACTTACTTACTTACACATATCATCCTTTACTGCAGCCATGAAACTCGCCAATTGTCCTACTCTTCTTATTTTAACAGGTTTTTCTTTTACTTACTATCCAAACGTCTCCGGCTTTCTTTGCTTTTTCCCTAAATAAGAAAATATTGAATACATAATTTAGTTTGATGATGTTTGCAGGTGTCGGTGTAAAAATCCTCTTTGAAAATGAGTTTGGCGCAGCAGACTTCCTCCTACCCAACAAAAGTTGCATTTTCTATGTGTCAGAATGGGACATCATCACAGGAAGCACCTACAAAAGGAAACTGGTCCGTTATAGAAATGTGAGTAAAACTTCTTTTATGGGCCCTATCCTGCTCATTTCAGGAGCCCAGCAGAGTACTTGAGCAAGTGTATTCCTCTAAAATAAATCATAAATTTCAAACTATTTACATTTAAAAAAAATACTCTCTTTTGCAGAGATGAAAGTACACGTTTTTTGAGGGGATCTAGATCTTGATTTCTACTTCATTTTACAGAGAAATAAAAAGATCTGTAGTCTTCTAGGCTGGGATGTAAAATAAATAAAACATTCCCTTTATCATATATGCACATAATTTATGAGTTAAACATTTCAGATAAGTCAGTTAAGTTGGAATAGCACGATTGGGCCCCAAAAAGGACACAGTTTGTTTGTTTCCTCCATCACTGACACTTATATTTCCTAGGCTTGCAGCAACTTCCAGGAGATGGTGCTGGTGGAAAAGACAATACTCAGTGAACAGTACTTTGCCTCTGTTCAGAAATTTGTAGTATTTGACCTTGGTTTAACTCTTTTGCCAGTAAGTGGCCAAACAGAGGCAGTACAACTCATTGCTCAGATGGTAAAAACATATTAATTCTTATCTCAAATATTTGAATGATAATGGTGTTAATGAGTGGTTCATTCCCTGTACCTAATTGTGTAAATAGTCATTTAGATTTGGTTATGAAACATATTTAGTTTGTTAATATATATATATTTTTTGTTTGTTTCTAATGCAGGTTCACAGTGATGGCAGGGAGAACCCATTTAGGAGGAAGAGCACATCTCGGTTGCTGGAACCAATGGTTCTGGAAGTGGTGCAGCAGATCCCTGGGGTTGGTCAGGGTAAAGCTCTTGCACTCCTGCAGCACTTCTGCAGCATCCAGATTTTGTGTGATGCGTCAGTCACTGAGCTTGAGACAATCGTGGGTCATGCAACAGCTCTGCAGATTCAGAGCTTTTTTAACACATCCCTGGACACTTGAGGCACTTGTTTATTTCTTAACTTGTTTTTTTGTAAAATAAAAAATATGCATCCGTGTGTGTGTGTGTGTGTAAATTGATTGTCAAATATTCTGTGTTCACAGCACAATACATCTTGATTTAATAGTTTAAATGATCTGCTTAATTTGATCTCCCACAGTCCCAGATCCTCAGATATACACCTTCAGATTTGAAAACCCTGTACGAGCTTTTTTCTTCACATTTTGTTTTTTTTTAATCTGCTTTTTGTATAACAGGTCCTCAAACATCTCAGGCCACAAGTCCAGCACGCGCAAGACCCCCTGCAGTTTGCCTACCAGCCAGCAGTTGGTGTGGAAGATGCCATCCTTCACCTCCTGCATCGGACCTACTCCCACTTGGATAAAGGAAGCGGTTCAGTGAGAATCCTGTTCCTGGACTTTTCTAGTGCCTTCAACACTATCCAACCCACTCTGCTGCAGGACAAACTGACTAAGATGCATGTGGACCCTGGTCTGGTCTCCTGGATTACGGACTATCTTACTGTTCGACCACAGTATGTCAGGCTGAAGTTCATCAAGTCTGACACTGTGGTGTGCAGTACAGGAGCACCTCAGGGGACAGTACTGGCCCCTCTCCTCTTCACCATCTACACTTCGGACTTCTGCTACAACTCAGAGCTGAGTCTCGTCCAGAAGTATGCTGACGACACTGCCATTGTTGGATGCATCAGGGACAACAGCGAAGACGAGTACAGGAGTCTGATATGTGACTTTGTGGACTGGAGTGAGAGGAACCACTTGCAGCTGAACACCTCAAAGACCAAGGAGCTGGTCTTGGACTTCGGGAGGTCCAGGACAAAGCCACGTCCAGTGTCCATCAGAGGTGACGAGGTGGAGATAGTGGACAACTATAGGTACCTCGGTGTGTGGATGGACAGTAAACTGGACTGGTCCTGCAACACAGACCATGTATATAAGAAGGTTCAGAGTAGACTGTACTTTCTGAGGAGGCTTCGATCATTTAACATCTGCAAGAAGCTCCTCTGCATGTTCTACCAGTCTGTGGTGGCCAGTGTCATGTTCTATGCTGTGGTGTGTTGGGGTGGAAATGTGTCCAAGAGGAGTGTCAACAGGTTGATCAGGAGGGCTGGCTCTGTGGTTGGAATGAAGCTGGACTCACTGGTGACAGTTGCTGAGAGGAGATCATTGAACAAACTACTGTCCATCATGGATGATGACAGTCATCCTCTGAACACTGTCATCAGTGAGCAGAGAAGCAGAATGAGTGCACGAATGCTCCTACCCAGGTGCAAAACAAATAGACTCAGGGACTCATTCATCCCTCGGGCTATTAAATTGTACAATTCTGAGTTCGGGGGCAGGAGTGGAGTAAGAGTATCTGGATGTTCTATGTTAGTCTTTGTATCCTTTGTCTTTGTTGTTTTTCTTTCCTTGACCTATGTTCTTTGTCTTTGTCTTTAGACTTAGATTGTGTCATCTTGTTCTTCCTCTTTATGTTCTTCTTCTTATTTTATTTTTTATGTATTATTTTTTATTGTTTATGAAAAATTGCTGGCTATTGGTAAAAAACAATTTCCCGAAGGAGACCTCCTGAGAGATCAATAAAGTTTTACCTTACCTTACCTTACATAGGATTTCTTATCCCGTCTAGGTAGCGTCACTTTCATCTGGAAAATTTGATTAGGGATGTAACCTCGACTAAAATCTATCATATCAGGGGAAAAAGATGCAGTTTACTGGAAGCACTCATTCAATATTACTTGCGTGTGTGTCTACGCATAGTACATGCAATTCAATTCCGTACTTACGATGGAGACTTTTTTTTTCAGTCCATGCTCTATCCACATACTATGATATGGATTCTGGATGAAGTTTTAAACTCATCTCCTCAATGTATGTTTTGATATATACTGATGCTGCATTGCATACTGGCTTGTTGTCTCTACATACTGTGATTCCTCTGTGTATATGTTTTCTCCCAGCTTTAACCAGGTGGCTCTTATACAACTTGAGCAACATTGCATTTCAACAATGTTATAGATATTGCTTCATGAGAGCACATTTAATGACATACATTTAGTTCATGTTGTTTGGTTTAGATTTAAGTTCCACTTAATTCCAAAGGTTTCCTTTTCTTGTAAGTAAACTATGTAATGTAATTTTAAGTATTTTTGTAGAATACCAAATACTTTCTTGAGTTCTTGTAATGTCAAGTTAAATATTAATCCAACTGATTCGATTTTTAAACCAAGCATCCCAAAACTACTTACAGGTATGTGGAAGCACAAACAAACAAGGACTTGTGTGATGCGTTTGGTACGACCAGAATTGCAAACCTATAGAAGTTAAATGTCCCAATACATTGTATAACAATGTTTTAGATATTTCAGATGTCGTTTATTGCCGGTAATTGAGTGCATACTACTGGTGTGAAACCATTTTCAGTGTACGATTGTTTCTGACTTTATTCTGCGTTGAATCGATCATCTTTGGCCACCCATGACCCTGACAAACAATATATACCATTTTAAACAACTTTGGCATTATAATTAAATATTAAATATTAAGTTAGTTTCCTAGTACCAATTTTCCTGAAGCGAGTACTATGCTATATGAGGGGATGGAGATCCGTTCCGTACCTCCTCGGGGGTCCGTAAACGCCTCATGGAAGATCCTGGGTATTTAACATTCTACCCTGAGCAGCCGCAGGTTGTTGCGCAAGCGCAGCCCATTCAGTCCGCATGAATACGGAGTGAGGAGAGGACAGGAGCACTGGGAGGACTGGGAGGACTGGACGGACCGGACCCGGGCCAGGCAGACTATGGAGAGACAGAATGGCTGCATGCGGCCGAAAGGCTCCGCGCCGGAAGAGAAGAAGAAGAAGATGGTGAGCGATAGAGTGACTCTGAAGAAGGAGATCGGGCTCTTGAGCGCCTGCACCATCATCATAGGTGAGAACACAACTGTGCTTCTGACGAGCTCAGAACTTCTCTGGTCCAGTTGAACTGTCCCAACTGAACGACATGTCACCCCAAAAGTGTTCGAATTGACCAACATTAGATGATGATCAAAGTCACAAATCAAATATTGCTTGAAGTCCAGTTCTTAAAACCTTTCTATGTATATATTCGTGCTCCGCTTAAGTAGCCGTTTGAATTAAGAAGAAAATAATGACCTCTAAGAACTATAGGGGGCGCTGCACGCTCCGTCGTTGTCACATCGCAGTTCATTTTATCCATATCAAATACATTTAACACGAGATCTTTCATCAATATGCTGTTTTAACGAGATGTATTTAAAAATATTTCCTATATTTATATATTGTGTATATTTATGTTATACTATTTATGTCATGTGAAGTGACAGAATGTCACCTTTAAATTGAAGTCTAGACTTTTACATCATTAATAATAATAAAAATAACATTCTTTTCATTACATAGAGTGGGCATTGTTGATGGAAATTAACTAAGAACTACACTGTGTCCGTGATCTGTAGGCGCCAACATTTTGTGCTGAATGAGTTGTGCATTTGGAGAAGGACAGACGCAGTTATCAGAGAACAAGTTGGTGTAAAAAGACAATCTGAAGAAAAATGTGTGAGAGTAACTACATTAACTACAAACTACAAAATGTTTTATTGTCATCCCATTTACTGGGAATAGACCAAAATTGGTTAAAGAGCCCCAGCGAGACAATAATACTAATACGTGACCAATAATACTACTAATACCACTTAATAAAATTAATCCAAATAATAACAAAGTTGATTATTCATGGTTCTACTCTCAATGCTCCGCAGCCTCATCCCAGAAAGAACAAAAAAGTTAACGTGCAGGGTGGGTGTAGTCTTGCTTCTGGTAATAAAATAAAACTCTATACTGTATTTAGTTTTTTAGTTACAGTTCGAAATGTACAGTTCAAATCCATCAACAGATTTCACCCTACAACACTGACTCATACTCTCATCTATTCTAATTTATATATTTGTTCTTTTCACAAAGAGTAAAAGTGTAGGAAAAAAAGAAATTTTTAACTTAAAATGTTCTCAAGATAAATTCAACAAATGTTGTACTGTAACAAAAAAACCCTGACTTAATAAAACTGACTGATTTTACAGGCAATATTTATTAAAGTAATATTTAGGTAATAAATTAAGCCCAACAATTGTGCATAGGATTACAAATGAAGGAACAAGTCTCATTGCGATAACTTTTGCGACAACGGCTGCCCTATAATTATTTCTGCATGAGTTTTATTTGATCTGACCTGCATCTCTGTGTTCACTGGGAGAACTGGGAGCTCTCCTCCTCGAGCAGCCCACGGTGGGTTATTTATGTGCTGTTACATAATTGTGTCTTCCGTCTGTGCCACTTGGCTGCCTCCTGCTGTGAGACTAGCAGCGCAGGCTTCTGAATGTGTGGATGTGCTGGTGCTGTACTCTGGGCTCAGACAGATGGACCCACTAATTCACCCACTTATTGAGTCTGCTGATGTTAAACGCTCTCTGTGTTGACTCACATGGAACTCGGCGGATTGATGATGTCCTGGTGGAAGTTTACGGTGTGAATAGCTCGTCGAACATTTCTCATACAGCGACTCCTATGTTCGCTCATGATTATTTTAAGAAATAAACATCTGTGGCTATTAGATGGGGAAAGATCCAAAGGCTGACTACATTGTTATGAAATATATATTTTACTTATTTTCTGATACTGAAATGTAATTCAAATTTGTGAATGTTTTTTTTTAACTCTCTGCTATTGTCTCTTTAGGAAACATCATTGGCTCTGGTATCTTTATTTCGCCTAAAGGTGTCCTTGAGCACTCAGGATCCGTGGGTTTGGCTTTGGTGGTCTGGGTTCTGGGCGGCTGCATTGCTGCATTAGGCTCCCTCTGTTATGCTGAACTTGGCGTAACCATCCCAAAGTCTGGAGGGGACTACTCATATGTGACAGAAATCTTTGGGGGACTGATGGGGTAAGTGTATTATAAGAGGTACATTAATTAAATATTAATTACACACACACACACACATATATACATATATATATATATATATATAACAATATTTTATTTATTGCGATCATGAATAGTTGTATAGTTGTCATACTATATATATATATATATATAGCATGACAACTAACTACAAGTTTATTCATGACTCCATAGTTTAACTTTAATTTTATGCTACCTTTTGGGTAATCTGGGTGAAATGTGTTCCTTAAAATCAACACACTGAACAAAATTGGTACTTTCAATCCTTCACTCATTCGTTTTCTTCTGCCTGTTCCTACAATAAACAACACACTCTTTGCAGTTCACACAACTATTACAACTTCAGGGAAAACTGTCCCTTATGTAACTGGGACTGTGCTAGCCTAACCCTGGCCACATTTGAGCATTATAATCTGTGTGTTTATTTCAAACTCTATTTATTCAAAAGTGATTTTGTTTTAATCATTAGCCTGTAACCAACATTCAATAATTACCTTCCATTCAAACATATAATAAACACTTGTAAACCTGTAAACTGTTTAGTTCACTGTTCACCAATTAAAGACTGATTCTTTTAGTTTTTTGCATTTCTTTTCCTGTTCTGTCTCCAGGTTTCTGCTGTTGTGGAGCGCTGTGCTCATCATGTACCCAACAACTCTTGCCGTCATTGCACTCACTTTCTCCAGCTATGTTCTGCAGCCTGTCTTCCCTGACTGTGTTCCTCCTTACATGGCCACAAGGATGCTTTCTGCCACTTGTCTTTGTGAGTGTTTAATAATCGATTTTTGGTCATTTGTATCCAGGGCTTTTTCAGTGTAGTTTGCTTCTTTTATGTTACCACGATCCACTGTTATGCTTATTTTAAAGTTATTTTGAGTTTATAAAGTGCTTAGAAAAATATATTAAATAATCATGTTTGCCTTTTACTAGGTGGGTCAATTAATTTAAGACTTCACAAAGAGTTTTTGTTATGAAATGAAATTGTCAAAAAATAAAATCCAATATACATTTTCATACATTAAACTTCAAAGTGACACAAGATCAGAAAATGATTCTCTTGCAGATTACTGAGCTTCTCATCCCAACACAGATAACATCTTTTCATCCACTGAAATACATTTTATTTATGACTTTTCATAATATCTTTCTGCCAAACCTCTGGGTGTAGGTGAATAACAAAGATTCATGTTTTAAATCATTTTATTGTTTCTTAAATGATAAATTTTGAGCTCTGTTTTGCTAAAGTACAATCAGAAAAATGTAAAAACATGAATTGATATTAATCATGATGACCAATACTAATTACTAAACTAACATTGCTCTACTTGTTTTACCCACCTCACTTGAACAGCTCAGAAAAGTTGTAAAATATGTAGAACATGAAAAGATGGAGTTCAGGCAGAGAACATTTGGCTTCAAGGTCTTAAAAGCTTTTGTTAAATAATTAAACAACTAAAGGTAATTCTCTAACCGCTGAGTATTTTTGGAAGATGGAGACAAGAAATTGTACTTTTTAATACCAATGTTGTGTATTGTGTAAATAGTATAAGTGGTAGATCCACTCACTAGAGACAGTTATAATAAGTTAACAGTAATTTACTTTTTGTATTTTATCTCACTACTAACTACACACAAAAGACAAACGTATCCTTTAAAAAAAAGTTGTTCATTCTTGAATTAAAAAACATGAAAATGAAAAAACAGACTTTTCCATTAAATCCATAAAATATCTTTATTGATTGTGACGAAAAGTAATTGAGGTCAGACAAGGGTGGTTTGGTGTGACATGCCAAGTTGCTGGTAGTTTGGCACCCCTCCTGTAAGTACCTGCCCATTACCATGGCAACTTCTTTGTCCTATCATTGAGTGAAGATCATAGTCAGAGTGATTCCTCACCTCTGACGGCATCATTCACACTTGTTTTTGGCAGCCCGTAGAGAAACGTGAGATGTGTCCGGCCTCCTTGGGGTGAAGGAGACGGTGAGGGGGTGAGGGTGGCGAGGAGTCTTTCGCAACGGAAACGGTTTGTTTTGTGGGTCTGACAGCGCGTCTTTGTGCTTCAGAGCGAGGCCACCATGAGTGTGGGGCAAAGTTACTGACAATGATGGACGAGGTAAAACAATCATAGCTTCCCTGTTTCCCACATTCCTGTATCCATGGCAACTGGCTGCTGCCAATGTGCCAAGGCACCTATGCTATGTATTAAAGGATTGAGGTAGTGAAATAATCTCAATGTGATGGAAGATAAAGATTTTAAAAGAGGTTAAATTCTGAGGGTTTTCGTAGTATGGTGAAGTGGTTTGTTTAAGAATGTTTTCTAGAAAAAATAAATTCTGAAACAAACTTCACTGAAGACAAATCTTGAATCAAAATCTAAATATTTAATGATTAAAGGGTATTTTTGAAGAATAGAAAAAACATTTCCTCAACAGACTGGATTATTTTTCTTTCTTAGTCCGTCTTTGAATTGAGACTTTAATGCCGTCTTAAATCATGCTCTAAGGGCATCTCTCGAAGTGTGGGTACACCATGGACAGCTCAAACTCGTGTTTCAAAAGCAATACAATGAGCACAATTAGAATCTAAAACTTATTTTATTTTATTTTAATTTAATTTAATATATATATATATTTTTAAGTGATGTCCTTAATTCGATTAAAATTAAGACTGAAGTTAACTAACTTATAACTTTCGTTATCTACATGCTGAGGGTTTTTCAGAATAAGATAATTCATAAAATATTTGAAATAAAGTAAGTTCGAGGCACGCTCCAACATGGGCTGAATTGTTTTCAAAGTCACACTTTCCTTTGAATATAAATGTAGAAGCACCTTTGTGAAATCAACATGGATACCGTTGACTATTCTCTCGATGTGTGCTTTCCAGTTCTGCTCACCTGGGTGAACTGCTCCAGTGTCAGGATGGCTACCAGGATACAAGATGTTTTCACTGTTGGGAAGTTGATGGCTCTGGGGCTCATCATCGTTGTTGGCCTGGTTCAGATCTGGAACGGTAAAAGCCTCTCCCCTTCTCGAGTATGTGATTAGAAGACATGGAGTTGAAGTTTATTGTCAGTTTTAGATTCAGACACTTGTTATATCAGGAAGACAGCATTCCTCAGTGTGAGAGCTCTTTGTAATCTATCTGCTTTTACTTTAGTTACAAGTTCAGCATAAGTCAAAATACAACACACTGGAACGATGTTTGCCAAACTTTGTACTGAATAGACACCGGTTGAAAAATTAAAAGAAAAATTTCTTTAGTAATCTTTATTTCTACTCTAAACACCAATAATCTCTCCTGATCTCTGCAGGGCACTACGAGGCTCTTGCTCCTCAGGTCGCGTTCGCAATGGAGTCGACACCATCAGTCGGTCAGATTGCTCTGGCATTCCTTCAGGCCTCCTTCGCTTTTAGCGGCTGGAACTTCCTTAACTATGTGACAGAGGAGGTGGTGGATCCAAGGCGGTGAGTATTCCTCACCTCTTTGATTTATTGTCATTATCTGCATGTTTATTTTAATTTCAACTCATGACGGTTGTGTTTTGTGTTTGCGTTATTGTGCATGTCTGTGACCTGGCTCAGGAATCTCCCTCGAGCCATCTACATCTCCATCCCATTGGTGACGTTTGTGTATACGCTCACAAACATTGCCTACTTCTCATCCATGTCGCCGGAGGAGCTGCTTTCCTCAAATGCGGTTGCTGTAGTGAGTAACATTATAGGCAGCTGCCATCAACTGTAAAAGCTTGTTGAGCTGGGCAGATGGGTCCATGTAAAATTTGACATGTCATTTAACAGATGCTAAAGCGTTTCGCAAAAGGTACGTTAATATGTAATAAATGTTCAAATCAGAAGAAAAACCTGATTTGTGAAGTGGATAAAAAGTGTTTTTCCTTTGAAAATCTTTCCACCCAATTTTTCTACAACTAGCTGTTGAAACCTTGTTCAATTTAATTCAATTTTAAATATATAAACGAGATGAAATATTTTTTTCCATGAACACACACACTCTGCTGTGATTGGTAAAACATTGAGGTTTGTCACCCCGCATCATCAATCCTGTAAGTCTCCACCTCCAAGGATTCTTTCTCAAAGCGGGCATGAATACAGGTGGCTGGAGGGGGAGTGAAGCCCATTGTCAAGTCATGATGAACTGAAAAGAAATAACTTTAAAATATCGTCATGATAAGATCCACCTCGAGACGAAGACTTCAATATTTGAAACATGAGAGGCAGTCAGGCAAGTTGGAGTTTGACATTTGTTGGTCCTTAAAGTGTTAATTCATAACATAATTAAATCAAGACTATCTAAAGTTGGAAGCAAGTAAGTAAAGTAAAGTTAAATGAGTAAATATGTGCTTATTTATAAAGCGCCAAGACACATAAGACGAACACAGGAGTCTCAGAAAATCAGGGAAAAGCCTGGACAAATAAGAATGTCTTACTATGTTTCTTGAAGGAGTCAGTAGAATCCATCAAACACAGAGGGAGAGGAAGATCGTTTCTCTCCTTTGGTCTGGAAGCATGTGCGGTCAGTAGATTCTGATCCACAGATAGTTTCATGTTTTCGTAGATGAAACTGAATACATGTACGGAAACAGGTCCAAGTCAATTACAATAATGGTGGAGAGGAAAGACTTTCTTTTAACAGACAGAAACCATGAGCAGAACCAGACTTCATAGGGACAGCTGTCTTCTGTCAACTTTAGAGGGCTTGTTTTATTTCCCAAAGGAATGTATCAGCCCCCTTAGTTAGTAGAAGACTTGCATTTCTGATTATAATTACCATACATTATACTTGTATACTTTTAGTGTTTACTCATATATTCTGCATTGTCCCAGAATTTCAACTCATAATTTCAGTAAATTCTGCCAATAAACTGACACTGTGCTCTTGCTTTATGGCAAGTTTCACGTTTTGTAACTTTCTTTTAGATCATGCTTAAACAATATAAGCTTACCTGAATTAGACCCATCTCCCATTGTTAATATTTATATTTCTTAAACATCAGAAGCTTGAAAATATAACCAAAGGGAAATACAGTTGGTTTTTCGCTGAATAAAATAAATTCTCGACTGGTTTCGTTTATTGATTAATGCATGTTCTGTTTTATTTGAACTTGAATTTTAAGGGGCCTCATCCCACTTAAATGACCCTAATGATCATTTCTTACTGCCACCAGACCTTCGGAGAAAAGCTCCTGGGAATGTTTTCCGTCATCATGCCTATCTCTGTGGCTTTGTCCACCTTTGGGGGCATTAATGGCTACCTGTTCACTTCCTCCAGGTGAGCTTTATTTACTTATTATTAAACAGTACAACATGAAGTACATTTGTTATTGAACTGCTTCTTTCCTTAGATTATGTTTCTCAGGAGCGCGTGAGGGTCACCTTCCAAGTCTACTAGCCATGATCCATCTTAAGAAGTGCACGCCAATACCGGCCCTGTTGGTCTGTGTATGTAAATGTTTCTAAAATGGTTGAATGGGATGTTTGGTTCAAGGATTATTTTGTGAATCGTTATGAAAGACGAAAACAGAACTATTACTTATTAGTCCTATTTTATTATAGACAAACAGTAAACTTTAAAAACAAGGAAAAAGAAAGGAAATATTATACTATAGGACTTTTTTGTTGGGCACTCTCAATGGAATGAAAATAACAATAAATTCTTTGAAAAAGTTTGAGAACATTTTTAGAATTACAGTAGTATGACAACTTTAATTGATCTGGGATTTAAAATGTGATGCAAAACAACAAATGTTTATTAAATAAAAATCAATAATGGTCAAAATAATTGAGCTCCGCAACCCATATATTTTACATCGATTGAGGGCGCTATTCAATTTGGCAGGGGGTAAAGATATTTTAAGAAAATCCGCCAAACAAGGGCTTTACAATTCCTGCCATCATTGTATTATCTTTCGTGTTCTGGTGTATGTATCTAATTAAATCTGAATATTATTTCAGTGTGCTGCCACTGTTGTCATCCTTTGCATTGGGGAAACGCACAACTTGATTAACTATGTCTCATTCATCAACTACCTGTCGTATGGTGTCACCATCGCCGGATTGCTCTTCTACCGCTGGAAAAAACCCAACCTGTACCGACCGATTAAAGTACTTATTGCACTTTTGTGTAAGCTTTCCTTTACCTTGACAGCTGTAGATTTTCATCAACTGTTCTTGCAGGTGAACCTGCTGGTGCCAGTGTGCTACCTGATGTTCTGGGCTCTGCTATTAGGCTTCAGTCTTTACTCTGAGCCGGTGGTTTGTGGGGTCGGGCTGGTCATCATGCTCACTGGTGTACCTGTCTACTTTCTGGGTGTTCATTGGAAAGACAAACCAAAGTGCATCTACACTTTCATTGGTTAGTTTTTCTCATTCAGTTAGATGTGAAAAAGTATTGCACATAAAGTACATTTAAAATTAGATGATACAAGATAGAGATATGTTTTCCCCACATGTAATTAAAAAATACCATTGAATGTTTTTGTCGATAACTTAATGTGGTTTCATATATTATTATAATTTTTTTAATATTTATAAACAAACATGGTGAAAGTCGCTCAAATTGACAATCCACTCTTTGACTTTGTTGGGGCTAATTCTACTAATGTTGTGATAAGGCTTTGACAAATTCAAGTTAACAACTTTGTTGGTGTGTTGAAGTATTATTTACACTTCATTAAGGTTTGTGTCTTGTGTTCTTTCTGCAGAAAAAGCCACCTTTGTGGGTCAAAGGCTGTGCTACGTGGTTTTCCCTCAGATCGATACCATTGAGGTTGCTCCTCCCCCGGAACGGACTGATAGATCTTCGGGTCGAAGCAGTTTTTCTGTTGCCTCTTAAAACTTTTTTTTTTATAAATATTTGAAGGTTTTAACTTCAACACTGTGGAAATCGTGATGTCCGCCCAAGACATATGCGAGATACCTGCATGGACATTTTCTACAAAGTTGTCAAGTACTGTGAAAACTACTTAATTTTTCTTTCTCTTTTTTAATGGACCTTGAGTTAGCTTGATGGATGAGGGACAGTGCTTTGAAAGAAAGGAAGAGTTGTGAATGTTAAAGATGTTTTGTGCCTTTAGGTCTTCTTTTTTTACACCAAGTTGAAAGCATAATTTAATCACAAATGGAAAATGGCATTTTCTGTGGCATGTCTGGCTCATTCTTGACTTATAATGTGCTCTCCCTTATAATGCACTCTCCCTTTTTTGAAGAAAGTCTAGTTAATATTGCCATTTAGAGTGTATTTAATAATATATTAAGCAAAATATATGTTCATCAATCAGAAAATCACTTATTTTTCAGAAGCACGATTTCTCATCATAAACCACATTATGCTGACACCCTTATTAAAAAAATCAAAAAAAGTTTTAAATAGAAGATGAGTACTAAACTATAAGTTTTAGAACATGATCCCTTGTTTATTAAGACGACTTTTATTTAACGTTAAACTTGACGATCTTACACACATGCCTAATGTAATTTGTTCCTGGAAGACTAACAATTTGATTTAAAAGACCCATTCAGGTAAATGTAATTGGATTTCTTGTTAAAGACATGGATTATAAACCGTCTTTAGCTATGTTTAAAAACTAAGGTTATCTGTCAAATTACATGACTATCGTCATGTTTATATGCAACTCTTTTTGGAGTTTTTTCAAACTAAAACAATGTTGATGAATTAAACAGTTAATTTATACTAGACATTTTTTCTCTTCATCTGTATGTTATTTTATTATTTTAACTTGTAGAAATGATATGATGCCAAAAGATTAAAGACCAAGATGGTAGTTGTGTGTGAATAATATGTAATAGTAAAATAATTTGATAGACTTTGAGCTTTGCTTTGGCCTATAAGTAAATTGATCTTGAATGGCAAATATATCAGTATGTTCAATTTTTTTTATCCATTCAATTTACTTTCACATATCACTAAAAATCTTTAATCAAACTTAGTTCAAATTAGTTTCCATTATTTATAGTGATGCAATTATTCTTAGTGCCCTGTTACAAAGGAGGTAGGATTTCAAAAGCGGTAACTGTATGCATTTGATCAAAAACTGTCTAAAAGTAAAATCATGACTTTTATAAAATTATTATATCAGATTAAAAAACACAGTAACTCACTAACAGAGTTAATGTGAGTCCCCCCTAAAGTTCATAAATAAATAGCTTTTGTGATTCTGGAATTTTTATTCAGTACTGGAACACGCCTGGCTTTTTTCTCTTTTAATTGATCTTATTCCATTTAACACACACACACATATGATATATATTGTATATATATATATATATATATATATATATATATATATATATACAATTAATCACTGAGTTCAAGCAAATAATTTAGTTCAAACTTTCCTTTTTATAATTTTTAAATGTATCATTTAAAACATTTTTTTATCTTTCTTATTATTTACATTCATACAATAATTGCCTTCTTTTCTGCGTCATGAAAGATGTGAAAAAGTAAACAAATGTATGTGGGAAAAAAAACTAAACAAATTTCTGCTTCTGAATACCAGTAAGGTCTATGTCATAGGTTTTCTAACTTTAACTAATGTTAACCTCTATAGCACTTTTGAGTTAAAACTTTACATTTGAAATAAACTCTGTTCTAACGTTGCAATATTGATGCTGATATTTCTAAAATCGCAATTAAAGAAGCCACTTGACACTGTTGCTATCTATTTAATGTGATGGTAAAATGTATATAATCAATTCTAAAGTAATTAGGAAAAAAAATAAAAAATAAATAATGAATCATTTAAAATCAAACACGATCATTATTGGCTGACTTGAATCCGTAATGCTGGTCGATTCTCAAAAATAAATAATTCAACTAAATCAACAAACGAGGAAAACAAATCTAGCAGAAATAATTCGAGGCAGATTTATCTCAATAGGAAGCTAAACAGGAAGTAAAAATAAACCACGCTTCGTTTTCAGCCACGTGACTTTCTTGCTCTGCTGCTGTTCCATAAAACGGTGCCGGTAAGCTTCTATTATACACTAGAAAATACACCTGAAAAACAAATGTTCTGAAGTAAATACTTTGATATCGTTTCTTCTCGTTACATGACTGTTTTTACTGTTTGTATCGTAACATAGCGTTGATTGTATCATGCTACCAGTCTTCGTTGAAAAATAAACCTTTTTAAACATAGTTATGTTTTATCTTCACCAAGGAAGAAGTTAGAAATAGAGTTTTAATGCAAGTGTTTTTTTTGGGTGTTGTCAAAAACATCGGCGTTGTTTTTTCTCTTTTAATTTCCATTGTTTATTTCTCTACATTCATGAATGTGAAAAATGTTCAGTGGAACAAAACATCTGTGAATTGTGGCGTCTACACTTGCAAAGAAAGCGACTGATGCGTTGCGTTATGATCTGATCAGAGTTTCATGCTAGATCAGAACCCCTGTGGAACCCAGGGCTGCTACCATGTCAGGTGAGCTGAGCTTCACCAACATCGCTGCTCTGGCTCCCATGGTTCGGGTTGGGACGCTGCCTATGCGACTGCTCGCCCTGGACTACGGCGCTGACGTTGTCTACTCCGAGGTAACAATCTCTCTATTTCTGACTCTCTATTTTTGATTTTTAAATTTCGTTAAGTTCCTCTTTCCGTTTTAGGAACTGATCGACTTGAAGATGGTTCAATGTCAGCGGCAGGTAAACGGTAAGATTGTTAAAACTGTCAACATAAAGCGCCCATAAACAAACATTGAAGCCTTGAATAATTTCAGTTTATACACTCGCAGTCAAACAAAAATCTAGATTTGGCCATTCTATATTAACATATTATGCATTATATAATGCCCTAGTGTTTAAATTATTGGCAATACTGACAGACTGTTTATAAAAAATTAATGTATATTGCAGTTTTACTTTGCTGGAAAATGAAAGCTTTGCTTCTTGTATTCAAAAAATAGTAAGACCTCTTCAGACTCATTAAAGAAGTTGCAGCTGCAGGTGGATATCACTTACATTTTCTAAGCTTTTTAAAATTAAATTTATTTTGCTTGCTTTGTTTCTTACGGAGCCCCTAAAGCAGGGGTCTCCAAACCGGTCCTCAAAGGGCCAGGGTGGTGCAGGTTTTGGAGAACCACCTTTAACCCAATCATGAGTCTACAGAGTGTAATCAGTTGATTTTCAGTCAGGTGTTGGTTCTTTCAGCTGAAACCTCATTGGTTAAACTGTACATGCTTGATCGGTTGGACCAAAAACCTGCACCACCCCCATTTGAGGACTGGTTTGGAGACCCCTACCCTTAAGGGATAAGGAAAAAATAAATAAATCTGCAATTGTTTTCTTGTAAGGACGAGAAACTTTCAAGTTATGACAAGAAAACATGAAAGTCACTTTTGGCGTTCTCTTAATTTTAAATGTGTCACAGCATTATCATCCGTCTAGGATTTGGCACAGACTTTGACTTTAGGAACTCATACCTTGCCGGTTGATCAGTGTCAACTCAGCTGGTCATAATGTACCGGACAACAAGCAAATTATAACGATAACAATCTTTATTTTCTTCAATACATATTTCAAAACCATGGATCTCGCTCTGATTTTAGCGGGAAATAAAGATTCGCCTGTGCAGTTGTGTCAGGATGTTTATGATGCACATGTTGAGACATAAAAGCAGCCGAAGTGATGCCCCTCATAATGTAATAAAGGTTCAAGGTCAACCCAGAATGATGAGTCTATCATTGATCAACAATGATCTGATCCAAGAGCAATACTCGCACACAAACACAAGGACGATTTAAAAAGCTACTTTTATTTCCATGTCGGTTTAGGGGCTCCGTAGTTTCCTCGTAAAATGTATATAATTAATTATTGAAAATATAGAAATCTGTTACATTTGCTTTAGTGTCTCCATATTTAAAACCAATCTTATTTTAAAGTCATATTGATACTATAAATCATGTGTACTGAAACTTTATAATGTGATGACCAGTAGGTGCATTTGAAGGCAGTTAAGGTTTGTTTGTTTTAATAATGCCATGATAGACTACGTAAGAGTTGAAGTATGCATGTGTTTTTGCGTTTTTTTTCTTGTGTCAGTGTCTCTGTTTAATCAGAGTTATAATAGAATATTTAAACTACATTATGCCAATTGACTATGGTCTATTGTTTTATTTTACATGCATGCAAAATAAACAAAGGTTATTTATAAAAATAAACATTTATTTCAGGTATTTAAACTCATTTTAACTGATTATTTCTTAATTTTAAAAGCTCCCACTTTCAGGTTAGGAGTCAGACTACTTAACTATTTTACTTAAACCAACACTCACAAATCATACATGTTGGTGCCAGAGCTCATAAGTGTATTATAGCTGGACTTGGAACTGAGAATTGACAGTGCTTTACATGTTAGATGCAGCTAGGATGGGTCAGCAAATTGAAGTGGAAGATGTTACTTGAGTGCACGTGAAAATAAATTTAAAAAAAAGCGAGCACATGTTAAAATAATATGCATTTACTCTTGTAAATGGCAATTCTGCAAAGTAAATAAAATAATCCCCCCCAAGTTATATTTATTTTATAACTGGGTTCCACAAATGCGTGCAACGCCCTCTACAGGCTGTCGCTATGGGTTACTGCTCTGCCTCGTCCTTGCAGAAAAAAAAATAAAATGATGCACTCGCCACCCAGCAGGGGAACAGTAGGTGGCCTCTATAAAAGGCCCTGCTTTTCAGGATCAACTTTTAAATTCTGGTTATTAATTTCAGAGCTATTCATGGTCAGGCTCCTCCTTACATCACTGATCTGATCCAGCCTTACACCCCAGCTCGGGCTCTGAGGTCTGTGGATCAGAATCTACTGTTGGTTCCTCGCACACGGTTCAGGACCAGAGGAGAGAAATCCTTCCAGGCTGTTGCTCCTAAGCTTTGGAACGATCTTCCTCTCTCTTTGCGCTTGATGGAGTCTACTGACTCCTTTAAGAAACATCTTAAGACGTATTTATTTGTTCAGGCTTTTCCTTGATTTTCTGGAACTCCTGTTGTGTTATCAGTGTTATCTTGACCTTTAACGTATATACTTTATTGAATATTGTTTAGATTGTTTAAGCGCTTTGTGACTCTGGTCTGGAAAAGCGCTATACAAATAAAAATTACTTACTTACTTACTTCCTTACTTCCCTTTAACAAACCAGTATTGGAGCTCAGGGAAGCTGCCTGCTGGGCCACACGGTAGAGGGCGTTGCACGCATTCGTGGAACCCAGTTATAATATATAACTTGTATAACTTGGGGTTTCCGCTTCATGCGCGCTTACGCCCTATACAGGCTGTCAAAACGAGGTCCCATGAGCGTTGAACACTCGCCCAAGGCCCAATGCGGACATATGGGTCTTGATGGAGCCTCTGTGCCGCACGCTGAAAATGATTCACAAGAGGGTGGCTTCGAACTGAAAACCAGCCGTACCCCTAGTGGAACGCTGCGATAGCTGAAGCTGACACATGAAGTGTGGAGTGTGCAGCATTACCTGCATCCATCCTGTAGGAGGAGCAGGCCCTCATCTATGGGGGCAAGACTAGGGGCAAAAACATGCTCCATTTTGACGCATACTGTCAGCTAATGGACAGGGCTAGGGCGCTTTCCAAGGTGCTGACCACGACACTGTCCAGTGTAGAGGAGCGCGAAGGTCCAGAGGGATGTGTGCTTACTCCTGCAGAAGCCAGGCTTTCAGTGGGGAACCTAGTACAGGGAATGAAGACAGCGTTCCATCTGCTTGGTGCTGGGCTGTGCGTAACTGAGGAATGGGCCACGGTCCTTCCGCCACCAATTGAGACAGGAGGGGTAACCAGTGTGCCGCCGGAGCTTCCGGGGCCCCTAAGATCAGTCTCAGAGCCTGGAGCTGAGATGTTGTGGTGGGAAGGCGTAGAGAAGCCTGAGTGGCCAGACTGGGTGTGCCGGGGTGTCCACCCAGAGAGAAGGGTTGTCTGATTGACGAAGGGAGAACCAGTGAGGAGCCTAAAAATTCTCCCTGCTTGCGAATAGGTTCGTGGATAACTCACTGTGACGCACATCCCTGGAGGGTTTGTCTGCTCTCACGTTGCACCTCTTAGGTGTGTGGCGCGCCGTGAGTGACGAGAGATTAATGTCCGCCAGGACCACAGAGGTCTGACCATAAACGGCGGACTTTGTCTCGTCCACAGGTGCTGTCCCATCCTGACAGGGACGCGTCCATGGACACAGTCATATACTTGAGCACACTGGGTGTTCCAGAACACATTTCTTGGAGAGCTCGGGTGGGGAGAGACAATAAAGTGTTTTTTGTCTAGAACCGGGTCCAGTCTAAGACAACTGAACCATCACTGAAGCCGCCTCAACAGACCAAGTCTGGCTTTGGAACGATCTTCCTCTCTCTTTGCGCTTGATGGATCTACTGACTCTTTCAAGAAACATCTTAAGACGTTTTTATTTGTTCAGGCTTTTCCTTGATTTTCTGGAACAATCATGTGTTGTTCTCAGTATTATCTTGACCTTTAAAGTATATACTTTATTGAATATTGTTTTGATTGTTTAAGTGCTTTATAAATACAACTTAATTACAGCTTCTGCTGTAACCTCCTTTCTCTGCCGAAGCATCTGAGACGATTCCATGACACTGGTCCAGGCGTGCTCTGCAGGAAGGCGAACCACTCCTGCATGGGAGTTGATTGAAACTCTTGAGATACACTAGACTCTGGCACATGGACGAGGTGCTTTTTGACTCGTTCGCCAAACCCTAGCTCTGAAATTTAGGCTAACACTCGCTTTGTGTGCTCTGCAGCTTGTTGTTTCGACTAAGCCAGAATTAGCTAGTGGTCCAAATACGAATTCTCCCTCTGCTCTCCCATAGCGGTCTCATGGCTGCTTCTACACATTTTGTGAAGGTTTGGGGTGCCAGGGAGTACCCAATGGGTAGTTAGGTGTACAGAGATTTGGTGTAAGAAAGAAAAAGTACTGGAGAGAGAAGAAAGACCTGCAGCTTTTTACCTTCAGATTAAATATTTTCCTTTTGATGAGAGCACATTTGTCAAGGGTGTTTTTTGTTCCGTAATTAATTTTAAATTCACTTAATGGGGAATTATCAACCAGTAAAATGACATGCATATTAGGATTTTCTGACCCATCTTTTTGCCTTTTCTAAAAAGGAAACATGAAAGAAAAACACCAAAACAAGATAATTACCATCATATGTGGTGGAGAAAAAGTTATTGGTCTGCGAAAAACAATGCATCTGTTGTTATTAACTCTTTCAGATGTTCTGGAGACGGTGGACTTTGTAGCCTCAGATGGCCGAGTGATGTTCCGGACATCCGCACAAGAAAAGAGCCGTGTCGTCTTCCAGATGGTGATAGTTCAGATCACACAAAAATAATGATCACGTCAATATAATAACTTCCTCTTTATTTCTAGGGCACAGCTGATCCGGAGCGAGCGCTGGCAGTGGCCAAACTTGTGTACGTTTTTGTTTCTTTTATTATCATTGTGAATAAACATATTTACACTGTGTGTCTTCTCTGTTCAGAGAAAAAGACGTAGCTGCTGTAGATGTTAATATGGGCTGTCCAAAGGAATATTCTACCAAGGTCAGTGTGATGTATACCTTCTGGTCTTCTATCTGAGACGGTATTAAAGCGACCTTGTTGTTCCACAGGGTGGAATGGGAGTAGCGCTACTGTTGGATCCTGAAAAAATTGAAGCAGTAGGTCTATTCCTCTTTCTTTTCCAAGTTGTATTATATAAGAATATACTGACTTTTTAAAATATCAATAGTTTAAGTCTGATCTGAGTTGTATCCCCTTTTTAACAAATTCCAGAAACATTGAGGTTTTAAATAACTTTTTGTTCTCACAGATTCTCAAAAAGCTTGTATCTGGAGTTTCTATTCCGGTTACGTGTAAAATTAGAATACTCCCTACGGTACAGTTACATTTATTTATTTTATATTTCTAATATGATTTTCCGTGTTTATGCCAATATTTTCTTTTTTCCAGGTGGCAGAAACTGTGAATCTGGTTCGTAGGATTGAGAAGACGGGTGTAACTGCTGTTGCAATCCATGGAAGGTGAAGAAGCAGGTTTCAGTATCAGACAGTTGTCTCCACTACAGTTGTTATTCCTGTTGTCAGGACAGTATAACGATTGTCATGTTATCAAGCGCAATAACTTTATTTTACTCGCTTTTGTGGGAGTGGAAGGTTTTAGAACTTTTTGTCTGTAGTAGTAATGGTCTGAGGAAGCTTTGTGAAGCATAGTCATTATTTTCCACGGGAATTATTCTCATGAAACATCACATCATTTTTTCACTGATGGCTGCTGACGGTAGAAGTAAAAAGAACATGGATTTCAGAAATGTGTGTGCAGAAGGAATAAATCTTAAACTGCTGAAGTTGATGTGCTTCACTTTGTGTAATTTTTTGCTGTTTTGGCATGACCACATGGTTGTAGGACATTATATGCAATGCCACATTTCCATTTAAACAAGGATGGTTTAGATATTTACAAAAAATAATCATTGGTTTGAAGAAAAACCTATTCAAACAATTTTTATCATTCTGTTAGAATGTGATATTTTTTATAAGTGAAAATCAAATTTCAAATGATGATGGTTCTTTTTTTTAAGAATGTACTTCACTTTGGCAGGTTTAAGGAGGAGCGTCCACGACACCCAGTCCACTGTGATTACATCCAGGCAGTCGCCCAGGAAGTTTCTGTCCCCATCATTGCCAAGTAGGTTTTATGATGCCGGTGTTTCACTTTGATTACACATTTTTATTGTGTGCTTGAAGTACTTTTGCAGCAATCTCATTGTTAGCAACAGGCCGGCCCAAAAACACATTATTTAATAACATGGTTGCCTCATGATACTTGTGTCCACTGAGTTGAAGCTAACCCAACCAAAAGGAAACGATTTAATTTTCTGCACTGGTTTTCAAAAACCTATGGAGCTTGGATTTATCTGGCCCTCATGACATCAGTACAAAATGAAAGTTTCAAAAGTTTTAACAGTCCTGCATTAAATAATTTCTAATTTATATAGTAAACAGTTCTTGCTTCTATAGCACCATCTCTGCTTTTCAGCACTCAAAACGTTTAACACCAAGCCTCCCATTCACCCACAATCACACACAGCAATAAACTACTACCTCAAGAGCCTTCAAGTTAAGTGTCAGGGACACAACGATACAATCATACCTACCTTCTCTTCCACAAGTCAACCCCTGTACCGTCTGAGCTATTGAGCCAGTGGGATACTTCATAAATTACTTTTTATTTTAATTTTTGACGCTGCATTTCTATATTTCGGAAAACTTAAGTAATATTTGAATTTTGATTCATATTTTGATTCTCTATGTTGAGAAAAATACGCAAACAGATTTTTATGTTTTCAGGTATGTTTTCAGATAAGTAGAAATCTGATGGCTGGAAAAAACCCAACATTTATAAAATGAAATTATAAATAATCAGACCCATTGAGGTGCTTGATTTCATAATTTTTTCATCCATCGTGTCCTCATTTACTCAGATAACTATTTTATTATTAATTGCTTTACCATCAAGTAATTTTGGTTTATGACCACTTTGCACTACCATTCTCTTGACTTGAAGAAACATTATCTATGAAGAGTTCTGAAGTGTCCCTGGAAAGTTTAAGAAAGGCATTTGGTCAAATTTTGAATCATTGATGTGAAGTGCTATAGAATTTTTTATTTTTATATTTTTATCAGCTCAAAACAATTGTAATTGCAACTCAGTTGAAGATTGACTGCGTATTCACCACTGACCTCTACACGGTTAAACATTTTGAAGGATTTGTTTTTGAATTTAATGATTGTCAGTTCAAATTCCCACTTGCTTTCCTTGTACAATTCACCTTATCCGCAATGACCCATATGAATGGTTGTAGTGGTGGTCAGAAGAGCAAGTCAGCTGAAGAGCAGCTGTGACTACAGAAAAATGTATTCACCAATGCCATTGATGAGTAATGTTTCTGTTTTGAGCTTTGAAAGTCATAAAAATGTTGTGGTATAATGTTGATTTAATTTTTTCAAGTGGAGGATCCCTAGATCTGGTGAAGACGTATGCAGACATTGATACTTTTAAGAAGGCCACAGGAGCTTCGTCTGTCATGCTGGCACGTGCTGCAATGTGGAACGCCTCGGTTTTCCGAGAACAGGGACTTCTTCCTCTTGATGAAGTAATGGAGCAGTACCTTAAATATGTAAGTGGTTTTAGTTAAAACAATGATTTGTTGAAATGCTTCTCTCAGGGTTGCAAAATGAGCCTTTTGCTCTGTGTGATGACGACCAAAAAGGGCCACGTTGTGTCTCAAGACGATAGGAAAGGTTTCAAATCTAATTTGAGCTTTTTAAAGTTCCAGTTCAGGCAAATCAAATTTCACACATTTTCTACTCTACGTCATGTTTATTATGGGCTCGGATTAATTTCAGAGTAATCATCTCCCTTTTCAAGTTCTTGGCAAAAATTTCAGTCCATTTTAATGTTACAACAAGTGCTCAGTCATCATCTTTATCTTTGTTCAAATTAAACGGTCAAAAACCTCCAAATATCTGCATGGTGCTCATCTGTAACAACCGTCTTGTATTGAAGCCTTGAAATGAATTGTTCCAAAAAGACATTAAACAAATCTGTTTTTAAGCTTGTTTTAGCAGAGGTATCTGGATGTTTGGTCACGATGACGACGAGAACAACTGAGCTCCAAACGCTGCTTAACAATGGACTTACTTTTTATTATTATTTGCAAGAAAGTTACTGGTTTCTATCAAAATAATCCCAACCCTTAGTCAACATGAGGGTGAGTAGAAATGAGTGAAATTCTTATTTTGGGTGAACTATCACTTTGAGAGCTGATGATGTTGCTGACGAGAACCTTGTTTGAGATCAGTGCAGGATTTTTTATTTAGAGAATGTAGGTCGAGTAATAATGAGGACAAATAAATGCACCAAAGGCATCATTACAATAGTCTTTATATTAAATATGCTGGTTTACAATATACAATTCCTGGTCGCCACATTAATAATCATTTGTTTTTTTCCGATCTGGATTTGAGAGCAGAGTTAAGCAAATGCACAGCAGCTTAAGAACAGCCGTGGATATGAAATAAGATTATCAACACGCAAAACTAAATTATTTCATTGAGAAAGCAAGTCCACCCAAAGTGCTCTAATGCAGTAAAGTGATGTTGGAATATGGTATAAATGGAACTCTTGCTGATGATGCTCTTTAATTCACCAAAGTGCTTAAAAGCTGGTGGCCAACAAAGCTAAACGCTTACATATTTCTGATTCTCTTTGGCAGGCGATTCTTTATGACAACAATCCTTTCAACACCAAATATTGTCTGTGCCAGATGTTGAGGGACAAAGTTGAGTCTCCTCTGGGAAAACAAGTGCAGTCTGCTCAGACCATCGAAGAGATGAGGTATGTTTGAGTTTGAATTCATTATAACCTTGGCATCTTGGACTTTCATATGGCCCTTGGCCCATGAGATGATATTGAGAAGATTCCTTTTATAGCAATATAATTGAATGAGAAGCAAATGGGGAATGTCACTCGAGGACAGACACTTCTTCCAACTAGCTGAACTGTGGAGCTGTCTTTTGCCATTTTCTCCTTTTGCTCTTGTATTATGTCAATATTGACAACTGTTAACCGTCATTCCACTTTGGTCTCTTTTTTATTATGTTGATTTAAAGCAGTTTCATGATAATTGCAACAACACTCACAATTGAATAGATTGTTTTCAGCCAACCATATTAATCCTTTGGATTTTGAACTCATCTGGTATATAATATTAAAACACTTTACACCTCATAACTGGTTTGCTATGATGATGGACCTTCCGGTTCAGAGAGGAGGCTTCATAAACCATGAGGTTTTCTAATGATAAAGTGATTTGTACTGAGGGTAAAGAGAAGACCGAGATTAATCTGAAAAAAAACAGGGGAGGAACTTGGTTGCAAGACAGGATGAGTTGGTGTTGGGATCAACAAGAGTGATGGAGAGGGATCACTGGAGGTGAAGAGGAGATTGGGTGGGGGCCAGGAGGAGAGTTCCAGGTAACGGAAAGGGAGGAAGACGATAAGATAAACATTCATGAAGCAAGGTCTATGGAAGTTGAATGACAACATGGGCATAGTTGACACTTGGTAAACATGAGCAAGAATTACTTGCATCTTAACATGTATAAAAAGTACTACTCCTTTTTATTATTGTATTCTGACATTTTAAGGAATAGAAAGTAATTGAAAAATGTAATGGAAATGTACTACAAAGTAAAATCGGCCATCGAGCTGCCATAATAAGCAAGTGTGTTGCATCCGTTTACAATTGTGTTTTTCTGGAACAGTGCGGCATTCAAGCTACAGGAATTCTATACACAAACACAGAAGCAGCACCAGAAGCGTCGAGAGGCTCTATCGAATGGTGATAATCCCGAGCAACTCATCATGGATGGAGATGTCACAACTATGGCTGTCAAATTTGAACGGTTAGTTTAATGAAAAGGCCTCATGTCAACATGTGCACATTTCATGCAATATGTTGCTAAGATGCATGTTCTTTTCACAAGTGATTCCTAAAACTGGCACTAATCCATTCTATTTTAAATGTACATCAGAGGTTTAAAGGGTATGAGAATATTCAATTTAGGTAAAAATGCCTCTACCAGCTTCTTGCACGTTAACAACATATGTTGGTGGGCTCTGCTAAAAGAAAGATAAAAATCCTAATTTCAAACCAAACATAGTTAAGCAATGGTAAAATCAGTTCTAAAGTAGTACTTACTAAAAAACATTTACAGTAATGAGTATATTTAGTTTGCCCCTTTCACATTTAATATTGTGTTATATTTATATTCTGTTAAGTCCCTGTTTCCTTTTTTTCCTTTTTTAATCTTGGTTTCAGGAGGGAGTATCCTCCCCAAATCACCCCGAAAATGTATCTGCTGGAGTGGAGTCGCAAAGAAAAGTTGATGCAACCGCTATATGAGACGGTAAGAAGATTAACAGGAGCTATATGAGATGAGATAAACCTTTATTTTTTCCATAGTGATGACATTTGTGAACTTGTAAAATATATGAGCTAAAAACAATTTGATTTACTCTGAAAATATGCTTTTCACCTTTGGAATTAGAAAATAATTGCTGCAAACAAGACTTAAATATAAAAAGAGAGATTATTATTATTTTTTTTTAAATGTTATTGATTTTTGATTAAAATGCAGTATATATTTGTAGATGACGGGCAATCAATTTGTCACCTTTAGGTTGAGCACACCAGTGATCGTACCTTCCAGTCTACCGTTTTTTTGAATGAAAAGAAGTGCAGATCATCTTTGTGGTAAGTGCACATAAACACAGACTTTATTGATTAGCAAGAGTTAATGTTGCCTGTCCCATTTCTCTTGTTCATCCGTTGTTTTAGGGAAAAGTCGAAAAAATTTGCAGAGCAGGCAGCTGCAATTGTGTACCTGCGGGTTCATGGTATACCAGAAGGCAAAATTGGTGAAGCAGAGTCGGACCTTGTATGCAAAAGAAAGAGAGAGAACAAGAATAACAGCTCATCCGCGAAAGATACAAGGAAGAAAGTGCACTTGGATAATGAGAAGAAGGAAGACATGGAGTCCCTGATAACACTTGGGAATGGCACCTTGACTGACAAAAAACAAAACTGTTTAGTTCATGATGCAAGCAGTTCTGTATTTTAAATGTCACTCATTACCTTGGCTTAAAGGCCTTTGTCAATTTTTGATGATGTCTAGATATATTATAATGTAGGATGTCTCTCGAAATGTTTTTTTTGTTTTCCATTTAGATGGGCATGGGAAGCAATCAGAGGCTTCTGTTGTTTTTACATATCTAAATACTGTTTTTTGGTTGTTTTTTTTGACTATGCTAAACAATGAATAAATCCAACTTTTGTGCCTTGGAAAAATAATTCTTATGTTCATTTGTTTTTGTTAATAAGTAACTAAGTAATGGTTATTTCTAAAGCACCTTTCTAAACCAGGGTCACAAAGGCACAAAGGGCATGTTAACCAAAGCCACATTTTATTGAAAACCCATTTTATTTTTAAATATTGCCAAAGAATTAAGCCATATACAGCATTTTGCTATATATGATGAGATGAATGTTTATTTTTTCCATAGTGAGGTTATTTGGCATTATATATAATGCTAATATTAAAAAAAATCCCTGGATGAACCTTGTTTAAAAAAAACAAAAAAAAAACCACATCTGACGTCACAGCTCGTTTGGTAAATGAGACCTTCAAGTGTAGTCGGAAATAAGTGAGACATTCGTTAGATTATTAAATGTCACTTTTCCACTGTTGACTTTCGTTGTCTCCCGTTTACTTGAAGCGAGCATACCAAGTACAAATCCTTGTTGGCTTTTAATACTTCGGGGCGATGAGAAAACAACATTTATTACGTTACAGTTGACTAATGATTGAGGCTGCGTTAGTATTTCCAGGGTTACGTGAAGGCACCAGCAGGGACGGATCAACCTGGCGGAGTGAAACTCGCAGTAACAAACTAGTTGAGGCAATAATGGCGCCGCTGTAACTACTTGATAACGGCACGTCGTGTTCGAGTCTTTTACTATTTAAACTTTTTGTCGATTAATAAGCGACGTGTTCTTAGTTTGCCTTAACTTTAAATGGAAGCAAGTAAAATAGGTCAGCGTTAGAAACGGACGTGTCTATATTGGTGGCGGCTTGGTGTTTACTGGGTCGCGGGTTCGATGTCCAGTCTGGACTGTACAGATGAGCTGGACTTCAGGCTGCTGTTCGAAGACAGCGGCAGGTACGTGGAAGGTACGTGGCACGTTAACCAACATAATTCTCAATATTTACCCACATCGAGTTGGCCAGAAACGGTAGACGTTCATCCGGAATCGGTGGTTGTTTTCCAAATTAAGAGAAGCGAAGAAGTGAGGGAGAAATTGTATGTGTTTATTCTTTCTTTTTAATGTAAGTCAACGGAAAGGTGATGGTTAATACATATATAGTGAACGTTAACTAACCATTCTCAGCAACCCTCATGTTATAAAAAGTGTAACTAAACATTTAAGCCTGATTACTAAGAAGAAATAAACAAGCCAGTGCGACTCTCAAATGTCGAGCAGACATCAAGGGAACGCGATGTATTATAAATAACGTTTGGATAAACTGTGGTTCTGGCGCCTAGTCGGTAGCGCTTTTACTTTGAAAGTTCTCCGGGGAAGTATGTTGTATTTTCGTGGATCTGACACCTCCAGCTGTCCAAAGTTAAATTTAGGAGCGAACACGCATCGACCCTTAAACCAACACAAATACCAGAAGTTTATTTAACCGTTAAGGTTGGGTAAAAAGTTACAACTTTGGTTTATTTAACAACTTAGTCGAACGTATTGAGATAATGGCATTTTACCAACGTATTAATCTGATTCATATACAGTAGTACTGTATATGAATACGGGTCTAGGCAGGGGCAAGAGGGGGCCTGGCCCCCTCAAATAAATGTTGTGCCCCCTCAAACTTACATGTAAGAAAGTAAGTAACAGCACAATGCCCCCTCAAGATTTGTGGCTGCCCCCTCATACATGCCTGTCTAGACCCGGCCCTGTACAGTACATGTTTACAGCTACTTAACTAAACTCCAGAAATAATAGTAAATTGCTCTATATCTTCTCTTACTTAACCATTCCACCCTGAAGTAAACCACCACTCGTACAATCCAGCTTGACTACTACATCAATAACGAAATAAATAATTCCGTCTCACAAAAATGTTCATATTGAAAAGTCAAACCCATATTTGGAATAGTTTCTGATTACTTAATCCTTTATCCACAATTCAATAAGATCCACAAGAAACAACAAAACATGTTGAAAAGAATGTTGATTTCTTATTTATACCATAAAAGACGTGCTTCCTCATGCCAGTGTTCAGCTTTATAACAGGATAAAGGTCAAATCTTAAGAGCCATTTTAAAGTTCTAAAACTGTTTCATTTGATCAGCAAATAAAACAAACCTTTCAACACCTTTGGGGTTTTTATGTGTTGTAAATAAAATACACTAGGATGCTGTGGGTGTTGCTTGTGGTCTACAATGCATTATTTTTGCAAAGCATTTGCCTTATATTTGGCATCCAAAACCTAAAAAATGTTAGCTACTTTTAGAACCTTGTGTCTGACTTGAGGATTGGGAAATCGGCATGCTGGTTGTTACAGTTTCAACTCCTCTACTCCCAGATGTGTGCCAGCTACAGTTGCATGTGCTGTTCAAGTTATTGAGTTGATGCACATGCACATGTTATGGTAAACAGACAGATGTGTTTCAGACAGTTTTAACTACACAGCCTGTCTGTGGTTTTCAATTTTGCTTCCTGCTTTTTTAACTTAAACATGCTGGTGGCGAGTATCTTTGGGAAGGGGGGGGCATCATATCTGTATTACCCCACACTGCTATAAGAGACTTTGATGGAGGAGATGAAATCAAACTAAGTGCTGCTAATAGTTCAGACTTTCATATACACATCACTACTTTACCAGATCAGTGTGCTCTTCTGTTAATCTGTTGTCTGCTGTGCAGCAATAAAGGAATAAGCGATAGAAAATTATGCATGAATGGTGACTGAGGCTTTAAATAGAAAAGTTCTTTTGTTACGTTTTAACAAAATGTCCTACTCGGTTCAGAAGCTGAATACTTCTGATAAGGGATGACATGAATTTCAAATATTTTTTATTTTAACTGCTGTATGCTGCATAAGGTTTGAGTCTTGTGTTTTCTTTTCAAATAACAGCTGCTGTTTTTGTAAATGTTGCTTGTGTTTGCAATTCAAATGATCATTCTAGACATTTGCATGTCTGTCACAGGTTCTGCACTCAACGTGGCGACTGCTTCCTCCAGCACACAGACTCTGCATCCTGTCAGTCAGGAGCCCCACCCTCAGTGCCTTTCTGCTGAGTACCAGCATGTGGCCTATCAACATGTGGGAGCCCTGTTTGAGGCTCAGGGGAGTGCCAGATCTTTCGACTGTCCCAGCATCCAGATAACCTCAATAGCCCCCAACAACAACGTGGAGCAAACCGGTAACCAGGAAAATTCAGCAGTGAGGGGTGCAGAGGGGGGTTACCAGGAACCGTCTTGGTCCAGAGACCAGCTTTATCTTCCTCTGGACCCCTGCTACCGTGATCCAGCACTATGCCCCAGCCCCTGCAGTAGCTTGTCGTCCAGGAGTTGGGTTTCGGACGTCTCCTCCTGCGAGTCTTACTCTCATGTATACGACGATGTCGACGGGGAACTATGCGATGCTTCCCATCTTGCCCTGGGCTCGCCACTCGGATCTCCGGGTTGCGGTGGCGGGGCTTTTGGTGTGGAGCTGTGGCAGCAGAAGTATCAGAATCCCTCGGCCTTCAGCCCGTCACTCTCACCTCACCAGTCTCCACGTCAGTCTCCATGTCACTCTCCTCGGACCAGTGTCACCGAGGAGAGCTGGATGCACAGGCGACCCACATCCAGGTAAAACTGACAACATTCTTACGTGTTAGAAGTCAGAACACACGTAGCCTTGATTAGATCCTGGTTTATCGGTGCGTTGGTTCTTATTTTCTCCCTTTGACTAACAGTTGTGGCTAATTTGATTTCCTAACTTTATTCCAGACCTTCATCCAGACCAACTTCCCCCTGTGGAAAGAGGAGACACTCCGGTGCGCAGCCTTGTGCACGCTCATCTTCCCCCCACCATTCTCCCACCCGCACACCAGGTGCGTCCCCCATGGGCAGCGTCACAGAGGACACTTGGTTAGGAAGCCCGGCTGGCAGTGTGGGCCTTAAGCTCTTGTCTGGCTACCAGGAGCTCAACGTTCCCTCAAAGACAAGGAGGACTTCAGGGACTCAGCTTAGTTTTCAGGGTGACCCCGTCCTCGAGGAGCTCAGAGGCGGGATGCCATTTCAGGAGTCTCCCACAGAGGAGTCCCAGGAGCAGGAGGGCTTAGCAGAACTCTTCCTTCAGGTGCCGTCCCATTTCAGCTGGACAAAACCAAAGCCGGGAAACCCACCTCTGTTCAGGTCCGTTCATCAAATTACTGATCGATGATGATGATGATTAGATAGATAAAATTTTACAGTTCTAGCGGTTATAAAAAATTGGAGGAAATGGTGTATCTTTTAATTTTGCATCTTCACTAACTTATGACTTTATTTCCTCAAACGTTGTTTTATGCAGTTGAATAAAATTGTCTAAATATTGATTTAAATAATTTATTGGAATGTTGTTGTTTAAATTAAGATTCCTTTTAAATAAGTGAGACAAGATCCAAATCTACATGGCCATGTGCAACTAGGCACGTTATGTGTCAAGTAGTCGGCTTAAATCCTTAATGAAAAAGAATGTAAAGTTCTGATAAAGTGTAATTTACCAAAGCAGCTGAGGTATCACAAGAAACACCAGTATTATTTTATCTACAACAAAAAATATCTTGTTTTTTTTAAGAAAGAAAGAAAAAAACAGACTTAAAAAAACAGTTTTCTACTTGTCAGGTCCGCCTCCCCGCCGTCACTGGACACGCCGCTCCCTAGCCAGTTTGACCAGTATGAGCTAAGGCTGGAGGTCCAGCCCAGGTCCTACCACAGGGCTCACTATGAGACAGAGGGAAGTCGGGGCTCCATCAAAGCAACAACTGGGGGACACCCTGTGGTTAAGGCAAGTTGTAAATAGTAATGTGAAACTCTTCAACGTGAGTGTGGCCTTTAATTCCCACATCAGCTCTTTAACAATATCACAATAATTGAAGGTGGTGTAAACGCATCAACTGCTATTGCTGGTGTATACATGGGGACCATCTGTGGTCAGGGCAACATGCTGTTTTGATTCTCCGGGTGAACTTTAGCTGTGAAATTAACATCAAGGCCTCATGTGTAACTGAGACCAGCTGCTATTCTGAGTGACACATTCTTCCACAGCCTGACGAGTAAATACTGATTTGTTTACATGTTGAGGTTGTGATGACAACCAGGAAGTTAGGAATACAGGTTTTAAGAGTATTTAAACAGTAATTGACCTACAATTTGTTTAAATTAACTTTTAAGTAAAGTAAAAATGGTTTCTTTGTAACTTAAAAAAAGTTCTACCATGCTTACCTGTGTTTTAGAATTGATCTTAATATTTTAAACATTTTATTCACAAGAGTTCTCTTCAGAGTCTTATTTAGAGTTATGAACAGGAGGTCAGTCAGTACTTGAAATTGCTCATTAGAACGACCTCGCAGATACACACACTTTTTGCACTATTCGTTTTTTGAAATTGTTTCTCGGCCCATTTAAAAAAATTCTAATGTACATATTTTCACTATTAAGAATTATTTGAATGATCTTATATCTTCATGTTCTTTGTCAACCTTCTACTGCAGTTGAGTGGATTCAGCCAGCAGCCCGTCACTATGCTCTTATTCATCGGCACCGCGGACGATCGGTACCTTCGACCGCATTCCTTCTACCAGGTGCATCGTGTCACAGGAAAAACTGTGACCACCAACTGTCACGAAAAGGTTTTGGAGGGCACCAAAGTTCTGGAAATCACTCTAATCCCAGAAAAAGACATGTCTGTCAGGTACAGTGACAAGATGAACAAGATGTTTTATGAATAAATCTGAGTTTGAGTTTTCACGTTTTCTCCAGTATTGACTGTGCCGGCATTCTTAAGTTGCGAAATGCTGACATCGAGCTCAAGAAAGGAGAAACGGATATTGGGCGAAAAAACACGAGGGTCCGAGTTGTCTTCAGGGTCGCCATCCCACAGGCAGATGGCCTGATTCTGTGGCTGCAGACATCTTCAGTGCCAGTGGAGTGCTGTGAGTCAAAACCTTTACTATGACACATGTTATACGGAAAAGAACTCCAACAATATGAGGGAAGCATCACATGTGTTCTACTGCTGTGAACAGCTCTTTAGTAAGTTGTTTTTAAGCTCTCTCACTGCCCTGCTAGTTCTGCAGCTATTGGCTGAAAACATATCATTTTTATTAGTCAGAAATTATGTTTGAATTTGAACCACAAAAGTTAGTACAAATATTTTTCTTCTACTTTCACTGAAAGAACAATGGGAATTGCTGAATTAACGCTTCCTCTGTTAAGTGCTGCTGTGGAATGATAACTCAATGACACTTTTACACTGAACTGTTCAACATGTGGCATCGTCAGTAGAGACTATAAGTACGTAGGTAAGTAAGTAAGTAATTTATATTTATAGAGCGCTTTTCTAGACCAGGGTCAAAAAGCGCTTAAACAATCCAAAAAAAAAAGAAAATACTCAAAAAATATATAGTAAAAAGATCAAGATAATACCGAGAAAAAAACAGGTGTCACAGAAAATTAACGAAAAGCCTGCATGAATAAGAAAGTCTCAAGATGTTTCTTGAAGGAGTCAGTAAACTCCATCAAGTGCAAAGAGAGAGGAAGATCATTCCAAAGCATAGGAGCAACAGCCTGGAAGGATTTATCTCCTCTGGTCCTGAACCGTGTGCGAGGAACAATCAGTAGATTCTAATCCACAGACCTCAGAGCCCGGGCTGGAGTGTAAGGCTGGATCAGATCAGTGATGTAAGGAGGAGCCTGACCATGAATAGCTCTGAAAGTAAGAACCAAAATTTTAAAGTTGATCCTGAAAGAAACTTGAAGCCAGTGAAGACTTTTAAGGATCGGAGAAATGTGAGTTCTTCTACTTGAGCGGGTCAGAATTCTCGCTGAAGAGTTCTGAATCAACTGCAGGCGAGACAGATCCTTCTTGTTAAGACATGAAAACAGACAGTTGCAATATTCCAGGCGAGAAGACACAAACACATGGATTACAAGCTCCAGATCACGTTATGACAACATTTTCCTAAGTTTAGAGATTTTTCTCAGTTGAAGGAAACAGTTTCTGGTCAGTTTTCTGAAGTGTTGAACTAGAGACATGTCTTTGTCAAATACAACACCCAGGTTTCTCAGGCTCAGTTTGACTGACTGACCCAAGTCACCCAAGTACTGACTCAACCGTGGAACCTTATCATCAGGAGCAATCACCAGAGTTTCAGTTTTGTCTACATTTAGCTGCAAAGTGTTTTCACTCAGCCATTGTTTGATTTCTAGCAAACAATTGACTAAGCTGTTCAGCCTCTGGGGCTCAGTTGGATCAAATGAGCAGTAGAGCTGGATGTCATCAACAAAAATGTGATAAGAAACATCAGGAAATCTCTGAATGATTTTACCCAGGGGATCAAAGTACAGCAAAAACAATAAAGGACCAGGAACAGAACCTTGAGGAACTCCACACAACAGATCTGCCGATTCAGACCTCATTTGATTGGCAGATACACTAAAACTGTGTTCAGAAAAGTAAGATGAGAACCACTGTAACACAGACCCAGACAGTCCCACTTGATCCCTCAGTCTTCTCAGCAGGATCTGGTGATCAACTGTGTTAAAGGCTGAGGACAGATCCAAGAGAACCCAAACAGTGTATTGACCGGAATCAGCCGACATCATGATGATACTTTCTGTAAAGCTGTCTCTGTAGAGTGATGTTTGCGGAAGCCAGACTGAAACTTCTCATGGATGCCGGTCTGATCCAGGAACAATGTTAGCTGCTCAGACACCACCTTCTCCAAGACAAGAATGGGAGCTTAGAAATGGGTCTGCAATTACTGAGGTCAGTCGGGTCTAAGCCTGGCTTTTTGAGCAAAGGTTCCACAATGGCATGTTTAAATGCATTGGGAAAAACCCCTGTGGAAAGGGAGATGTTAACCATATTGGTAACCCACTATAAAGCACTGAATCACACACATCAGAGGCAGAAAATGTCAATTCGCACTGGGATTTTTTTTTTATCATGATGACAGTACATAATAAAAAACAATATTATACAATAAAATGAGATTAATCAAATACAATAAAGTAATAGACATAAATGCATTAAATAAAATGATCTTTGTGATCTGGTCAGCAGACTGGTAGAATATGATGCAGCCTCTATTGCAAAAGTCAGACCAGAGAAAGTGTTTTGAAATATCCGGTAAGTAGCTACCTACATGAGAGTGGTTGTGCAAGAATGTACCAGGAAGGCAGCTATCTTCAATCACACTTGTTTTGCACGGATGAAGTCTCAAATAATAATTTGGAGCTCTCTCTGTGAATGTTTGTGTCAAAAATAAAGACCAATTATTTCTGAATGTATTTATTTGAGTCTACTTGCATCGACGGTGAAGATTGTAAAAACATTCATACACCTCATTACATCTAAGACAACCTAACACATGAATCAACTGTCAGGCGTTTAAAGGACTGTCTAATGTGGCGTGTTTCAGCCCAGCGCTCCGGGCAGGAGCTTCCTCATGTCGAGGCCTTCCATCCAGTGAGCTGCTCTGTAGAAGGTGAGGAGGAGCTTCTGATCACCGGCTCCAACATTTCCTCTCAGTCCAGGGTTGTGTTCGTAGAGAGAGGGCCAGGTGAGGAGAAATGTAATCCTGGATGTGTAAAAAATACTTTTATACTCTTGACACTTTTGTGTCTCCCCAGATGGAAGGATATTGTGGGAGGTGGAGGCCAAAGTGTTGCCTGGAAAAAGCAGCACGGTAAGTTGTCATGAGGAAGAGATCGATCCAAAGGTTCTAGAAAAACAACTGTCTTTTGTTTTTTCAGTCTTGTCTCATGGTTCTGGTCCCTCCCTACAACCTGAAGACTGTGAGTCCCGTCCAGGTCCAGTTCTATGTCTCTAACGGGAAGAGAAAAAGAAGTCCAGCTCAAAGTTTTACCTTCCTGCCGAGAGACAGACGCTTCCGTCCTGCAGTCAAACAAGAGCTGCTGGAGCAGGACCAACAAGTCTCTCTCGATCCTCCAGTTCTTCAGTCTTTACATTCAGATGTCTTTTATGGAAGTCAAAACACTCCTGGACTTTGTCACCACCAACCATCTCAACAAACCCTCATGTTTCCTCCACTCAGCTCTCTCCAGCCTCAGCCTACATTACTTCCTTTCTATACTCTCCCCATAACTCAACGGGTTTCTCCTCCAGTTCCCTCCCCCCTCCATCACTCTCCCTCCTTCCCTCCAGTCCCACTCTCTCCTTGCTCCTCCACAAACCATCTTTCATCCGTTGTACATCACCCGTCTGCTGGAGGATCGAATAGAAATCAACCTCCGCCTTCAAGACCAGAAGACTCGCTGAACATCAAGCAAGAGCCAGTAGACCAGCCCTCTATGTCGTCTCTGGGCCTCCAGGAGATAACGCTGGATGATGGTAATCAATGAAGTCATTTCTATGACAAACTAGTTTCTGCCGCACATTATAATCAGGAATGTGATACTTCGAAACCAGCAAAGTAAAGTTACATGCAACTATGTTTAAGAAGAATTACCAAACAACATTTATTTTTTTTAGAAATTGTTCCAATAGTCATTTGTTAAATGATGTTTTAAGACTTGAAACGATATTTTTTTTCTCTCGTATATATATTTTCAGATGTCCCCATCAACACACACAACAACAGATGTGTATTGTGTGTACTTAAACTCAGAATTGAATATGCGTAAAAAAATAATCCAATCAAGCAAAAGCTTGCATTCAACTCAAAGTAACTCAACTCTTTTATTAACACTCAATGAATTCCCGCCCAATTCATCTTTGTCTGTCTTGTGCTGCTGTGTATGCTACTCATATCCAAGGAAATAATAACTGTGTGGGTTATCCAGGACCTGGTTTACGCATCCGTAGGTTAAATTTTTTGTTGCGTCTCCATTAGTGAGCTGCAGCTGTTGTCTGTCCTCTGACTCTCGGCTACATCCACTATGACTTTGACACTCTCAGGTACACGTCACATTAAATAATATTGCTTATATCTCAACTATTTAGAGTCATCGTCCGTTAGTTGAGATCTTGACAGGGAAAAATAAAGCAAATTAACTTTAAGCTAAGGATCCATATTAAACATACTTTCCTAAATGAAAGTTGCTTGAAATGTGTATGAGTTGATGACAACTTCCTAATTGTGGTAATTCCAGATCAGAATCTTCTGAATGAGGAAAATGTGTCTAATGCAGATTCCCTTTAAAACGTGAAGAAAATGTTGACAAAGTTGTGCTCAAAATGTCTTTATAGTCAAGCTTCTGTTTAAACAGATGATGTTACAGAAGACAATTAAGATTGACTAAAAATAATGTCATTTGTCATTTCAGTGAATGAGATCATCGACAGAGACATACGATTCCAGTTTCATCGATTCAGCAGCGACACAGCAACAGCAACCTGCGGTGCGGAGACAACAGCGCCACACGCAGGTCACTATCAAAGTGCGGAGAAGTAACCGACAAGTGCCTGAAGTGAATATCTCCCCACCCCTCCTCTTTTGCCCCTTGTGAGATTCCTCAGGATTAAATAACGAAGCCAAAGATTCTCACGACTGAAGAGTATGGAGGTGACTAAAAGGGCTGAAGTTTATTTATTGGCCAGTTCAACTAGAAATCTATTTTTGATACTTGGATGTTTCTCTTTTACTGGTTTTGCTGTTTGGTTATTTCAGTTAAAATCTAATGATGATGATCATTGGTTCCTGTTTGAAGCTTTATAATGTCTAAAAAATATACAGACTTTAAGAAGTAAACAGAAAATGGCGTCTTGAGTTCAATGAATCATGGGCCCTGCTTTCAAGTTATAACCTCTTCAAGCATTTCAAAATAATGTAATTTATGAGTGACTCAATGATAACACAGATTATGAGTCACTTATCCAGAGTCACAGATGAAAAAGTCGGTTTGAGGACATGTATTTTCCTCTCACTGCAGCAAATCCTGTATTCTTTCTGCACTGCTCTGGAATGCATCTGTAAACCTGCTGCTCATTTAAAAAGCTGCTGGTCTGGATCAGTTTGGACCAGACAGAACTCCTCCACTGTCTGGGTGGATCCACTCTTCCAGCAGCTGCTCTTGCATGTGTAAACCAGAACCGTCCCGAACTCAAGTGGCGCTTCTTGACTGTTGCTCTCGGAGCGCTGCAGCAGACTGACCAGGGTCGGCATCAGCTGCAGCTCGAAGATCCTGGTTCCTCCGCAGGAGCTGCAGGCCGGCAACAGTTCACGTATCACGAGGGGCGGCGGCGGTGAAACGAAGAGCGGCTCGCTGCCGCGGCAGTAACGCAGGATCTGCTCGGGACACGGCGAGATTTTTTTCAGGAACCGGGAGAAGGTGACGTCGCCGTGACGGGCGCTCATCTTCTCGTACTTCTCTTTCACACTGCTACCACCGTCCTCCCCGGTCAGGTCTACCACCATAACGCCCTCCTGGGTCTCATACGTCTTCAGCAGGTGCTTGGCGTGAACCAGCTCCTCGTCCTCGCCGTCCAGATCGCCCTCTTCTATCACACTGATGAAGAACGCTCGGAACTCCGGAGCCTGGATGCTTTCGTCAGACAGATGCAGTTCTTGTAGTGTGCTGCTCATGTCAGCCGAACCAGTCGCTGCTGAACTTCCTGTATATTAATACACATTTATTAACAAAACATCTAATTCAAATCACACTGAAAATGATCATCAAAAATATGATCCTACGTCTAAATGTAATGATGTGTCTTTAACTCTTAATGTTATTTAAAAATACATATTATTAGGATTTGGCACTTTTGTCAAAACATGAATCAAAAGGTTAAAAAGTTAAATAATTACCTTCTCCTGACTCAGGTTTATCCTGCTTCGGAATCAAATTGTCAGCTTCTCCCGAGCCATCATCTTCCTCTCCCCAGTCATCTGCAGACTCGCACCAGTCACTGGCCGATGTTGCGGGTCCAGGATTGGAGGGCTGTGCTGCCTTGACCTCCAAACTCTGAGACCGGAGGACCCTCCAGCCCTCAGATCGGCCGCTGCACTCCGAACCCAAGCAGGCGAATACATTCAGGGTGCGGTGGTAAGGAGACGCCTCAAGGGGGCAGTAGACCTGCACCGCGTGAGCCAGTGGCGCCTCGCACAACCCGCAGCGAAGAAGCGCTCGCGGGAAGCCCGGGGACCAGTCCGGCCCCCCACCGACCTTGTTGGTCAGAAAAGAAGTCTTGTGGAGGTGACGGTCCAACTCTCCATCACACACTCCGACCAACACGCGCTCTTCTGAGTCCGTTTCCATGTCACGTGTGGGCCGACACCAAAACACTAACCGGATGCGGAAGTGAGTCCGTTGTCAAAATAAGGCCGGCACAGGAGTCGAGTAAATACAATAAAACAAACATAAAACTATGTTAATAATATTCTATGAAAATGAACTAGTAGATATTCACAACATGTTAGTAACACAAGTGTCATTAAAATATTATTATTATAAGAATCTAAAGGCTAACCTGGCATTACTAGTTGCATTGAAGCTTGACACAGATTAATTCGGGCCTTTAATATAAATCTTCTTCAATCAACACATCAAAGCCAAACCAACAGCCTTTATTGTTTTTCTGTACTTTGATCCCCTGGGTAAAATCATTCAGAGATTTCCTGATGTTTCTTATCACATTTTTGCTGATGACATCCAGCTCTATTGCCCTTTTGATCCAACTGAGCCCCAGAGGCTGAACAGCTTAGTCAATTCTTGGTAGAAATCAAACAATGGAGTGAAAACACTTCGCAGCGAAAGGTGGACAAAACTGAAACTCTGGTGATTGCTCCTGATGATAAGGTTCCAGGGTTGAGTCAGTACTTGGGTGACTTAGGTCAGTCAGTCAAACTGAGCCTGAGAAACCTGGGTGTTGTATTTTAAGACATGTCTCTAGTTCAACACTGCAGAAAACTGACCAGAAACTGTTTCCTTCAACTGAGAAAAATCTCTAAATTTAGGAAAATGTTGTCGGAACATGATCTGGAGCTTGTAATCCATGCGTTTGTTTCTTCTCGTCTGGACTATTGTAACAGTTTGTTTTCATGTCTTAACAAGAAGGAGCTGTCTCGCCTGCAGTTGATTCAGAACTCTGCAGTGCTCCAGTAGAAGAACTCACATTTCTCCGATCCTTAAAACTCTTCACTGGCTTCCAGTTTCTTTCAGGATCAACTTTAAAATTCTGGTTCTTACTTTCAGATCTATTCATGGTCAAGCTCCTCCTTACATCACTGATCTGATCCAGCCTTACACCCCAGCTCGGGCTCTGAGGTCTGTGGATCAGAATCTACTGTTGGTTCCTCGCACACGGTTCAGGACCAGAGGAGAGAAATCCTTCCAGACTGTTGCTCCTAAGCTTTGGAATGATCTTCCTCTCCCTCTGTGTTTGATGGAGTCTACTGACTCCTTCAAGAAACATCTTAAGACGTTTTTATTTGTTCAGGCTTTTCCTTGATTTTCTGGAACTCCTGTGTTGTTCTCAGTGTTATCTTGACCTTTAAAGTATATATTTTTATTGAGTATTGTTTTGATTGTTTAAGTGCTTTGTGACCCTGGTCTGGAAAAGCGCTATATAAATACAAATCACTTACTTACTTACTTTATACCAGAGATGTTGTTTTGATCCTGAACAGCGATAAAGTTACATTTGTAATTTGGTTGATGATTTAGAAAGATTATTATTTGATACGAGTAAAACATTAGATCATAAATATGTTATTTATTTTTTACAAATATATACATGCATATATGAACAATGTATGTTCAAGGCTTTACCCCACCTATAGGATCCTTCATTCATTCATCGTCTACCGCTTTTTCCCTTACCGGGGTCGCAGGGGGACACCCTGGACAGGACGCCAGTCTGTTGCAGGGCACACAAAGACAGACAACCATTCACACACACTCTCATACCTATGGACATTTTTTCCCACAAAGTTCTCAATCAACCTCTGTATGTTTTTTGGACTGTGGGAGGAAACCGGAGTGCCTGGAGTAAACCCACACAACACAGGAAGAACATACAAACTCCACACAGATAGGTTGGCTCGGCGTGGAATCGAACCAGCAACCTTCTTGCGACTGCGCCTTCTTAGAGATTAGTGCGCCCATCTTGTTTAATCATCTAAAAACCTAAACATCACAAAACCCCAGCTACTGCACACTTACATTAATCTATCTATCTATAATACAAATATTTAACAATTAAAGATGTTTTTAGACTCATTTTTTTTTTTTTTAACTTTTGAAGGAACAACTTTTAATCTCTAAGAAGTTTTCTTCATTTTCTACTGCATCACCTCGAATCATTTTCTTTAATTGGAAAATCTTCTCTTTATTGTGGCTGCTGGTTCGTTAAATTACAATGTAAACCAATTACTGTGATCATTAGAAGGGCTCATTAGTGAGAAAAGGGCTTCAGTATTCTCCAAAGACAAAAAAAACCTGTCAAACAAAAAAAGGTCCAGATTCTCAACTTATTATGAATATTTGAATAAAAACTTAATATCATCCTCATAATTCAATTTTCTGTCTACTTTAAATGGCATTAAGGTTATTTCTAAACTTCGAAAGAGGATGAATAACTAGATCGCTAACGCTAACATATAATATACTGTAGATAGATAGATAAGACAGACAGAACATTTGGTTTATTGTGTCTTTATTTCAACACTTTGACTGTAGTCTGAAGCTAAATATATTATTTTGTGTCTAATTGGGTGCTCTTTGTATTTCTACTAAAGTAATTTATCTAAAAGAAATCTAAGCTTCATCTGATTAAAGTAAATCTTCAGTATTTATTAAAAATGTTGCACCTGAATCGCCCATTAATTATTGACTGTGTTGTTTTTGTTGCAGGAGCACAATTTATTGACGTTACAATAGGAACCAACAAATTCCCAGCTTGTAAATAACTCTTTACAATGGAACTTCTTTCCAACAGTCTCCTTTCAACATGAACTCTTATCAACGTGAAGCAACATACAGTTACTTTTACGATGTTCCTATGCTCTAGAACTGTTTGAAAAGTGGATTTTTGTGAAGCTATGCGGCAGAAAAAGATTGAACATGATTAAGGAATCACAGAACAACCTCCACTGACTGAATCTGTAAACGAGCTCATGTTAAGTATCACCATGGAGACGCTGGTAACCTAGCAGCTGCAGGATGCAGCACTTCATGACAGAACAGTCTCACACAGACATGCAATAACTCACTCTAGAATCCATTGAAAGGCATGAGTGAACCCAAGAAAAGAGGAAATCCAAAGAGGAGATCCAGTCAATTTGGATCTGCTTCATTGAGACACTTTTGGCTAAAAAAAGAAATATAAAAAAAAAAAACACTTGCATGATCCACATATTAAATACATAATGTGAGCATCTGTTGAACATGGGGTTCACGAACAATAATGTCAAAATCATCATATGTGTTGATAGTTGATGTTTAATTGGTCTGAAGGTTGCTGGTGCTGTCAGGTGTCAACAGCCACTGGTCACATGGCGGCTCTGAAGATTCACAGAATCCGTTATTAACGTTTTTCAGTCCTCGTCATCATCAGGGCTGAGTGGGGCTCGGTTTTGCGGCATGGCTGGTACGATCCGCTGCCACCGGTTGGGCGGCCAGATGATGTAAGACGCTCGACCATCTAGCAGACTGACGGGCACCTAGAAAGTCCATGTTCAAGTAAATGATTAGTCTTGTGAAACTAGATAAATAAAGAGCAAGTATTCTGGCCTGGAAACATTTTGGGCACCTAAAAAGACAGATTATTCTGTATGCTCTGCTACATATGGTGCCATAAGGGATATGGTAGATCAGGAAGCTTCAACAGGAGTGTGTTCGATAGCCGGCTGCTAGAATTTTTTTTTTTTTGATCAATTATCAATTTACAAGGATTTTTAAGTTAAAAACTACAGGTGTTGGCTCTGTACGTACCGGCCCAAAGCTGTTGCTGTCCATACTAACTCCATGATTATCTCCTTCGATCCAGAAGTGACCATCAGGCACGCAGACAAATCGGTTCTTGTAACTCAAAGTCCTGCAGAGATGAACAAGAAGTTTATTAATATAAACTAAGTTTTGAACTCAGCATCAAACTTTTTAGTTGAAGCAGCACTACATAACATTTTGAACAAACTATGATCCATTATAATATTGGCTGAAGAAATTAGGGCCTTTTTGAGGTTACTAGGATGATAAAACAGGAAACTGACCCCTACTCTCGTTTTCTAAACCCCTCGTCACTGTGGCTTATTGTGATTTCATGGGTAAATACTAGTGATGGTCTGAGGAAGCTTAAACTGATGGCGCCACATTATTAATCCCTCTGGAGATCTCCTTTGGGAACATAGCAGACAATAGAAGGTACAGAAGTTTCATAAAAACATGAACAAGAACAAAGTGAAAATAAAAGAACGTGCAAAGGACTCACAAAGTGCAAATATAAAGAACGTGGATCAAAGTAAATAACACAAAGACCTTAAAGGATACCAACATAGAATAGCATCATCCCTTCACTCTGCTCCTGCCCCCAAACTCAGAATTATACAAACTAATAGCACGAGGAATGAATGAGTCCCTGAGTCTATTCGTTTTGCATCTGGGAAGGAGCATTCGTGCTGCATCTGCTTCTCTGTTCACTGATGACAGTGTTCAGAGGATGACAGTCATCACCCATGATGGACAGTAGTTTGTGAAGCGATGACGTGGTTGATCTTTTGAAAAAGTTTCTTCTTTCTGAAATTATTAAATATATATATATATATATATATATATAAAATAAAAACATACAAAACAACTTTGACACTTAAGATGGAAGTGTTTCAACGCCCACTAACAGTTGTTGCACTGGATGATGAAGCCACTTTGGGAAATTAATTACAAATTCCTGAATTTATACTAGATTATCATCTGCTCCTGCTGATCCAGTCACATGTTGTGCGCACATCTGTTTTCCTCTCAGACTCATCAGCAACATCAGGCAAGAACTGCGAACTCCAGGTAGTTACAGTGTGTCAGCAAAACTTTAAACAAAAAGCTTTTATTGCTTTGAACATGCTCAGATAACAACAGACTCTGACAAGAATGACATGTTCACTCATCAATGTATGTCTAACTTTGACTCTGCTGGTTCAAAATCCCGATGAGTCTGTGTATTAAGAAATTAATTATGTCGAGATCTAATTACTAATGAGCCCATTTAAACGATTTAAGGAAAAGACAAACGACATGTTTGAAGATTTGTGTAGACAACTAATGGTCTCACTGCCAGAGGCCGAGTTATCTGATTTATTCTCACATCTCTCATCAGGGCTCAGTAATTCATCAGTCTCCATTCCGACAATCACCCGAAGATGACACTCTCCGACTGATCATGTCGTCTGGTAGGTGTTCCCATTATGATTAGGTGTTTTTGAGAGTGGCTTCATCTTCCCCGCGGACGTTTACAGGCCTGTTCCGTCGCCATCACTCGTCTCATGGTGAGTTATAACTGCAGTGACTCCTCCACTCTGTCAACACTCTTTATACGTCCGCATGGTTCAGGAAGTCAAATCCAGCACGAGCTCACAGAAGCTGGTGTTGTCAATATTCATGAATACATAAACATTTGAATGGAGGACAGGACGAATACAAGTGGGACAGTGAATTCATGTCATTGGAAAATCAATTGATTTGAAAACCAATTCACATCTGCACACAAAAACATCAATACAAGTCAAATGCATAAAGCACACATCAATAGATGACAAATAAATTAATCACTATTAATATATTATATTATGTATTTGAGAAGTGTACTTTTTAAGATGTTCAATTTGTGTAAAATAAATGATGACTACTTTTCTAATGTACCCAGAGCCATAACATATTTCATTTGAATTGTTGTTGTAGTGGAAGATGAAACTGAGTGACGCCATAGAAATATAAGGAAACTAATGAAATTACTTTTCTTTTTAACTGTAAAGTGAATTAAGCTGTAAATACAATATATTTTATTACTTTTATTACTTTATAACTGTAGTTTATAACTGTGTAACTTTTTTGAAGAGTAGATCCTGAAATTTCTAATCAAATAACAAGCCTATGATCTGTAACACCAATTTTAGGACGCTATAGGAAAACATTGATTGTTCTGAAATAAATGAATGAATTATGTTTGAAAAGATAATTCCATCTGCTCGATTAAACATGTCACCCGGATCGCCATAAAAACTATACATATATTTAATAAAAGGATAAATGTTAAAGGATAAATTATTTTTTGCAGGTAAGTGTCTGAAAAAAAAAAACAGCACTGCTTGGTGACCAGGTAAATATTAAATTATCAAAAAAATCTCAAGTTTCCATGTCAAGTTAACAAATTGACTCAAATTGAGTTCCTCATAGAAACGCCTGAGATGATCCAGGATCCCTGGTCTACAAATCTTTTAGATGTGGTTGTAAAAGTTAACCAACTGCTTATTGCCGTCTGTAAGCACAAAAGGTGGGAATCGAACTAGCTATAGTTTCTGCTTTATATGTGCTCTCAAGAATAACTGGCACAAGCTCACACACGCGCATTCACGCACACAAACAAATTTCCTGAATTTCATTTGCCGTCTTTAATATGTTCAGAGAGCCTGGAAATTAAACCAGATTAAATGGCAATCAGGGATCCGATCATTAAGAGAGAAGAGGCTTAAACTTACAAACACATGAATAGCTTGATGAACGATTGTTTGGGGACGGAAGGGGAAATTACACGCAGCAATAAAACACAATCACCATTTTTTGAACACCTTTTATTTCTACCGGGATTTATGCCTCTGCACAGAACACTCTGTGGATACTGAGAACAGGAGTCAGGAATTTTTAGATTTACAGCAGCCTACCTGATAAAGTCTCCCTCCAGACCAATGACACGCTTGATGATCGTCTCCTTGGGATTCCTGGGAGACCTGGAGCAGCAATAGACGTGTAAAATGCATGAGTATAAAACATAAGAAAGCTAATAAAACTGCGACAGAGTCACAGTGTAGCAGCATCGTTTCATTTCATTTCTTAAAATGTGGGGTGGACAGTACGTGAGTGGAGACGTTTGGCTTCTGCAGGTGGCAGACTTCATCTTTCTCGTCCATCTGTTGCTGACGGACGGCTGTTGACGCCAACTGGCTTCTCTTCCAGTCAGGGTGCTCTACACTTATTGGTTGTTGTTGAATCTCTCTCTCTGTGTGTGTGTGTGTGTGTGTGTGTGTGTGTGTGTGTGTGTGTGTGTGTGTGTGTGTGTGTGTGTGTGTGTGTGTGTGTGTGTGTGTGTGTGTGTGTGTGTGTGTGTGTGTGTGTGTATGATGATGGATGATCTCTACACTAACAGCAGTTGAAGGATAGAGGAACAAACACTGTCATTCACTCTCAATGTCCCTCACACACCTACCTCTGTCCCCCTCGCTCATTCTATCACTGTCCCTCTCTCTCACCCAATCTCATCCTCTTCTGCTTCTCTCCTCCTCCCACTCTTCTTCCATCAATTCAATCTCTCTCAATCCTCCTCCATCATCTCCCTCCCCCGTCTGCTCTCCTCCTCCCCTCCCGCCACACAGCTCAGTTGCTGTGAGGAGGAGAGGCAAGAAGACGTTTGCTCTCAGAGACAGTTGAGGAAAATAGCAAGTGCTGATCCTGTTTGGTGGTTGCACGGCATGTTTGCTGCCAATCTCTGCACACACTCACGGAGTGCTGCAGCAGCCATGGCTGGAATACCTGCTGCTAATCTGATGCAGGAACGTGTTGAAAACCTCTTACACTGGTGAGTGATTCTCTGTTTGTGTGTGTGTGTGTGTGTGTGTTGTGTGAGGACTGCGGTAGTCCTTGAGCACTGTGGCAGCTCAGCCTGCAGTTCTGACAGGTGAGCAGAATCACAAAACAGCTCTGAAGCTCATCCACTCTGCTTGTTTGAGATTTTAAACATCATTCATTTTGCATGCAAGTCATGTCATCCACAGGTTTGTCCTTCACCGGTGAGCTTCTAAGATCTTCTAATAGAACTGGTTCAGACAACAAGACCCTTAGGAAGTGGGATGACATAGAAAAGTGACAGAGAAGCTTCCTGAGCTCCAATGACGCGTCCCACCTTCATTAGTGAATGATATTATCCCGAGTCTCCAGCACAGAGATGCCTCTATGTGGAGTTTAGAAGTGCAGGTCACGGCGAGGCTGCAGGCGGAATGATGCTCCCACCACTGCTTGCCTAATTTACCAGAACTTCCATCTCAGCCCACAACTCCCTCCCTTCTTTCCTCACCCTCCAGCTTCTGTATTAGCTGGTGATTAACAGCGGCGTAGCGGCATGTCTTTGTATTTGCAACCGGTATGTTCTTACAGTCAGGGTCATTAGACGCGACCAGCAACATGAAGCAGCATTAAAGAAAGGCTAAGGTTAGATTAAAGGGGGCTCTGAGAAACCACTGCAAGTGCTATGCAAGATCTTGTCCTTCTTTCATGGCCTCATTCCTCCGAGGATTCGTAGCAAAGTTTCTTTTAATTAGAGGAAACAAGCCCAAGAAAAACAGGCTTCTGTGTAACTTAATTAAGAAACACAGGCAAATTAAATAAACATGACTTGATATCTTTAAAGGAACGCTAAGAGAGTGTAGCAGATCATAAGTAAGTCATGTTCTTTAGAGTTGCGTGTGGATTTTCTTTCTTTTTTTTTTTTTTCGAACGAAGAGATCCCATCTGGGAATGTAGAGGGAATCACTTCAATGTCTGAAAATCATTCTTTAAAGAAGAATGATTGAAGGTTGAAATTATTGTGAAACATGGATTACGAGGGCTACATATGAATATATATAGAGTATATATAGAATAATGGAAATAATAATAATAATGATACTAAAAATGATAATAAAAAGTAATAGCAGTACACTTAGTAGGATATTAAGAGCAAAATCTATTTGTTTTTAAAGATGTGATATGTGTATGTTAAAGAAATACTGGAAACTGGAAAAGCACTAAAAGAGCGCATACCTACCCTTAGTTCCACATTACAACTGCCCGAGTTAAGTTACTAATTGGTCCTCTGTGGTCTGATAATATGCACGATCCTTGCATAATGGTCACACACCGTTGTGCAATAGCATTTTGTTATGGTCCCATCCACTGTCTATTAATAGAAGCTTTGCACGCCAAAATCCTCAGGCCTTTTTGCTATAACTAAGAATCACCATAACCAAGTTACATTTTAGAATACTGAGATTCCGAAGTGACCTTATTGAGGACAAACCGTCTTCACAAGAGTCCTTTTTTTTGAGCACACAAAAAACAACTCTTGGCAACACTTGGCATTGCTCAAGTTTTCTTGACTACCCTCCGTCTCTCAAGTCAGATTTAAAAGACTGTCAGTCTGCTTGGTAGTCTATAGTAAGTGGAAAAGTGAAAGTGCCTTTATGATCACCATGAATCTTGTATAAAAATAAGAATAAAAGATTTTGACACAGCCAGCTCTGAGCCATAGGATTCAGTCAGTATCAGCTCATTGGCTTGATTCCCTTACTTGCCCTTGATAACATTGACCTCTCTGCATGTCACCAAAGAATCTAGGCTCTTTGCTTATCTGCAAAGTTTAGACATTTTAACCTGAAAAGTGTCACTAAAGACACAATGAAACTTGTATAAATATCAATCATGTATATTAAGCTTGCAATTGCTGTACGGTTTCAACACCCTGCACAGCTCAGCAACTCACATACATAAATCCATAATAAATGACAATGACTGAGCAAAGACAAAAAAAAGAAAAAATCACATTTTAACTGAAAAAGATAAAGCTAGAAGGGGATGAGTGATGTCCTGCTTCAGCCCCGGCAACTTTAATTCTTTATCTTTTCTGGGTCACATATTTGATTTCAACTCAATTGAAATGATGAATAAATTAATAAATTAATTGAACTGCTGGTTAAAGACCAGATGTCTTTGTGTGGCTTCACAAATAACTGACAAATCATAAATGTGTTCACTGGGTGCTTTATTATATAAATCTAGTACCATTGAGGCAAATTAAACTGGCAGAAAGAAAACGCTTTACACAGTCTACATAATAAGCGTTGTTTTTGGTGTACTTGAGTAGAGCTTATCGAGGTCAATATTCGATGCAGCAGCAAATTACGAATGTACAATTGAAAAGAGCAGCACACTGGCACAGAGGCATCCGTTGCTCGAAGAAATGAGCATGAAGTCCCAGTTCAGTAGCTGATCGGGTTCTGGTGGGAACTGAACAGAAACAGCAGGAAATATTTGTATATGTTCATCCAAACTAAATTAGTAAGTTAAAGTTAAATCTATACATGTTTTTTTTTTTTTAGATAATCTTAGAGCCCACTTTTAAAACATGAATGAAAATACGTTTAGACTAAATAACAGGAAAAGCATCGTAGGAACAATGGTAATCTTGATACAGGATCAACTACATTTTCAGAAAATGTGCAAAGAGGAAAAGGTGATTACATTTTGACTGTCTTATGAATTACCATTTAGATAAGTTGTAAAGAATTTAAGCCTCTCTCTTTTTTGTTAAATGTCAGACCCAGAAAACTGTACCAAATGCTGTCCTAACGCATGAGATTATATGGATGACACAAATGTTGTTAAAAATTGACAATATTTGTGAACATCAGCAAAGGTTAAACAAGGCTCTCTGGTAAAATGGTAATGGTAAAAAGAAATAGAAAAACACTCATCAACCTCATTATCAAGATGAAAACTGGTTTGAGCATCTAAGTGACTGTGGAGCACTAGAACCTCCTAGTTGTCTTCAATTGTTTACAACCATCTTCAAGTATATTTCATCCTTTTTCAAATTAGAATTTCGTTTTTTTCAGAGCCCTGTCTCACCACCAAGAAAATCATTTTGCATTCATTGAGTGTGTAAAACTCAGCCAGCAATAGCACTGCTGAACACCAGAACCAGGGACACACCAGAGTGTGTGTGTGTGTGTGTGTGTGTGTGTGTGTGTGTGTGTGTGTGTGTGTGTGTGTGTGTGTGTGTGTGTGTGTGTGTGTGTGTGTGTGTGTGTGTGTGTGTGTGTGTGTGTGTGTGTCAAGGTAATTAGTGGTAGACACGCTGCTGATTAAAAAGACAAGTGTGTCTCAGGGGATTGTTGAGCTAAATGCAAACTCTGATGCTGGAGATGCTAACAAGTTGAAGGAGGAGGGGGCGGCTGGGACACAAGGGAGCTGGGTAATAGTAAATCAATAGAAGATGGAAAGAGAAGAAATAGAGAGCATGAATGGGAAAGTGTTGATTAGATCTTAATGTTTTGATGATTTTCTTTGTTTCAAGACAAGAAATATACCACAAGACGTTTAGTTATTTAAAAGGCTAACCTATGAGGTGTTGAGTTTTTAAATATGAGCATTTGCTCTCTGGAGGCAGACTCAGGACCAGAATGTCCTGCCAACTTTTCAAACTGAAAGAAGAAGTTTTCTAATAAATTCAATAATTTATTTAAATTAATTAAATGGATATGATTTACAGCAAACTTGTCTATTGGACATTTCAAAGGGCAGCATTTCTGCAATTCTAGACAGATACGAGCAGCAACAATTTAAAATCAGAGGCGTATAATCAGACCAAAAACTGGACAAATGAAACACTATCAGTAATGATGCTTTGTTTTGGCAACTGTAAGATGACACTAAACAATTAAATACCCTGAGGTTGGATTAGAAAAACAACATAATTTTAAAAAAAAAATGCAGATTTGGCATAATTGTAGCCTTTTGAAACGTGAGAACAAAAAACAATATTAGGGTGTATTTTGAAAGATCATTTTTAAACAAACGTTTTAAGAAAGAAGAATGTGTTCAGGTCGAGCAGGTGACTGAAACAAAGATCCAATTGATCTGTTACTTTGTCCTAGCAGTGTGAAATAGGACAGCTGGGTTTTAACAGGAACTTGGCCACAAAGAGTTGGTCTTCTGATTAGAACTAATCTGGACGACCGCCCAGAGGTTTCAAAAGTATTGGTGACAGGATGGTAAGGGGTTAGTAAAGTCTGTGTTGACCACTAATTTAATATTTGGATGTGGAAGGCAGATCTGACCAGAAGCGGTTCGAGTCTAGTGGAAGTTGGTGCATTATCTTTTAGCAGATGAAAAACATGCTCCAGGCTTTTGCTTTCTTGATCCATTGCCTGGATCCTGAGATCACAACAACGCTCTGCGCTTGAAGACGAAACAGGTATTCCCTCATAAAATGTGCACAAAATCTATAATTCTCGGTTTTATCTTTTATCTTTCATTGTTTAAATAGAAACATCTTAAGACGTTTCTATTTGTTCAGGCTTTTCCTTGAATTTCTCGAACTCCTGTGTTGTTCTCGGTGTTGTCTTGATCTTTGAAGTATGTACTGTTTTGAGTATTGTTTTGATTGTTAAAGCGCTTTGTGACCCTGGTCTCGAAAAGCGCTATATAAATGAATATTACTTACTTACTTACTTACTATCTTGAAACTCAGAGATTGATGAGAATCAAAGCACAGTGTTTGGAATCGTGCATCAAATGTGAGCGGATAAAAGAGTCTGATTCCCAATGACGCTTAATGCCATACGTTAGTCTACTTCCTCTGCCAAAAGGTTTCCTTAAAATAAATAGTATATATATAATTTTGTTTTATATTATCTAGTATCTATCATATTTATTTTACATACAGTCAGTTTGTATATATAGAGAGACACAATCAAAGGACAAACAATATAATGTGATTTCCAAACTTGACAATGATTATTCTGGTGGTCATCTTTTTTATTCACTTGTGTTACTGCTGTGTTAATTGTGTGTAACTATCTTTTGTTACTGCATAGACATTATGCAACTTCATATGCACAAATTATTTTTGTCATTTAACTGTAGACATGCAGCTAATATTTAGGTGCATTCTATAGTCTGGAAATTACAATATATATGTAGAAAATCTCCCCTTTACATAAAAATAAAATGTTTTTGGATAGTATTAACAAGTTGAGTAATTGTGTACAGTTAAGAAGGGTATGATAAGCCTTTATAGAAAAACATAGGCTGGCTTCAAGTGGAAGTAGTCGCACAGTAGATCGTCGGAAGAGCAACACAATAAATAAATGTTTCAAAGGGCAATCATAAACACAAAAAGTCAATAAATGTAACACGGAGACAAATATTTTATCGCTCTCTGGCAGGCAGTGAAAACATTCTTAAATGTATTCAGTATATATTCAAAGAGTAGATGAATACTGTGAATGAAATGTTTTTCTCCACTCTAGAGATATCAAGTTAAAATTATTGCAATTAAAAACATTAGGACTTTTATTTTTACCCATTATGATAAACCACGAGTCAAATAAAAAAAAGGAACTTGTTACACACTGTTCTAACTTTACAATAAAACACAAAGCCAATTAAAGTGATGGTACAGATGTTCTCCAGACAACTCTCATTCAGATCCAGAGGGCTTTCAAGTACTTCATGCATACAAAAATATCTAGCTCTAATTAACAACACATGTTTTGTCTCCTCTACAATTCTCTTATAGAATTCATTGTCCACTAAAGACATAAACCCATATAGAAGTTGTCAAATAAAATATTAATGTCAAAATGTAAGAGAACAAGCCCAATAACAAGCATTTGGTCCAAACAAAACTGATAAACCAGAACTGCAGTAATTTATGTATGAAGTGTCATGGCTCATCCTCTTCAACACCTCCCACTTTCCTGAGCAGTTCATCTACTGCGGATCACTCGTGACGGCATCAAGGCACAAGGTCACAAATTAATCAAAACGTCAATGCGTGCAGTGTTGACACAGTGAAACCCCCCCACATTGGTCCAGCTCATCCCCAATTGTAAGATGCTAAAACTCAAAGACACAACAGAAATAAAGGAACATGTTTAAAGATATGTTCTCCTCACAAAACTAATGAATGTACAATTTTGAAGTTCGAGTTTCTTGGTCTCAATGTGTTTTTTATAGGAACAATACCCATATATTTTAACATAGAATATATAAGTGCCTCTGTTGATGGCTTTAGTTTGGGTGTGCCATTTAGCTGGGTAGCTGTTTTGTATTTGAGCTTTAGCTCTCAGTGAATTACTTTGCAGGGGGAAAGGGGTCACAGTCACAATGGCTAAAAGATGATTGAGATGTTTATAGTTCTCTGCAGGACCTTGGTTTTTCTCCGTGCACAGAAGTGGATTGGTGGGTTTAACTACACCACATTGAAACCAGATACACTTACTAAGGTTTCTTTAACTTGAATGTTTAATAAATCAAGAATCCAGCTACCGTTCATGCCAATAAGCACGTTCTCATATTCAAACAAGAGTTGAGTCCAAATTGTTTGATTAACCAATGATGTTTAAAAACAAAAACCAAAAACATAAAATTAAAATTTTCAACTCTTGTGAAAAAGAGGTGGCTTGGCTCCTAAAATATGAACATACTCTGAATGTACATATAAAATGTATTTTCTGTTGTTGAGAATTCTATGTGATGATTTAGATGTGATCTGAATTTGCACTAAAACTGTTTTTATGGTGGACAGTACTGAAATGAACGTGTGGTTAGGTCATGTTATTGACCTATTTTGGCCAACAAGACGAAGCTCAAACAATACTTAAAATCCAGCATCAACATCAGATAGTTTTCCACTTAAGTAGAAACTTGAAATTTACGAGTTCACTTTCATAGCAAAACTCAAATTAGTTACTAGTTTGCAATATTCAGGTGTCAGTGAATGTTGATACCTGCGACAACAGTAGTTCTGATTGTTCTTTTTTATTCCTTGTCTCTCCAGATGGAAACTGACACCGCTGAATTTTAATCATGACGGAAGACTGAGGGATGTATCAGCTAGGGACGAATCACTCTTACGCCTCTCAGCAGCACAGCAATGCTCTCTGAAGGATACAACGCCCTTGACATATCCCAGCACACATGACAACCTGGCATTGAAAGAACTAAGCCTTTTTTTCTTGTTGCCAGGAGCCTGGAAGACTATAGAACCAGTACTACAGGGACAGGGTGTCAGTAGAAATCTAGTATTGCTGCCATTACAAATGAGCCTTTATTTGTGAAGTTAACAGTGCTAACAGTGGACTCCGTAAGGGCCAGTTACTGACTGAGGGGACTATGGGAGTCAAGATGAAGGAGACAGCCATGGTGGCTTGTTTACTTGCAGAGCTTTCCCTGGTTCTGGCCTCAGAGGGCACTCCTCCCTGCCCCGTGTTGTGCCGCTGCGAGACACGACCATGGTTTTCCCCCAGCTCAGTTTACACTGAGGCAGCCACTGTGGACTGCAATGACCTGGGCCTGCCAAACCTTCCACACAGACTCCCATCGGATACACAAGTCCTTCTACTGCAGACCAACAATATTGTTGCCATCCAGAAAAATTTAGAAGACTTGTCAAATCTCACTGAAATCGACTTGTCTCAGAATAACATTTCCACGATGAGAGATGTTTGTTTGGGGTCTCTTCCCCAGCTGCTGTCCCTACACATGGAGGAGAACTGGATAGAGCAGCTCTCTGACAGTTGTCTCGCCTCCCTGGCTAACCTTCAGGAGTTTTACGTCAACCACAACCTCATTAACTCAATCAGCCTTGAAGCCTTTCAAGGCCTAAGTAGGCTGCTGCGGCTTCATCTTAATTCCAACCAACTGACGAGCATCAACAGCCAATGGTTTGAGCCACTTACTAACCTGCAGATACTAATGCTTGGAGAAAACCCTATCGCAGAGTTGTCAGACATGAACTTTAAACCCCTGATCAACCTTCGGAGCCTTGTGCTTTCCAGGATGAATCTGACTGAGATCCCAGATGACGCACTAGTTGGGCTAGATAATTTAGAAAGCATTTCATTTTTTGACAACCTACTCAGCAGTGTGCCAAGGTTGGTACTGACAAGAGTCAAGAATCTCAAGTTTTTGGATTTGAATAAAAACCCCATAGAGAGGGTCCAGGGTGGAGACTTTATGGACATGATGCATCTTAAGGAGCTCGGTATCAACAGCATGCCTGAGCTTGTATCAATAGATGGCTTTGCTTTGAATAATCTGCCCGAGTTGACAAAAATTGAGGCAACAAACAATCCAAGGCTGTCCTACATCCACCCCAGAGCCTTCCACAAGCTACCCCGTCTGGAGACACTGATGCTCAACAGCAATGCACTAAGTGCACTCCACCAAAGAACAGTGGAGTCGTTGCCTAACTTGCAAGAGGTGAACCTGCACAGCAACCCGATACGCTGCGACTGTGTCATCCGCTGGATCAACATGAACAGAACTGCTGTCCGCTTCATGGAGCCAGATTCTCTTTTCTGCATGGATCCGCCAGAGTACAATGGCCAGCGAGTTCAACTGGTGCACTTCAGAGAGATGACCGAGATTTGCCTTCCATTGATCTCAACGATGAGCCTGCCGAATCGTGTTGTATTGCAACAGGGAAGGTCATTGTCACTCCATTGCCGGGCGTTTGGAGAGCCAGAGCCAGAGATCTATTGGGTAACACCATCAGGTGACAGAGTCTCTCCTGGCAGTGTGTTCGAGAAGTACTACATTCACCCAGAAGGAACCTTTGACATTTATGATGCCTCTACAAAAGAGGCTGGCACCTATACTTGCATTGCCCACAATATTGTTGGCGCTGATCTTAAGTCAGTTACTGTGGTTGTGGATGGATACCATCATCACAATCAGCCTCTGCATCTCTACACCACATCTGTTGAGTCACACTCCGTTTTAGTTTCCTGGGAAAGCTCAGGACGCTTAGTTTCGCAACTACATTGGTCAGTCTTAGAAAACAACAGTGTTACCTCAACACCACTAACAGCACGGCTGCCCGCTGATGTCAAAAAGTTCCATATTAGGCAGCTGAAGTCATCCACTCATTACCAGGTTTGTGTTGAAGTAACTGGTTATAGATATAGCAGGGACTGCATCAACATTACCACAACCATAGAAATCATCCCTGTGAAGGAAACCGTTATCATGGATGGACCAGAAGTTGTTGTCTGTGCTCTCTTACTAGTAGTGGCTGCTGTAGCTTCCATAGTCATATATAGGTCCTTGTACAAACAAGCGTTTTACACAAAAATGACAGCAGAACTGGAAACATTTTCCTCTTTTAATACTTATATGGAATGTGCTATATCAGGGATGAAAGTCACTGCAACTGTAATCCAAGTACCAGAAGAGTCCATATAACTGACACTTTTGTTTGGGCTTCAGTTAAGGCGGACAGCAAGACAGTTAAAACTTCCAAGCTTCAATCAGACTTTTTCACAGCAGTGTTGCTGCAAAAGACGAACGACAAGAAATCTGTAACCAGTTTGTGTTATAAGACGCCTCAAACAGAAAAAAACCCTACAAAAACAAGCCTCTATAATCTGCCAGTTTCTGCTGAGTAACTAAAGGAACTGCTTCTTTACTTTTCTGTGTTAGAATTACTGATGCCAAACGAGGACAATGACCAGAATCAAAGCTCATGTTGTTGTTGATGTTGATGTCGTTGTTTTCTAGTGGAAAATAACGGCCACTGATATGTACACAGTTTTATGATCAACTATTTTTTTTTTTTATACAATAAACTTGTGTGAAAAAACTTTGATTGTCATGTGCATCACTTAGAATCCACCAGGAAAGTAATAAAATATAATACCCCCCCTAATGGAAGTAGAAAAACTCTGTCTCTTGACAGAAGCAATTTAAGGTTAAGATGCTAATTAGATACTTCTCATTTACTTTCACTCTGGAACTTTTAAAGCATGTAGTTGCACTGTTGTACTTTAAGTTTCTATTTGGTTCCCAAGCTAGCACATTGAGCACGAGTGTGTCTTAATTGAGACATTATTGAACAAAACAGAAGTATAATTAGAGATTTATAGATATTTCTTCAATTTAAAGTTTACTAGTTCTTTGAGGGATGGGGTCATTTGATCAAGAAAAAAGTCAGACTAATAGTCATTTAGATCCCATCCAAAAGCAGCAGTATGACTTATATAAGCCAAGAGGAGAGGAAGTACTGCTGTGCTGCATTAAGTGTTTGTTGGCTTTACTGCACATACGAAGGGATTGTTGCTGCTGGAAAAAAAAAATGTTGGGAGGAAATCTTTTTTTTTGTAAACACTAATCAAGAAAATGTGCGAAACAAGTTGAGTATTGTCTTTAATATATTAGTACATTCTCACCCTGTAAGCTAAAATTGGAACCCATTATTATACAGCCTGACATATTATGTCAAATACCTGCTGACAAACTTTAGTAGATAGATATAACTTTATTAGTCTCATTAATGCCTTTCAATTAACAATACAACTTTTGAGTAAAAACATTTCTACATTTTTGACAGGCTAAGAACGCAAATACAAACTTGAAAACAGTAGGAAATGTGATTTCCGGAGGAGGAGTTCCTACCTACAGAAATGATTATATAATTCACCATTTACATGCATATTTCACATATTTACTTTCATATGAAAATCCAAAGTAAGGCTTCAACTGAGGCGTCGGCAGTGAGAAATTTGCTTCACGAGACATTTATCAGGAGGATTGGGTTATAGATCCAAGCGGTTCCAGCAAACGCGGACAGAACTGTTACAGCGTTCCTATTAATCACCACCGGCTTGGCTAAAATGCGATCTACCAGGGGCTTGTAGGGAACAGGTCAACAAGAGCCCACACTGTCCTCCTTGTTGTATGACCTTGGAGACACGCTGAGCTGCTTCTTAAGTGGTTGCAGTAAGTATTTAACTGTTAAATGCTTCCTGAGAGAAATGGACCCCAAAAAACATAAAGAAGTCAATTCAGGTTCAGGGTGACAGTCTGCCTCCACAGGCAGCAACAAGGCTTTAACAGAGAGGAGGATTATGGGTATTTTTCAGAGGAATGAAGAGATTAAAGAGAGATGGCAGCTCATATTTAAGCTGCTTGTATACTTATTCACCTGAGCTGTGGAGTATAACTTGGGTTCAATACCGGTTCATCTTCTCGGAGAGGGGCAGCGTAAATCCTTTATGCAAGACAAACAAACAGGAGTCAGGAAATACTATAAATTATTATTGTCTTGCGCTATTCAATGCCCAGATGTAGCCTAACCACTTAACACAAGTGTTGGTGATTTACGGGCTGAGTTGTTATACGATTCACATTTCTGGGTAACAGTCCATGTAAAGAGGCAAATAATTGTCAGTGAATAAATGATGCTCATTACAACCCTTGCACGACAGAAATGTTTCCCTTATGGACTAAAATAAACTCCAGTAGACAGTTTAGCTATTTTCTCATGAATTATTAGCTCATTGCTAACATTCAGTAGGCCAGTTGGGCGAGCGGTAAGTGAGTAAATACAGATTGAAAAATCCCATTTTTCTCACTTCCGTCCCAGAACCTTATAGTCATTCAGTCATGTTTTTTGCTCTAGAGCTCAGATACTAAAATAAAAATATACATATCACAGCTTTAATACAGTAGCATGGTGGTTATAATTTGGTGTAATCATTAGCGCCACCAAGACACTCACTAGAGGAAGAGAATAGAGAACACATTTGAAATGATTGGTCCTACATTGTTCTAGAATTTCATTATTTATAACATTGTACTAAATTTGTTGTGTTTTTTGTAATTTATCTAAGATAGAGAGAAAAAAAAACACTTTTAAGTTTAGGTGAAGTTTACAGGTTTGTAATAAAATTTAATTTAATATAAGTTCTTTAACAACCATGACAGAAAAATTCTGTAATGTTAGGTTCATATAAAAATGTTATTTTATTTTATCACCACCAGTTGTCCATGTGACCATTACTAGTAATGACTTTATTTAAAAACACAATTACATGCAAGATGAGGTACCAATTATGAAACTGAAAAAAAGAAGTTCAGAGACCACACACATAGCAGAACCATTTGAAAAAGCTCTAAACTGAATGTAAGATCAAGACACTTTTTTAAAAAAGGTTGAATGTGACATTAATAATTGTCCAAATCAAACAGTCCATTTAAATACTTTCATATATATATATATATATATATATATATATATATATACTGTATATATACACACACAAATAAATAAAAATACTAATAAATGGAAAATAAACCCATGATAATAACTCTCTAACAAACCAAAAGTTTGGTTCATATGGTCTGTGTAGAAATTAAATAGAAAAAAATAATTAAATGTATATATATATCTATGATTAAATGTGGTGTGACGAATGTGATTACATTTAAACCATTATTTAAAAATGGCAGGAGGAGCCGCCTCCTTCCTCCTGCAGGAGTTCATTGTGACTGTACAAGTTTTAGTGTTGATAAAAGGTGTGGGTTATTAAAATCTTTCCATAGCACTATATTTAAAAACTGTCAAAGTGCTTAATTGTCAGTTAGTCTTTCATAAATCAAATATTATCTTTAAGAGGGAAGTAAAGAAGGTTCATTTGGTTTATATCTATAGCTGTATTTTTCAGTTTCATTTATTTTGTTTACACAAATGATTTGGCTCAGATTAAATAACATTAATATAAAAAAATAAAATCAAAGTATTACTCACTTTTCTTTTTTCTTTTCCATCACAAAATACACATTCACTGAAAAACACTTAGTTTTTCTGAAGATTAAATATTGTTTACCTTAATAACATCCACTCTGCTATGATTTGTTAAACATCAACGTTTTTTCACCGTGCATGATCTATGAAAATCTCTTTTATGATGAAATTCTGCCTTAGCTAGCTTTAGCTTGATCTGAATGGCCAGTGAAACATATCCATAAACATTTTTTAAGTTTCCGAAGAATTTACACTCATGTCGGATTAAAGATTTTGAGAATCCCTCTGGCTTAAGGAATGCACCCACTTAATGTCAGTTTATAGCTCTAATATTAGTAGTTCGACACTATGCGAGTCACTTACTTCTATATAATGAGTTTGTATCTTATTAGCCGTCTCATGTTGTTATCTGCAATGCAATGAGTGCGGGAGACGCTGCTTTGCTATCATCTTCAATCGTTACCCTAAAACCTTCCCTGCAAGTGTTTGTTAAGCCTTTACACATATTAAGGCATGTTTGATTGTTATTTTAGTAGAGAAGATGTTAACAAAACCAGTTAACTTTACCTTTTGCAAATGTCTTCTCACACTTTGCTGGTTTACTGCAGAGGAGTTTGTCTGGGTTTATCAGAGGAAGACGGTTGGTGTCAGACCCCCAGCTAGCACTCATCTATCTCGACCTTGTTCTTATTCAGCTGCCAGTGCACAAGTTGAACTTTCACTCCCGCTCTCTGCATTACCTTCACTCCCTTTATTAGAGCGTCTCCTCCCATCTGGCCTCCAGAGGAGAGCTCTTAAAAAGAATGACTTTATATTTCACTATATCCATCATCATGTGGGGAGGGGAAAGATTGCAGTCACCAATACTCTGCCTGCTTTCTCGCATACCAGTTCTCACACTTTTGTCCATTTGGATATTAAAGTTAGACCGAGAACTTCTTCCAAAAAATGTAAGCCTCCTGTCTTGATGTGTAAAGACATTTGTTGTTTATTCTTCTATTTAGAGATATGGTTTGCAAAATCATATCCCTTGAACATGATATTGCTCTACAAACTTTTCACATATAGAGGGAGAAATTTCTTTGCAAAACCACTCAAGTTCAAACAGATTAGATGGATAGCGTCTGTGAGCGGGGGTCTTGCCACAGATTTCCCATTGAATTTGGTCTGGACTTTAACTTTTACATTCCTACAACATGGACCATTTCATAGTGGTCCTGGCTTCATAATTTTGCAGTTCCTTCGTCCCATCCCGTGTCATGAGGTGCACTACAATTGACTGTGTTCACGCAAGCTTCTGAAAGCTTTACTTCAGTTATAAATCTATTTCTGCTTCTGCAGAATCACTTGCCACTTACTTTGGTAACCAGAGTCATCCAGGTCCACAGAGCACATCTAAAATGGCCATTTAAACTGCATTTAATTGTATATAATTTGGTTTCTGAATCAGCCGCGTCTCTTAACCTGAGGCTCATTTGGATGTTGTGAAAGTTTGATAATACAGTATAACATGTACAACAGAGTATGTATGTCCAGATTTTTTTTTTTTTTTTTTAATCAAAAGAAAAAGTTTTTTTTTAAATTAGTAGCATACCTTCACAAGTTAAAAACTGATATAAGAAAAACAAAAATAACAAATTCAGGGTATAATAGTATTGTGTTCATCCTGTGGTGAGGTATCATTGTCCAACAATAGTATTTCATAGATAACTAATTTAGAAATTTAAAAATTGTAGAATGCAATTGAATACATTATAAAAACTGTGAATTTGTCATATTAAATGTATCTACTAGTTCAGAGAAGCCTATGTGCGAATTTTCTTGTACAATATGGTGCAGGTGTGTAACACCCTTTCCTTCCAGTTGCTGAACTTAATCTTTTTTTTTTATAGTGAGATCAGCCAGATGTGTGAGTGGTTTGAAGGGGCAAGTTTTTGGGAGTTTGTGATTTTTAAAGTTCTCCACCAAGCCTTTAAGGTTGTATTTATAGTCAGAGTTTTAAAACATTGGTGATTTTCAATAGTTTGAGTAATAAATGGAAGATCTGATAGCAGTAGTTTGTTACGATGAGCTTGTTCTGTGTCAAGCCAGGAGAGTCTTTTAGCCACTGGGTTAGATATTTTAGCTGGTAGGATAGATGATAAAGTAAAACATTTGGAGCTTCAAGTCCACCTTGTGTCTTTGGTTTTTGCAATGTAGTGATATGTTTCCAATATAATTAGTTAACTGCAGAGTTTAAAGCTTTGAACCAAGAACAGTTTGGAATGATGGGAATCATTGTGAATAGATGTTTTTTTGGCAGAATTTACATTTTGACTGTTTCTATTCTTTCTATAAGTGATGAAGGTAGTTTTGTGCAGCAATTTAGGTCATCCTGTACCCTTTGAAGTAGTGGAGATAAATTCAAAGAGAACAATACTAATAGATTAGGAGAGATGTAGATTCCTAAATATTTAATGTTGCCTACTGTTAGATGGTTTGGAGAAACTAACGTTGAGGCACATTGTTTGGCCTTTACAGGTGCAAAATAGTTGATTTTTGACCAGTTTACGGTGTACACGGAGATACTAGAAAATGTTTGGATGTTGCTAAAACATTCTTTAAGAGATGACTCCGGCTTCCTAAGGAAGATCAGCACATCATCTGCATAAAGGATTATTTTGTGTTCCCTAGTTGGTGTTGGGATACATTTAATTCTTCTATTTTCCCTGATTGATGCTGCAACGGGTTCAATGAAAAGAGCAAAGAGAGAAGGGGACAGAGGACACCCCTGCCTAGTGCCATTATTTAATCTAAAGTTTGGGGAAATTATCTCATTGGTTGTGACTGTGGCCATAGAAGAAGTGTAAAGTGCTCTAATCCATCCTATAAATGATTCCCCAAAACCGAATGTTGATAACGTTGAGAACAAGAATTTCCAATTAACCTTGTCAAAGACCTTCTCTGCATCTAGTGATAATACTAAGTCATCTGAATCACTTTGATTTGAGATTTGTAGTAGATTGAATAGTTTTCCTGTGTTTTCAGAGGACTGTCTACTTTTGATGAAGCCAGTTTGATCTGAATGTATAAGGGTTGGGATGACACGTCTATTCTAGATGCTAACACTTTACTAAAGATCTTGATGTCTGTGTTGATCAGTGAAAGGGGGAGGAAGTTAGCTGGGTTGGAGGAGTCTTTATCAGGTTTTAAGAGTAGCGTAATAATAGCAGTGTTCATTGATGAGGGAATCCTAGTTGTTGATGCGTCTTCTGTCACGTGTTTGTAGAACTCAACAGCCTGGAGATTTATTGATGAACATCTTGTTAAGAGCTAGAAAGTTGTGGCAATTTTAATCCATTGAGGAACTTCATGATTAACCCTGGCTGGGTTTAAATCTGCATTATTTAGCCGTTTATAAAAGTCCTCAAATACTTTATTAATGTCTTCCTGTGTGTGAAAGGATTTTCCACTAGTGTCCTTTATAATAGAGATTGATGATTTTTCTTTTTCACGTTTAATTAAATCTTCCAAATATCTGGTTGATTTGTTGCTGTGATGGAGATGTTTGGTGTGTCATTAGTTTCTAGAAAGAAGGACCATTCTTTCTTAAAAAATGTTTGTCTTCCAGTAGAGATGTGTTAAACCTCCATCGAGTGGAAGACTTCAGTTGCGGTTTAATATTCAGATCAAGTGTGACTGTTGCGTGGTCGCTTACTAGTATAGGATGGATTTTTGTTTCTGATATGATTGATTGCAGAGATTTGTTTGTTAAGAAGTAATCTATTCTAGATGAAGTGTTATGTACCTGTGAGAAGTACGTGAATCCTCTCTCATCCTGATGTTTCAGTCTCCAGCTAAAGTTTGATCAGCTGGGGAAATATGAATATTGTTGTGCAGAGTTTAATACTGTTGTGTATTGCAATAAAGGTCCACCGTAGAGGTATAAAATATATACTTTTGCAGTATAGACACTTGTATAGCACATGGTTCACAGCAGGGGTCTTAAGTACTCAGCTTGCTGGCCATTTGGAGCCTGTGGAATAATTTTCGACGGACTTATATTTGATGTCTTTCTAAATGTATGCTTAACAGAACAGAAAAACATGCAGATAATGAGGCAAAACAAATCTTATATCTGACAATGCGTATTATTTGAAAATGTCCATCAATCCACAGTGAAAAAAAATGAACAAAAACATTAAAAAATAAAAATAACATTTTATAAAAAATATATATTTTGAAAAAAAAAAGCAAAACAAGAAAACACCTGTCTGCTAGAGAGGCTATGGATGCACCGGCCTGGGGCTTGAGTATGAAAATGAATTTACCTCTGTAAGACCTCTGGCCAAGTGAATCCAACCTGGGGTAGGTGCATGTTGAAATGATCAAGGTAACAGGTCATATATTATCAACATGTGTCTTTACTCTAACAAGAGTCAAGCCTGCTGAAAATACAATTGGGAAGGATGCCATTTAAAATGAACTCATGTCATAGTGTTTTGTGCAGTTGTTCACAGACTTATTATTTTGTGGCCTTAGGATATTTCAATTTAATGAAGCCGTTGATAACAAAAAGCAGAGACAGAGATCAGCATAATAACATAAACAACATAGAGCTAAAATATTCATCGCTCAAAATGAATTAACGTTTGAGAATCATTTTCTATTTTGTGTCTTGCTGTGCGGAGGCTTTAAGATAGTCAACCGTTTAAGTCTAAGATTATCATTGGTAAAATAGTTGATAGAAATATTTTCTATTTATCATCTACAGCATACAATTTTTTCTGGTTTTGTTTTGCCGGCACGACAAAATTTGATTCATCCAAATATTTTTTAGGAAACCTTTCTAGGGCACACTTGCATATTTCACACTGGGCATCTTTTAAAATTCAACAGGATGATATTGTAGTTGCAGGGATTATAATATGTTTAAGGAGAAGGCTAAAATTCCTCTGCACCATCATTACTATTCTACTCACCTGCATTTAACTCATTACTTCTGTTTGCCAGACAAAGTAAAAGGGAGACGCTTTTGGCTGAGCAGTTGATTGACAGGAAGCAAAGTCACATAATTGACATTGTAAATACAAATCTATGACAGTAAAGATGTCGTGTGTCACAAGACACATCTCCCCTAACCCTTTGCCCTTAGGTAGAGAATGTGTGACTTTCTCCATCATGATGGTATCAACCATCAGAGCAACTGATCAGAGAGGCACTAGAGGAACACAGTTGATGTAATCATCAAGGTCATTTAGGGGCTTTGAGGGTTCTAGAACATCAGATAACTGGAACAATTAACTTTGTGGATCAATGTTACTGTGCCTCGCCTGCTCCAGGTCACAGAGGTGGAAACAAGCAAACAGCAAGTCTAAGGGTTTTACTACGCAAAGAGAAGGTGATATGTTTTAACTATGAGTACTCAGGGGTGGGATGTGTTCATGATCATCATTCACGTACAACAAAAGGGGCTCAAAGAAATTGACCATATAAATTAAACTTATAACCAAGCTAGACATAATTTAATGTAAATAATTATTAGAATAATAGGTTAGCTTCAAAGGTTTTAATATTTTATCTCTACTTTGTTATTTATGAGTACAGATTAAATGTGATATGTAATGTAAGCTTCTTGAGAACCCATAGGTCAAATCAAAGTTACCATATTGGAACTTCAATTCAAGTATTTTCCAGACAGTGTTTTAAGTTGTAAAACGATCTTCTACTCCTCACATGATTTGCTGAAAGTTCAAGTCACTCAGGGCTCTTTTGGTATTGTCTGGTGGCACTATTATTTTTAATTTTTAAAATATTGAATTTAAAAGGCTCCTAAATAAATATATTGAATTAAGAAAATGAATTATTATTTTTTGAATTATTGTAATTAGAACTATACATTAAAAAAAGGGAAATTAATTTGCATTATAATCAAATTCAATTATTCAACAAAAACAATTTTTATTTAAATATTCAAATTCAATGATCAAATAAAAAACAGCAACTTTATTAAAGTCAGATTAAATTCTACTGAACTGTTCCACCTGCTTCTACAATATACTTTTTGTCATAAGCATGACATGCATGACACTCATGAATAGCCGCCAAAATAATCACAAAACTTCACAGAACCAAACACAGGTCCTTCACTCCAAGTTAATAAATAAAAGAACAGGACACAGCATACGCGTTGAACACACATTTCACTGAGACAGACATGAATAAGCAAAATCCTGATACCATGCGTCATAGCAACCCTTAACAAAAAGCCAAGGTGACCTGGCCAGACCAAACCACACTTTTATGTTGAACAGTGCCTTTGTATTAAGTGCATTCCTGCGTTTTTTTGTGTTTTTTTCCGTACCGTTCTGTGAATTTGTGCAACGGAAAACAATTTTCACCACAGGTAAAATAAATCTAAATCTACTAAAATGACCATCATTCAACACTTTAGCAATTACTGGCTCCAATTGTGTTAGTTTTTCATAAAACCCACACTTCTCATCTTTATCCTATGAAAAAAGTTAAATTTAGCACAACGTCTGTGCTCTCTTTTTATATTATAATCAGCTGGTCCTTCGCCAGAGAACAACTTGGGTTGAGGCTTAATTCTACTCCCTCGAAACAGCCATCTGTCTCCCTCACATGCAAAGTTCCATCTCCGGTTCTGAGCATTCCTTCAAACTGACACAAGTTACTTCAAGGAAACTATTTGGCCTCAATAACACTCTTGTTTTTTTCTCCTTGATGTGGAGGACAAAGTCTTCCATTCATCTAAAAATGGTCTTTTCCTAACACTTAAGTATTATGGGAATAAAACCATTTTATATAAAAGAGTATGTTGTATAAAACGAACAGATCTGTCAAAATATTCCCCCTTTGTGCCAATATTGTTTAATTTGCAAATTGAACGGATAAATTTTACTTTCATAACTAGTTTCCTGCGCGAACCATCTTGTCTGCATCACTGTAGCGAATTGACAAGCGGAAAATAAGATCATAGTTTAGCGGCTGCACCACCCTGTGCTTGTTGCTTTCCAGTCTCATACATTTCTTGCATTTGTTTCTTTAGAAAATAAATCATGAGATAAGAACAACAGCAGTGGCAGATGGCCCTTCAGCCAGCAACTCAACCCCCTGCATCGACAGCTCTGCTGTACTGACTACTGTGACAGGAGACCCAACGCATGCTTAAAAACCTCATAAATAATGAACAGTTTGTTTAAACTACATGCGTGGGTCAGCAGCATCATAGAAATCCCCACATGTGGACAGTATTATGGAACGTTGAGGGTTAGGGTTTGGACATGCCTTAATATGTGTAAATTATTTCTCAGACTGTGCTTAGCCGTTGGTCTGAAACTGCCTACTAGTAAGTAAGTAAGTAATTTTTATTTGTATAGCGCTTTTCCAGACCAGGGTCACAAAGCGCTTAAACAATCAAAACAATATTCAATAAAGTATATACTTTAAAAGGCAAGATAAAACTGATAATACAACAGGAGTTCCAGAAAACAAGGAAAAGTCTGAACAAATAAAAACGTCTTAAGTTGTTTCTTGAAGGAGTCAGTAGACTCCATCAAGCGCAAAGAGAGAGGAAGATCGTTCCAAAGCTTAGGAGCAACAGCCTGGAAAGATTTCTCTCCTCTGGTCCTGAACCGTGTGCAGGGAACCATCAGTAGATTCTGATCCACAGACCTCAGAGCCCAAGCTGGGGTGTAAGGCTGGATCAGATCACTGATGTAAGGATGAGCCTGACCATGAATAGCTCTGAAAGTAAGAACCAGAATTTTAAAGTTGATCCTGAAAGAAACTGGAAGCCAGTGAAGAGTTTTAAGGATCGGAGAAATGTGAATTCTTCTACTTGAGCGGGTCAGAATTCTTGCTGCAGAGTTCTGAACTGCAGGCGAGACAGCTCCTTCTTGTTAAGAGATGAACATAAACTGTTGCAGAAGTCCGGACGAAGTTTAGAGATTTTTCTCAGTTGAGGAAACAGTTTCTGGTCAGTTTTCTACAGTGTTGAACAAGAGACATGTCTTTATCAAAATACAATAACTAGGTTACTCAGGCTCAGTTTGACAGACTGACCTAAGTCAACCAAGTACTGACTCAACCCTGGAACCTTATCATCAGAAGCAATCACCAGAGTTTCAGTTTTGTCCACATTTAGCTTCAGAGTGTTTTCACTCAGCCATTGTTTGATTTCTAGCAAACAATTGACTAAACTGTTCAGCCTCTGGGGCTCAGTCGGATCAAAAGAGCAGTCGAGCTGGATGTCATCAGCAAAAATGTGATAAGAAACATAGGAAATCTCTGAATTATTTTACCGAGGGGAATCAAGTATAGCAAAAACAATAAAGGACCCAGAACAGAAGCTTGAGGGACTCCACACAACAGATCTGCCGATTCAGACCTCATTTGATTGGCAGATACACTAAAACTGCGCCCAGAAAGGTAAGATGAGAACCATTCTAACACAGACCCAGACCATCCCACTTCATCCCTTAGTCTTCTCAGCAGGATCTGGTGATGAAGTCCAGGTTAAACAAGACAAGAGAATGATCACTCAGATGTACATCATGTACAGATACATTAGAAATGTCGAGGCCAAGAGTAAAAACCAAGTCTAAAATGTGGCCTTTTTGATGAGTGGGTTCAGAAACACGTTGCTCAAAATTAAAGGCTTCTGTTAAAGTTAAAAGTTCTTTAGCAGAGCAAGATGTGACGTCATCAACATGAACATTAAAGTCTCCAAGAATAAGAACAGATTCCATTTGAATAATGGAAGATAAGAAGCCACTGAAGTCTTTTAAGAACAAAGGTAAATTGACACACAATAGAAAGGTCTTGTAGAACCAACCAAGATCATCTGAGACTCAAAAGAAGTGAATTCCTGTGTCAGAATCACTTTGCAAGAACAACTCTCCCTAAAGACTGTAGCAAGACCTCCCCCACGACCAGAGAGGCGAGGCTTCCCCGGGACAGTGCTCCCTACTGGACAGAGTTCGTTCAGATGAATAAACTCTTCCTCTCTCTGCAAAGTCTCAGAAAGGCATAATAAATCCAAATTAACCCTTGTGAAAAGATCATTTAGAAGAAAGGATTTATTAGTAATGGAGCGAACATTCAGAAGTCCTACATTCAGCACCAATGACGTCACTGATGACGCCGCGTCATTGATAGGCGCAAAGCGGGATCTTTTGAAGAGAACAGCAGCGGTCACGTGGTTGACAGCTGTCACTCACGTTCAACTTGGTAGTAAAAGCCGAATTAAAGAGAGGAAATGAAAAAATCTTACCACCTTTTGTTGAGGTCTGGGCAGACGGCAGCGCCGACATGTCGTCACACTTTTCATATATTGACATATCTTTAGTCATATGAGCATAATATCCGGACAAGTAGTCGTTAAAACGACTATTTTTGGCAATTATTGCAAGAGCTCACGTTCAAGCAGGCCGATCAAAGGCTTACCGGAAGCGGAAGTAGCCTAACATATCTGCAAACATATGATGTAAAAGTCACCATGGGAGCTGTCAGGGGTTAAATCGATGGTAATGATGAATAGGGACCATCAAGCAGAAGAGAATATACTTCTCAGTGTTTATATGAGCGCATCTGCAGTCTGACGCAGACCTCACTTGAAAAAAATAGCAGCAGCAGGAGATAACAATGCTGCTTCCACAAGAAAAAAACAAAACAATCATTCCTCAATAAAAAGACTCCTCTATTATAATTCAAGCAGAAGCAGCAGATGAGGGAATAAACAAACCATTGATTTTAAGTGTTGAAGTACAAACAACAATTATAGTCCATTTGTTTGTCATTTCTATTCAAACCATATATACCGAGTATTTTGTGAAAAAACTTTCCTTCAAGATAGCAATACAACAATGATTGAAGCATATATTTTGCAAGTTTCAGGGTGCTTTTGCAGCAAATCAATTAATATCAAAATCTATACACGGAATAGCACAATAAAAGGTTTAAAGAATAAGGAGGGTCTCGCTAATTGATCATGGACCTCCATTGTACTCATCAGTAGTTCTCTTTTTAAATTGAAATATTTACACAAGAAAATGGGCTTAAGCCCTGCACACTGAAAACGCTTTTATTTTTCAGGAGATTAAATCTTGTTTATCTTAAACACACACTCTGCTGTGATTGCTCATTAATGTTTTGTCACCCTGCATCATCAATCAAGGAAGTCCGCACCTCCAAGGTACTTATTACATCATAATCGTTTCCCGAGACTTCCGACGGGGAGAACTTATATATAAAGTAATAAATACAAAACATTGTCATGATGAGGGACTTACTCCCTCTTGAAGAGGAAGACTTCAACATTTGAAATATGTGAGTGAGTCAGGAGAGTTGGGTTTTCACATTATTTGCCCTTATAATATATGATTTTGAAAATTGCTTTTGATTACCATATTGGCAAAGTATGAAAAATGTATTTATCGATTAAAGACAGGATTAATATTGTAATATAATATTGTTTACTTACCATGTGTAAACTATCTTATTTGTTGTTTGCTGCAAGCTAATGACTGAATAAAATACATTCTGTAAAAGAAGTGTTCCCCTTACTTTGAATCTTGAATCTATATTTTTACCAGCGAGTCCTTGAAAGCTGTCCCGGGTTGTTTCCTCCTCAAAGTCCAAAACATGTCATCGATCCTACATGGCTACTTAAAGAACTGTTCGCCTTACTTAGCACTTTCATACTTGACATTATAAACTTGTCAATGACATCAGGCATCATGTGCCTCAGATTTTTTAGGTTGCAGTAATCAAAACTCTGCTTAAAAAACCCACTCTTGATCCAGAGTTTCTCACTAACTATAGGCCTATCTCTAATCTTGTCTTCATTTCAAAGATTCTGGAGAAAGTGGTAACAAGTCAGTGATCTGTGATTATCTCCATGACAATGATCAATTTGAGGTGTTTCAGTCCGGTGTTAGGGAACACCACAGCACAGAGACCACCCTGGTAAAGGGAAGTAACGACCTGCTGATGGCCTCTGATCAGGGCCATGTTTCAGTTCTTAATCTTCTAGATCTCAGTGCTGCATTTGACACTGTTGACCACCAAATCCTTCTACAGAGGTTTGAAAACCATATAGGCATACGTGGAACTGCTCTAAACTGGTTTAAATCTTACCTGTCGGATAGAAAGCACCGTGTACATGTCAACCACTTCTCATCGACACACACTTAGGTCAGCTATGGTGTCCCACAAGGTTCTGTTCTTGGTCCAATCCTATTCACAATCTATATGCTCCCACTAGGGGACTTGATCAGAAGACACTTTATAATCTTTCACTGTTATGCTGATGACACCCAACTGTACTTGTCAATGAAGCCAGATGAAAGAAATCAGCTTACACAACTACAGTCCTGTATTAAAGATATCAAGTCCTGGATGACCAAAAACTACCTCCTACTGAACTCGGAAAAAAATTAGGTTTTACTAGTTGGTCTGCAACATACTGCAAATCCTTAAATGTACATTTTGAGCCAGGGCCTTCAGTTTTCAAGCCCCTCTGCTGTGGAACCAACTACCGGCTTCAGTCCGGAGGGAAGACACCCTCTCTATGTTTAAAAACAATCTTAAAACCTTACTTTTCAATAAAGCCTATAATTAACCTTACTGTTTATCTTAGCTGCTACAGGCTTAGAATGCTCTTCCCTCACTCTTCTCTTCATCCATCTGTCTACCCCCCCATCCTTCCTCCCAGCCGGTCACAGCAGGAGGCAGTCAACAATGAGTCAGGTTCCGCTCAAGGTTTCTGCCTTCTAAAAGGAAGTTTTTCCTCGCCACAGCTCACTGCAGTGTTTTGCTTATTGTTCATTGTTAAATTGCTGGGATCTGTTTTTTACTTTCTACACTATAGTCTTACTTCAACTGTAAAGTGTCTTGAGATAACTTTGTTATGATAAGACACTTTAAATAAAATTGAATTCAATTGAATAGTCTCTGGGACCAAGGACACACATCTGCGTAATTCAACTGATAAACAGATTCTCTCTAGACCAGGGGTGCTCACACTTTTTCGGTTCGCGAGCTACTTTTATAATTGTCGAGTTCAAAAGATCTACCTTCATCAAATTTGCTCAATGTAAGTAAGAACACACTTTACTCAGATGACTTGCACTGAATGAAGTGAATGCACTGATAATCAGTCATGATGGAAGGATGTGTGGATTTAATCATCTTCATAAAAATACTGACTTACATAAATAACTAGATTCAAATAGTGCAGTCCGTGAGGAGCATATTTCCTCATAAGAAGATACTTTTCCTCTGAGAGTAACTTCCAAATATGTCCATGAGACCTGCTCTTAAGTGTCAGCCTGTGTTAAATCTCATCCTCTGCAGACAAGTTCAGACTCATATGTACTAAGAATTGCATTGATTTCCTACTAAAAAATGGTCATTCATTCGAACCCAAATGGTGCACAAAAGATATTCATGTGTAAGAATCTGTGCTTGACACAAATTCGAACCCTTTTCCTTTGTTCATCAAAATCAACAATGAATTCAGACGGGTTCATCCCTTTCCATGCCTCCATTTCAATATGTCGATCATATTCAAATGAAGCACAAGACTTAAATTTCTCCATTTCTGTGATCATGAAAAAACAAAAACAATTGAAAACATGAATTCAAACTAACAGTTTATATTTGTTAATTTTAAACATATCTGATATGAATTACACAAGTGGATTATTTAAATTTTAAAACATCTTCAGATGAAGTTTAACGAATATAAAACTGTTAATCAGTAACTTCACATCATCAACGCTTTGTCTGATCGTCTCTGACGTCATTAGAATGTGTGGCTCACCTGCACCTGTTTAACGTGTTTCAGCGTATTCTTATTATATTTGTGAGATAAAGGTAATTTAATAGTCATCATGTGATGGTGTATTAATAAAAGTGTGTTTTAAGGATGTATCCTCGATCACGTGATCACATGAGGAAAACCAGCATTTGTTGCGCTTTCATTGAACCTGCAGCTTAACTTTGATGGAACTGACGTCATGTTTCTGTGACTCTCGTAGAGAAGAACCGAAGCGATCAAACGCGCATTATTTTGTTCGATATATTATTTAAAAAAAACAAGGTTATAATTCTATATCGTTTTTCTGAATTGCGTAAAATGACAGTCACACGTTTTGCTCTTTTTATTCTCGATACAAATGAACTTTGCAGTGCGTTCAGTGGAAGAGGCGAGAGCTCTGATTGGCTGCTGTGCATTTCAATCAAATTGTCAACCAATCAATAACCATTTGATTGACATGCACAGTAGCCAATCAGAGCTCTCTTCACTATTTTCTTATATCATATTTTATTAAATCACGCGATCTACTCGACGTATTGCCCACCCCTGCTCTAGACGATCAAACTCTGGTAACTTTCCACAACTAACAAGTGGCACGGCCATCTTAGAAGGCAAGTGTTTAGAGTATATGACCAATCATGCACAAATGACTAGAGGCATTTACCTAAATATTTATACTCAATCATTTTGTTAGTATTTGCTCTTGGAATTCTAAGACGTCTCTGCGATAGATTTCTGTTTTGCCAAGGCTCAGGAATCATGCAAGTGTGTCTCTGACTTTTGCATACTTCACTAAACGAGCATTTTGTCTTAAACTCACTCCTGTGTCTGTGTCCTTCTTACCACCACCACGTACCGAGACTGGGGAGGGGTCGGTTCATTGGAACAAAACCCCAACAAGTTATAAGAGACAAACTATTAAAACTATAAGCGTAAAATGACCCATAATCTATATCTGGTTGCACACAAAAATCGGTCCAATTCAGGGAAATAGCTCAATGAGTCCTCTGCACCTTTTGCCAGGTATTTTTGAGCACTTAACAAAAGCAAGGTAACACAAGGGCATCTTATATTTATTTTTTCACAATTGATAAACTAGATTTACAAGTTCAAAGGCTAATTCTTAGCCATTCTTGAGCATTTCCAGTGTTGTACAATCACTTCTCTATTAAAAGGTGCCTTGACCTTACTAGGGGCCAGCGTTTTACACCGGCAACCCTCCTTAAGAATGACCACATTTAGTCCAGCTTATTAATATATATATAACAGCTATGGATAGTGCCATCTTACACCATCTACCTTCACCTCAGAGTTGACCTACCTCTTTACACGTCAGATTGAGCACATGAAAAAGGCAGCCCTCAAACTTGAGGCAGCAGGAGTGTTAGCGGGACAATCCTACAGAGACTGAAAGAAATCCAGTGATTGCACCTGTGGCCTCAAAAGCTCGAGCAACAACATGAGGAACTGTTGTGTTAGAATTTTGCTGAAGAGCATATTATTGGAATTACTGCATTTCTTGTGTACATTTTTTGGGATTTTTTTGCATTTATATAATTTCAGTAAACAGCATGAATGTCTACCTTTAGATTAGATTTTTCATTTTATGTAGTGTGTGTGACAGTGAACATGAGTGAGTCTGCGTGTGTTGGGGTGCGTAGGCGTCCTTGAGTGGGTTTGGAGGGGTTGTAAATCATTTCTGCACAAGTATGCAGTGTATCAGATTGAGCAGCATTATGCACATGTACTGTATATATTTCATTTCTTTTGTGTCTCCCTGAGTTCACTATCCTAAAAGTTGGTGTGGTGTGGTACAAATAGTTTGTATTTTAACAAAGTGCTCTCCAAACCGAAAGTAGTTCTCGGAACATAAAAATGGCTTTGCACAAAAGTGAAACCCATGTATCTGATTTGCAGCAAAACATTTTCTTCTACAAATAGTTAGATTTCTTTTAACACTGTTAAAAATCAATGTTTATGAGTAAAACTGAGATTACACAGACATGTGATAAACATGACATGCATATTCACTTGAACCGCAAAATAATATACAGACTATTAGCTGATCTAAATCATATCAACACACATTAGTATCCCAAAAAACAAACAAGTGTTGTTGACAGGACCAGGGCTAGGATTAATGTAGAGCAATTACAAGTTTATTATCAATATAATTGATGAGGAAATAAAAAAAAGTTCAGAGTATCATGGCTGGCATTCAGCAGGAAGATTAACATTAGCCATTAATAATGACCTGTAATTTGAAAATGAAAGCACATTTTCATGCCTGGAACAAGAGAGTACAGTTAATGATGTAGCAGCCCTTCCCTCGTCACTTCAGCATTTCAACCCAAAGTACCAAGTTAAGTTTTAGTTTCTATTAGCTGGCCACGCAAAAATGGTTCCAAATGCAACCAATTTAAGAAATGTATTGTCTATGCTTGGGAGTACATGCAAGATTTTGTTTTAAAACACAAAAAGCAATTCAGAAACAATATAAATGAGACCAAGAAATAAAGACCCCCAAGTGACAGAACTGACCCTCATTTGAGTGTGTAACCATTGCAACATTGTTAACCAACAAAATTAAAGACATTTCCTAAACTCTTCTGTCTACTTATATTGTGTAGGGTTAAATAACAAGGACTTGGTTAATCATGAACACTTTCCATGCCAAAACCATCTATAGACAATAAAATGCAATCAAACAGTTGAGAAGAAGTGAGTGACAGCAGTGTTTGTGTTGTGGCCTGAGTGTGTGTGACAATGAACATAAGCGAGGTAGTGTGTGGGGGTAGAATGTGTGGGTGAGTGAGTTTTGAGTGTGTGTAAGAGAGTGTAAATCATATGTGTACAAGTATGTAACAGTGAGTTTGTGTAAAGGGGAGTGTGTATACTTCAATGCCTTAGTGTTTGTACATATATATTATTACCATATACATTATTTTGCAAGCTTTTGACATATTCAGGACTAACCCTCAATGGAGCTTGTAACCACGGCAACATTCTCTTTTGGCATAATAATAAGTACTTCTCTAATAATCAAAACACCTTTCATCTAAGAAAAATATCCTTTTGGAATTCCATAGACATGAATACTGAAAAGCGTAATAATGCATTTGAGTAACCAATTAGTGATAGATAGTTTCAAAGCATTATATCTGTGCTGTCTTAATGAGTAACATCTGAATTAATTCTATAACATCTATCAAATGCATAACAGCCTCAAAGTCAAAACATTGGTTCATCTTCATTGAAAGTCATTACCTCGTTATTATATTTGCTCCCAAAAAAGTAAAAAGTAAATGGTGTCAGGATATTGTGAGCAGGTGTTCATAGATTTAAGTTCCTTTCCAGGGTCTTCAAAGACAAATGCATTTTTGCAACTTGAAATTGCAAGACCTGGGGCCTCATGTACAAAGAAGTTTGTGGATCTTCTAGTAAATACGATCGGACATGACAATCCAGAAAATGGTGCACATACAAAAATATTCAGATGTACAGTATGAATCTGCACGTGCACACAAATAAAAGCACTTCTCCTTTGTACATCCCAATCAACATAGAATTAATCGCAGCCTTGTTCGAGGTGTAAATGTTTATATTTTACATTTAGGGTTATTCACACAAAAACTTTATAAGCAGAGAAAATCAGGGGATTATTTAAAACCTCTTTGAGTCTACAATAATAAAACTGTAGCTATATCAGTAGCTTAAAGCACTGAGTAGTGATGCAGCGCAAATTATTTTATAAATAAAGTAAAAGCGTTTATATTACAAATTACAAAAGAACAAATCATGTGATGGTGTATTTATATAAGTGCGTTTTTCAAGGAGATCGCTCCAGCTACTTTTATTCTGCAGCTTCAGTTCGATCCATCTGACGTGATGTTGTTTTACAAGAACATCTGTGACTCTCGTAGAAGACATTATTTCTGAATAGCGTGAAATGGTGGATTAAAATATTCAGTATAACTGAATTTGCATAGAATTTATATAGTATAAAACGAACGATGTTGTCTTAATAAATACAGATCATCAGTTTGGTGAATGAGAACATATTTAAAAGTTTGTGAATAATTTAATATCAACTTGTGTAACTACAAACACTTATGTGTATGTTAATTTTTGATCAATATTGATCATTAATGTAAGTAAGTAATTAATTTATATTTATAGAGCGCTTTTCGGGTCACAAAGCGCTTAAACAATCAAAACAATACTCAATAAAGTATATACTTAAAAGGTCAAGATAACACCGAGAACAACACAGGAGTTCCAGAAAATCAAGAAAAACTGTGATGGGACCATCTCAAAATTACTAGTGAGGCTGAGATATGTTTTAGCAGTTAATAAGGATGTACACGACTGACTCACATTTTTAACACCCAAACCTTATTGAAAAATATGTACTTTGACGTGGAAAAGTAGGTCTGCACGTTTTTTTGTACGTACAACCCCTTAGTACTTAGGCCCCTGGTAACTAGTGTTATTATTGTCCGAAAATAAAGCATTTTGTTAAAAATACTCCCGTTTGCTCCAGTGTTTCCTATAAATGTGGTTATTAACTCTGAGAGCAGCTGCAACTGAAGATAATATTGACAGTGCTGTGTTTCCTGAAATATCGTCAGAGCTAATTGGCATCGCCGTAATGGCAGCTTGCACGAGAAAAAAGGTCAGGCTGCCTGGAGCAATGCCACCATCCTCCGCCTCACTTACCCTTGCAACCCACCTGCCACAATTGATTCACCCCCCCCAGCATTGATTCTTTTGTCACATTCGCACAGACCCAAGTGTCTTGAGTGTGTTTTATGGAGGTGTTTACCATTGTTTCTTGGAAAGAGTCTCAATTTTAATTACACTAGTGTAACATAAACCATCTTGTGCCCATGGCAGTTACAGGTGACAAGAAATAGAGCCGAGCTCCAAGAAAGTAACGATCACTTCATGTAGACATCTAAACTCCAAGGAAAACAAAAATTACAGGTTCTGCTTTTTTGTTGCACAACTAAAATCCAATCCGATCCTGAAGATAGGTTGCATGTATTTTTATTGACAAAAAGTAAATAATTCCCAATTTGTTGGATTCAAGATATTGTGCTTCAATGCAATAAATAAAAATGCCAAAATTGGTTCTATTGTGATCACAGAAGACACCAAAAAAATACAGGAGCTATTTTATTTTCCACTCAAAATGTTTCCTTTTATGAGATTCTTTACTATGTAAACAAGATCCAGTGTTTATATTTTCTTCTTGTGATGTATTTTGATGTTACATCAAAATGCTCATCTTTATTTACATTTCCACAATCCAAAGACTGGTTGGTTGGTATTGTGAAAAAAACTAAGATAACATTACAGCTGTCAACTCCATATCTGTTGCTAGACAGTCTACTTCCTCAGCCAGTTGTCAACTATTTCTCACTTGATTTAACTTTGTAATTAAATTATTAAAGGGCGACCCCCCCCCACCCAAAAAAAAAGTATTAATAAAACTTCTGTACGGTATATGCCCTTTAACAATGCAACTGCCTCCCCAATGTGTGATTAAATTTAAGCACAAAAATAAAGCCGTCAAACATCCTGAAACGTCCATTCAGTGAGAGATTGCTCTGAATCAGCCGGTGAGGGAAAAGATTAGTAAAATTCATGCAGCACTCACAGGTTGTCAAAAGACCTGAGTTAGGCAGACTTCTAGGATGGATTTGTGAGGTGTTGTTATTGTGTCAGGTCAAGTTTTACATCAATACAAGGTCTAGAAAATTATTCAGGACAGTTGAGATTCTTATCTGGTTCAATAAATTTAAATTAACCAGCAGAGTTAAATATTCATATAAATCAAAATAGGATCCAGCATATTAGATAATGTTGACCCAAATTAAGAGTTCTCTCTCTCCCTTCATGAGTAGACATAATATGTTTTCCCACCTTTAAACTTTATTTTAAATGTCCAAAAACACAGTTTTCTTTTAAAGCAAGGATGATACTGACTACCTCTGCTTGATAAGGGTCAAATTAAAATGGAAATGTAAAAATCTAATAACAAATATCAGGTGAACATTCTGTCCTCAAAGTAAATTTAACTCCACAGCCTCCAATGAGAGAAAGACAGCGGGTGAAAAGGGGGGGAAAAAAATGAAAGACTGCAAGACTGTGCATTTCACTTTTCTGACTGCTGCTCCACATGTCTTAACCTTTGAATCACCCAGCATCGTCTCTAGGTCACTAAAATAAATCCATTCTAAAAAAAATATTCATGAGAGTCTTTGAGAAGCTTGTTAGGATAAGCACATGATTCTGGTGATCACTTCTTGCAAGTCTGACAGTGAAAGCGAAAACAGGTATCGGACAATTTTTCCAATTTAGGCTGAAATGAAAATATAGTGTTGAACTTGATAATCCAAGTTGCTCGCCAAGCGATAAAATCAAGTATTGAAGACAATTAACAGTGTATAATAATTTGAGCCGTCATTAATATGTCAATACCTGTCTTAATACAAGTAAGAAAATACATTCATAAATTATAACAATATATTTTATTTGTACTGCAGTTGACCATTGGGACAGCCTTGTTTCCATGATCATGCATCAATATGAATTGTAGACATCTAGTTTTTGGTGAAGTAGTTATACTACATGGAAATTAAATTGTCACTGGATTGTCACTGAAAGTGTCTCATTGTATTCAAGTGACATCACCTGTAGGATATATAGCAACATCAACATTAATTCAGTGACATCTTGTAAACCCAGGATTAATTTATTTGTGTTGAAAGAGCAAAAGCAAGCTGCCATAGTTGCTCATGCAAAATTCATACAAGAGAATTATCTCCCACTTCCAGAAAAACAAAAAGTAGGGAATGTCTAATGGCTAATTCCCCCCATTAGCAATGTGATGATTAAGATCAAACAATTGATCTGAAAACAAATTGAGTTTCGGTAGCAGAGCAGTGCAGAGAATCGACTTTAGGTAAATTTTAGAGGCTCAACTATGCCCTGTCACATCATACACTCAAAAATCCTTAAAAGTCATTATTATTTTACTTGTGAACATGTCAGAGCAATTCTCCTTTTCACACATTATGCACATAATGATAGCATGCAAGTTTAGCAACAGATGGGGTGTTTTCCTTCTTTTTCAACATTACAGTCTAACATTGATACTCTGCATCCCCCCAAAACTGTAATGCCGTGTTTGAATGGGAGATTTTCTTAGAACAATTCTGGCATTCAATATTTTCTTCAGTCTCAGGCAGCGTGAGCATGTAAACAACGATGATCTACTTGAAGCAGATCCGAGTTTTGTCATGTCATCAGCATTCTTCCCACCACATACTTCGTACCAATTCTGTCAATCATTATGCTCTCAAAAACAAGCAGAGCTCCTGGCCTTTTTTTTTTATTTCAGTTGCCTGGGAAACTAGATGCTGCTGCTACAGAAGGAACCGGTTAAAAAAAACCCCTGATATGCCTTGTTAGAAAGAGCAAGGATGAGCAAACAAAGTTTTTTTTTATGTGTCAAGAGATTTACAACCAATAAATAAGAACAAGATTGAGCACATCAACTTATTTTATGCCTGAATTTATAATAAAGCCAACTAATGTTATACTGTTAAATTTAACCTACCCAGATTAAATAATATCTTGATCCTTAAAATACAAATACACGAGTCCTCATTTTTATTTTATTTAACAAATGATGATTCTAGTTTGAGTTCTTCATAACAATTCATATCATAAACATACTAATGATGAATCAGGTCTGACAGACAGAAATCCAGGGAAGGCGTTAATTTCCTTACAGACGTTGACACCGTACTGCAAATTATACAATGATGATGGCAGATGAGCTCAACATTTCTGATAGTTTAGCATTTAATTGTATTAAATCTCTGATATCTTTTCAAGTTTAAAAACAAACTTGGAAACGATGATCGTTTAATATTTTAGGATTATATCCCCCCGACTGTCTTGTGCATTAGTCCTCTCAAAGTCTTAATCATGAACCAACTCTGCTGCAGCACTAATATACGATTTTAATCAAAGTTAGAAGTAAAATACATGTGTTTTGCAGATATTCACTATTCATGAGCCTTTTTTAAATGTAGACACATCAAAATCTGAAAGAGCTGACCATTTTCTCCTCCGAAAGAAAATGGAAATTTAGACTTTTCTATTCATATTCGACACAAATTCCTAGTTTGACGTGTGACATAATAGAGCGTAAGAATAGGGAGAACCCAATTCTAAAAAAAATATTGTCACACAATTTTTTTGTTGAATTGCAATTATGCACCAAACTAGATTTCTCATCCACCTTTTCTTCATTGTAAAACTTATGAAACGGTTTCTCTATGAAAACGTTCCCCATAATCCACATGTTCAAGACTATACATGACATTGCTTGTATAAAATGCTAAATATTTATTTTTAAAACTAGTTTATAAAATTGTTTTCCCCAGATATGAACAGCAACTTACACAACAGAAATCCATCTCAAACTGGGTACAAAGTTTTATTCATACATATTATACTTATTGTTTCTAGAGCTAGAAACATTGAAGGGAGAGAATAAATATTACAAGCTGGATATGGTTTGATAAAATAAAAGAAGTCATATCAGAATGCCTTCCATCATTTGTTAAAAAATAACCATGGCAATGGTAGTAGGGAAAAATACCCAAAATGTGATTATCGTAGCCAACCATAGTCAGATTTTCTCAGCCAGTCTTCTACCCAAGAATGATAAATCATTTATATTAATTAGAATTACAGGAGAAATTTATTTCTGTTTTAAGACAACACGAAAACACTTTCGCTGCATCAGATTGACACATTGACAAGTGTGGCTAGGAATGGCTATAGTGATTTCAATGATGTCGAAAAATAAAATTCAATAAAAAAAAAACGATCTAAATAAACAATTCAGGGGGGCTGACATTGAAACACAGTATTCTTAAGTCCATAAAGTACAAGGGGCCTACAATTAATGTGGATAACATGACACATGCTTTCCAAAAACAAAACAAAAATGAGGTGCTAAGTGGCAAAAGCGTAATATTTAAAACTTATTTCCTGTTTTGATCCTAGCAAAACTCTTTTTATATTTTGGACTGATACCATAAATAATCAATTTTAATCTATTCTAAATGTATCCTTGAATAATTTAACTGGAAACTGTTAAACTCAGTTTCAACTGTTTTTCTTATATACAATTCTTACACTTGTGTGATAGACATTAAAAATCCCTGATTCATGTGCAGTTACCTTCATGTATCCTTAATCTTCATGTAATTTATCATAAGAAAGAAAAATGGAAAATATCTCCCCCCTTACATAAATTAACATTGTGGCACTACATCCACAGTCCTTATACCTTTGTATCACATTTAGAGGGCGTTGTAGGTTTCACCTGATTTCTACAGTTATGCTCCTGCTCTTTATCACCACTGCTTATTCTACAGTTTATACAGTTAGCTTGCGGCTTTAACCTTTTAACTATCCAGTGCATATCAAGTAAAGAAAAATTAACTATACAAGATTTAGTAGTTCAGTTCTGAGCCCTGAAAACAAGGAGAAAAAAACCCTGTGATCCTCAGAAATAACTTGAATACTTTCAAAGACTCAGTTTTGTAGTTCCAAAACAAAAAATAAACCCTCACGAGGCTCCGTTTGATCCAATTCAGTCAACAACTGACAAAATAAACGCTTGATTCTTAACACTGATCAATTATGTCTGTGCTTTTAGGAGAATTCAACAAGTCTCCAGAGTATGTCTTTATGACAGCTTGTGTCTCGTGATTAATAGCCGAGCATCAAAGCATAATAAGAGTGTCAGATACATTTTGAGACAGAAATAGTAAATCGAGTTCAGGCTTTGCAGCACTGCAGGACACTGCAGCTTTAAAAATCTGCCAGCAGGTTGACATGAGCCAGCAGCCGACATATTCTCCACAGGGAATCAAACTCACAACTGCAGGAATGTTTGTCATGCTGCTCACTGAGCAAATTATCAGCATCTGTCCACAAGTCCCACATCGCTCTGAGCTCGTCACTGAAATCCACAACTCAAAGCAAACAGAGAGGGGAAGTCACAACACACATCAACATCACATCTGAAGGACCATGAATATTCATTGGCCAGGAAACAGCAACACGCCTTCACGACTTCCCATGGCCCCCAATGACTGTCGTGAACCTGACAGACACACAAGATCCCCTTCGGTGATGTTATTCTAAAAAACACAAGAAATGTTTAATCATTTGGGAAATGTTTTTCAGGAGTCTATTCCAGACGTCTGAAAAGCCACATGCAAATCCTTGTGGTCCCTGTAGTATTTATGAGTTCCAATTAGCACAATCCCATCAAAATCTCAGAATCACATTAGGATGTTATACTGTAAATAGTTGGCGGATGCTTGCGAGTTCTTAATTACAGATTTCAACATAATCAGTCTCATTCCTTCTCCACTTTGACAGATGACTAAATCTTGACTTTGTTCTTATCCGTCACCTCAAAAGTGGGAATCATCAAAAGACGTTTTCTGAATTCAATGTCTGACACTGAAACACTTTACTTTGTACCCTGGATATATGTTCTAATAGATACAAAAACTCTATTTTGTCCTCAAATGTAACAGAACATTATTTGATAAAGCATCACAAGTAGTAAAAAACACAAAAAACCTCAATACAGGTAGCCAAGAAGTCAATCATTGTATACCGACTTTTATAGTAAATGTAATGCTAAACATCTCGACTGAGTGCTACATCCACATTTTCTCTGGAGCCAAGGGAAAAGTCACACACACAGACACCAACAAAAAAGATCCAAGAAGCCACAGAGGAGTTCTTCTCAAGGTGTGTTTGTCCTGCTGTCTCCACAAGCGTCACGACATTTGATTCCATCTGAGCTCTTCAGAGAGATTTCCTGATGTTTCTTACCACATTTTTGCTGATGACATCCAGCTCTATTGCCCTTTTGATCCAACTGAGCCCCAGAGGCTGAACAGCTTAGTCAATTGTTTGCTAGAAATCAAACAATGGAGTGAAAACACTTCGCAGCGAAAGGTGGACAAAACTGAAACTCTGGTGATTGCTCCTGATGATAAGGTTCCAGGGTTGAGTCAGTACTTGGGTGACTTAGGTCAGTCAGTCAAACTGAGCCTGAGAAACCTGGGTGTTTTATTGGACAAAGACATGTCTCTAGTTCAACACTGCAGAAAACTGACCATAAACTGTATCCTTCAACTGAGAAAAATCTCTAAACTTAAGAAAATGTTGTCACAACATGATCTAGAGCTTATCCATGCGTTTGTGTCTTCTCGTCTGGACTATTGTAACAGTTTGTTTTCATGTAAGTAAGTAAGTAAGTAATATTTATTTATATAGCGCTTTTCGAGACCAGGGTCACAAAGCGCTTTAACAATCAAAACAATACTCAAAACAGTACATACTTCAAAGATCAAGACAACACCGAGAACAACACAGGAGTTCGAGAAATTCAAGGAAAAGCCTGAACAAATAGAAACGTCTTAAGATGTTTCTTTAAGGAGTCAGTAGACTCCATCAAGCGCAAAGAGAGAGGAAGATTGTTCCAAAGCTTAGGAGCAACAGCCTGAAAAGATTTCTCTCCTCTGGTCCTGAGCCGTGTGCGTGGAACCATAAGTAGATTCTGATCCACAGACCTCAGAGACCGAGCTGGGGTGTAAGGCTGGATCAGATCAGTGATGTAAGGAGGAGCCTGACCATGAATAGCTCTGAAAGTAAGAACCAGAATTTTAAAGTTGATCCTGAAAGAAACTGGAAGCCAGTGAAGAATTTTAAGGATCGGAGAAATGTGAGTTCTCCTACTTGAGCGGGTCAGAATTCTCGCTGCAGAGTTCTGAATCAACTGCAGACGAGACAGCTCCTTCTTGTTAAGACATGAAAACAAACTGTTACAATTGTCCAGACGAGAAGAAACAAACGCATGGATTACAAGCTCCAGATCATGTTGTGACAACATTTTCCTAAGTTTAGAGATTTTTCTCAGTTGAAGGAAACAGTTTCTGTCAGTTTTCTGCAGTGTTGAACAAGAGACATGTCTTTATCAAATACAACACCCAGGTTTCTCAGGCTCAGTTTGACAGACTGACCTAAGTCACCCAAGTACTGACTCAACCCTGGAATCTTATCATCAGGAGCAATCACCAGAGTTTCAGTTTTGTCCACATTAAGCTGTAAAGTGTTTTCACTCAGCCATTGTTTGATTTCTAGCAAACAATTGACTAAGCTGTTCAGCCTTTGGGGCTCAGTTGGGTCAAAAGAGCAGTAGAGCTGGATGTCATCAGCAAAAATGTGATAAGAAACATCTGGAAATCTCTGAATGATTTTACCAAGGGGAATCAAGTACAGCAAAAACAATAAAGGACCCAGAACAGAACCTTGAGGGACTCCACACAACAGATCTGCCGATTCAGACCTCATTTGATTGGCAGATACACTAAAACTGCGCCCAGAAAGGTAAGATGAGAACCATTCTAACACAGACCCAGACAGTCCCACTTCATCCCTTAGTCTTCTCAGCAGGATCTGGTGATCAACTGTGTCAAAGGCTGAGGACAGATCCAAGAGAACCAGAACAGTGAATTTACCAGAGTCAGCCGACATCATGATGTCACTGGACACTTTCAATAAAGCTGTCTCCGTAGAGTGATGTTTACGGAAGCCAGACTGAAACTTCTCATGGATGTCGCTCTGATCCAGGAACAAAGACAGCTGCTCGGACACCACCTTCTCCAAGATCTTTGACAAGAAAGGGAGCTTAGAAATAGGCCTGAAATTTCATGTCTTAACAAGAAGGAGCTGTCTCGCCTGCAGTTGATTCAGAACTCTGCAGCAAGAATTCTGACCAGATCAAGTAGAAGAACTCACATTTCTCCGATCCTTAAAACTCTTCACTGGCTTCCAGTTTCTTTCAGGATCAACTTTAAAATTCTGGTTATACTTTCAGAGCTATTCATTTTCAGGCTCCTCCTTACATCAGTGATCTGATCCAGTCTTATACCCCAGCTTGGGCTCTGAGGATCAGAATCTACTTATGGTTCCTTTTTTGATTGTTTAAGCGCTTTGTGACCCTGGTCTAGAAAAGCGCTATATAAATATGAATTGCTTACTTAATTTCCTCTAGTCATCATCATCTCCTGTCAACACCAAATTAACCTGCATCATTTCACACCCGATACATCCATCTGGTAGTCTTGACTCAAAGTGTGTGAAGTGACGTATATTTGAGCAGTTGACAGAGATGTTAATGTACTGAACTGATAGTCTAAAACATAATTATAATTGGTTTAGTGCAAAAAAGATGCTATAAAAACTGAGAACAAAAAATGTATAAGTAAGTTACAACAACCATTTTTCTTAAAGTATTACTTTAAATTATTAAAATACAGTAAAAACTGTTACATTTGTTCAAGGGTCCCATTATAAAGTGTGACTGTTTTGGGGGGGCCTCAAACCAAACGAGAGAAAGAGCAAAAATATGATGAAAAAACTTAAAACTAAAACTACAAACGGAAAAAAGAAAGGAAGACTATTTACCTAAATGTGGCACAAAAAAATACCTATAAACCCTTAATTAAAAAAAAAAAAAAACGGTTAAAAAAGAGCTTAACATAGTCCTAAGTCCTAAAAAAGAATCTAAGAAATGTATTTTTTAAGTTAATACAATAAATAACCCAAATAAAAAAAATGTAAGCTGTTAAAAAAAAATTGCATTTAGCCGGACTGACCTCATGTCGGCTGAATAAATAGAGTCAGAGTTTAGACTCTGCATTGGCTGCCAGTTTCTTTCAGGATCAATTTTTAAATTCTGGTTCTTACTTTCAGATCTATTCATGGTCAGGCTCCTCCTCACATCACTGATCTGATCCAGCCTTACACCTCAGCTCGGGCTCTGAGGTCTGTGGATCAGAATCTACTGATGGTTCCTCGCAAACCGTTCAGGACCAGAGGAGAGAAATCCTTCCAGGCTGTTGCTCTTAAGCTTTGGAACGATCTTTCTCTCTCTCTGTGTTTGATGATCTACTGACTCCTTCAAGAAACATATTAAGACCTTTTTATTTGTGAAGGCTTTTTTCTTAATTTTCTTGGTGTTGCTGTGTTGTCTCTATGTTATCTTGCCTTTTAAAGCATGTATTTTAACTGTATATTGTTTTTGAAGCGCTTTGTGAACCTGGTCTAAGAAGGGCCCTTAACAAATAATAATTACTTAATTACTTACTCACTCACTACTCAAAGGGTCGTGGGCCACACTTTGCCCAGCTCTGCTCTAGAATGTCTTTGCGTCTTCTTGCAAAGTATTTATTGTCTTTAAAGTTCTGGTTAAGTGGTGACAGCAACTTTTAAACAATAATTTAAATTAGGCAAGGTGGTACTTTATTATGGGAGTTTTGTTCATTCAAAGCTTGATTTTAATTTTTGATTTTTGACAGAGTTCCTTGAAGGTGTAACATAACTAGACAAGAAACATTAATCTTTTCAATATTACCAAAATTGTATATTTGGTATACTTGGAAAACAATCTAAAACTATCCTAAACATTTTATTAACAAAAGAAAAAGATCAACTCACTAGCATTTAAATACTACAAATAACACATACTGTAGATAGTTAGTATATTTTACAGCTAATTATGAACCAGACAAAATAGGAAGCAATTTACGCAATGTCAGAAGATAAAGGATAAAAACAGTGTTACCAGAATGGTTTAAGGAATCACAAAAATGCAATCGGGATATATGCTGTTTAAAGGTGGCATATTTTATTGAAAAATGACCCAAAATAGACGACGACACGATGAATCGGTGTAAGAGTCAAGGGCTCATTGCTTCGCTCTTGAATCTAGAAATATGACTCATAACAAAATAAAAGATACATACATTGCATTTACTCTAAATTATTCATACTCAATCACTTCAATATTCAAAGCTCGGCTCAAGTAGATAATAATATATCCTTGTAGGTAGAAACTATTTAAATTTAAATTGGTTCTTAGGTTTCTTCTGAACACATAGGTCAACTTTAATTCTGCAAGCTTTCTTTATATTTGGCTTTAGATGTGATGTTTTATTTGAATATGAAGTAAATTGTACTTACACAACAGCGACAATTTCACCCCTTTGGATCTCGTGGTTTCCGACACCCCAGCGGTACAGAAGAACCACATCACTAACTGATGCAGCATCTGGGTTCAGAGAGGGCTGAAAACAAAAGTAAAAAAAATATGTACGTATGAACCAGGATATCAAAAATGTGTCGCCCTGGCTTTTTCAAGATTAATAAAGATATGGAACAAGCTCTGGCTTACTGCTACAGTATTTGGCTCAGGAACCTGGGATTGGCAGGATGAAGTCCCACATTGATCATAAGTCTGATTGAGAATTATTAAGTACAGACAGGCCAGTTGACACACTGGAATCACTTAAGTTGCAAAGAAATATTGCCTTTCAGGGGCCACCGGCCAGCCAATTTAAAACTCTTAGAAGAAGGCCAAAAAAGTATTATACTGTTTCGTAACAACCAAATAGCATTATACTGCTTTGAAAAAACCTGGTCTCATTCCAATTTATGCTGAGATCATGAGAATTTAAGAAACTTCATGCATCTTCCACATTTTAAAACAGCAATATGCATTATATTCAGGCATTTTTTTTATGTAGATGGTGATGAAAATGCTCCTTCAGTGTCAGACACAAATGTGTTCCTTCATTTTGCAACCATTTAGATTTTAATTATTGTAAGTTAGGATGGAATGAAATATGTTTTTTTACACTTAAAATGTGATAGCATGCATGACTCCTCTATATTTTCGACTACGACAAACAACATTTGACAAAAAGTATGGTCATTTAAAACATTCAAGGTTCATAAAACTAAATTTGAAGTGATGACTTTTTTTCCCCACAAATGAACCTGTGTACTCCATGTAAACCCAAGATGGTGCAGTCTCCATAAAAAACAACAGTGCTGTGTCTCAAATCGCATACTAGCGTACTAAAAGTTAGTATTTTTAGTGCATAAGTGCGTCTCAATTCTTAGTATGCGAAATTTAGTGTGCCATGCACACTAAGTTGGCGTACTAACACGCCCACAAAATTGAGCATGGTTCGATGGACACTAACCACCCTAAACAGCCGCCATCTTAATGACGTTTTAAACGGAAGTTACGTCATATATAAATGCATATATATGCATATACTTACAGGTGCATTTTCCGCAGCAGTAGGAGGATAAACACGTCTTCGCTGCTGATACGAATGTTTCGATTCTCATATTTTTAATTTTTTTATTTTTCCAAACTTGCAAAACCTGCTGCCAGCAGGTGTCGGTAGCGTTCCTACAGCTGGTTGAAACATCATTAAATAGAAGTAGAAGAAGAAGCTGTCATGTGATTTCCGGTTAGTGTGTAGCAGCAGTGTTTGATTTGAGACGTACTATCTGTGGAGAATTTGCGTACTAGTTAGTACGTACACTAAACTGATGCATACTAACTTCTAGCATACTAAGAGTAGTATGCGATTTTAAGACACAGCACAGTTGTTTGGTTCAATGATTTTGTCCCATCTGATCCAAAGAGTCGAAACATCATGAATATAAAACAGACAATTTGTAATATTTGCTCATTAAAAATAGAGGGGGCTGTTTTATAAATAATCCAACAGCGGAGGATGACAATGGGAAACTAGGCGGGGGAACTAACTCGGTCAAAACCCAATGGACTCATTTATTCAAGTCACCCCTTTTTTGAAGACTTCCCTGGAAACTGGAGTTTTATCAAAATAACTGTGACATGAAGACACTATGAGTCACTATTATCACAAGGAAATATTCTACTCTTCAAGGAAAGAAGAAACAAACGGTTCCAGCAGTATGATGATTCATTACATTTTAAATTTGTGAAAGAGCCACAGAAAATAAAATAATTTTAATTACATAAATATGACTTTTTATGAAAATGTATTTAACCTAAAAGGGTTCTTTGTTTCATGTATTTATATTATTACTGATAGTGACTATAACTTTGCCAGAAATATTTCAATGATGCTCCAAAAAATCCTGGTTTTAATCTAATGATTAGGGTAAACCTGAAATAGAAAATTAATGGATGTGTGTATGTATTGCACAATTAAGAGCAACGTTATTTTAACCAAATTACCCTCCAATAATAACAATAATAATAAAAAAAACGGTGAAATGGAATTAAAAATGGTCAGTTATGATGAATTAGAGATCTTCTAGATGTAACCAGCAGCACATTCCTTGAAAAATAATTGGCTTGAAGTTGACACCAGATTGTGGGTGAATATTTTCATTCTTATATTTAATTCACAACTTTGTTTGTGATGATCAAATCATTTTCAGCTAGATACACACCACTGAGCCACACTGAAACAGCTAACATGTATTTATCTTTTAGCAACCAAACTATATCTATATAGTCAATAAAAACTCTAAGATCCATTTTTTGTGTTCATATCATCATTGGGTAAATGACATTAATCAGATGTCAATACAATTTGATTGGTGGCAATATGTTAATGTTGTAAATTTACAGTTAAGAAAAAAATCTGACTATTGGATTTCGAAGATGATTTAGTTGTACATTAATTATCATCCTTAAAAAAACATTAAAAAAGTTATTATTAGTAATTTCTACAAATGATTATATTTCCGAATATGCTCTTATATAATATGCTCAAATTTGTTCTTTCCTAGAAAGTTATATCTTGAAAATGTAACAACGTCATCTCACCTGCATAGATGCCCCTTTCACATGACTGACATAGGCCAATCGATCCAGAGCGGTCACGGTGACAACAAAGCCACTAAAAAATGCCTTTATATAGAGCCGCCCCGCCCTCCGCGCCATCACCTGGCTGGTGAATGAAAGATAGAAAATAAGTGTTCCCAGTACACATTAATTCTACAATCAAATTCCAACAAAGTACAGCAAACAGAAAACCTTTTTTTTTTTTTGCTATAGTGGGCAGTTGTCCGATCTGATAACAAAAAGAATATGAATATGGTTTTAAACCTAATTGGATGTCTCCAATAACCATGAAATTAAATACGTGTCTCCATGGAGTCACTTAATTTTAAACTGTCATCCTCTGGTATGTTTTCTCAACTCATTTAAACCTCATTGTCAGTGAACACAGCCGCATCTGAATACTTATAAGTTGCTGAGTCTTTTTTGGGGAGAAAGCAGACTAAATCTTTTTTTATGCTCGGCTGCAGGAGGCCAAGACAACCGTGAAATGACGAAACAGCCATCAGTGGAGGTGGCTGATGCATTGCTGCCTCAGACTGACAACTAACACCTGTCCTGACGTCTGCTGACCCTGGAGATATACTGCTTCATTTTTTATCATAACTCCACTACAGACATTCAGATTTAAATTATTTATCTTGTGACATTTCCATCAATCATTTAATAATTTATTATATTTTTGGCTTTTAAACTGAACAATCGAGTAAAGTTTAAAAAAAATGGTTCAACACACAATATAATTGAAAAAAAAAGAAAAAGGTTTTATTTTAAAATACATGTTTGCATGAGCAAGTGAATCAGTTTGAACATAGTTAGAGACATGTTTAGCCTTAATAATACATCTTGTTGAGAAAGTAAAAGATAATGCACAGCCTAATCTATTTTAAACATAATAATTATGAAAAAAAAATGTTATTAAGCGGTCTGTGCATATTTGAACTGTATAACTATTTTATGCTACTTATATTTGGTTCGTCTGTTATGCCTTTGTAACGCTGTTTTCAGTGTCTTCGGTGCGAAAATAAAAATAATTGCTCAAATGGGGAAGTTTTTTTTCTAAAAAGAAATAAAAGCACATGCACCTGAATAATATTTTTCTTAATTCACATTAGCAACACATCAAGGTCTTCTGTCAGAATGGGAACACTAGTCATTGTGCGTTTTTGTTAGTATGAAACGTCACGATGTCCCTCCCACGTGCTATAAGATAGCAGCTCAACACCATACCAATGCCCTTGTCAAAAGCAAGCGACAAAAAGAGACGCTCGTTCGGTAGGCAGGAAACTATCGGTGGTCTCAAGGCTTCACTCCAATAAAAAGCTTTCAGTTCAGACTAGTGATTCCTTCCAAGGAAACAAATTAAAATATAAAAACACCGGAATATAGACGTATACAGGAAATTACAGACTTACCATGAACGCGTCCCAACTTCCTGTCCTATGTCGTCCCTGGGTCCTAAAGTCTGCCAATTTAGTTGAAGACTTTTCACTAACGAACTGTAATCGGTTATTTAGAAAATAAAAAAATCCCTTTGCATTTTTTAATACACTTTAAAGCTTAAAACATTGAGATGGTCGACCTTCGTGGTGGAAAACAATTATTATGTACCATACACGCCACCTGGTGTTTTGTGAAAATAAATACACATTTAAAGAGAGACTGAATATAATTACAAAAAATACAAAATGGTCATAGTATGTAGTTAATAAAAAATAAACAATTTCTATACATATTCATATATTTATAAATGTATATATAAAACAAATTAAATTAAATATAACATTGAACTGGCCGATCATAGGTGCTTTTGTCGCTTGGTTTGTCACGTGACATTAAACATGGCTGCAAGGGAACGAGCAGAAGGTAAAATGCTGAACTTGAAGCATTTTTTCCGTTTTCCATCGAGAAGCTTTCTGTTGTTGTTGATTTAATGATGTAGAATAAAAATGGAGGTGTTATATTTACTTATGTATCTATCGAGAGATTTGTTAAAACGTTGTTTCTCAGTTTGTTCGGTAGGTAGACATGCTGATCACACAACTTCATTTTGTACAGCCAATACAATTTAGAGGCACTTACAATTTACTTTACAGAATTGTCGTTTTGTTTAAGCCAACATACTTTTAAAAAAAATGCTGTGAACTAACTATCAAGAAACAATCATTTATTGTATAGCATTGAGTGTAGTGTTATGTTAGGTAAAGTAAAATAAGCAGTAACACATTTCTGTCAACTGAGCATCGACATTGATGACTGAAAAATGTATTACATTTTTGTATATATAAATGTTGTTTTCAGATGGAGACTCAATCTTGGAGGCGCTGTGTTTCCCAGAACAGTCTGTGGATTCAGCCGGTGACGCAAGTCTGCCAAGTCCCAGTTCTGAGCTGTTAGTGTGTCTCTTTTGCTCTGAATCGACCCGCCTTGGCATGAAGGATGAACTCCTCAAACATATTTTGCAAGTACACAAACTGGTTATCGCAGATGTCAAACTCATTGCAGATCTACCAAAGTAAGATTTCTTTTTTTTTTCTTGCAGTCTGAATCTGCATATGATGTTGAATTTGAAAGATTTGAACATAGAACACACTCTTGGTTGATTAAGTAGATGGTCACATGTCTCTCAGATACCTGTTGTACTGGAAAGGAAGATTATTGGAGCAGCCAGTGACAGACTTCTGTAGTGTCATTAAGACTAACTCAACAGGCCCTCCAGGTCAGTTCTCTGCTTTTTTATATTTCCCCATTTCTGTAAACATTACAGTGAATAATGCTGAATATTCTTTTTTTTTTTTTTTAGAAAAACAAGAGAACTATTTCCTGTTGTGTGACATCCTTCCAGAAGATCGTGTTCTCAGAGAAAACCTGCAGCAAAAACGTCTGGTCAGTTTTGTGCATAATCTTACTGTTCCTCTTCCTGTTCAACCAATACAGAAGTTAATGCCGTATAACTATCTCCTTCGAAGGAGGAGGTGCTGGAGCAACAGCAAAAGGAGAGAGATGACAACACTTTCTGCCGACCTTGTTTGTTCTGCAGTGAGGAACTCACAGGAAACAGGTCAAATTAATTTTGAAAGCATTCAAATCTAAATGTTTAGTTTGGTACGTTCATGTCAAGAGTATGTTCTGCATCCAGATAAACACAAGTGTCTAAATCTTTAATGTGTCTGTTTTTTAATGTGTTTTTTTTACAGATCATCTCTCCTTAATCACATGGCCAGAGATCACTCTTTTAGTATTGGCCTGCCAGACAACATTGTCTACTGTGATGAGTTTCTGGACACACTGCAGAGAAAACTGGATGAGTATGATCTTCTACATTGATTTACTAAAGTGGTAAAAAAAAAATATTTTAACTTTTTATTGATGTGTGTCTTTCCAGTCTTCAATGTTTGTACTGTGAAAAAACCTTCCGAGATAAAACCACCTTGAAGGATCACATGAGAAAGAAAACTCACCGACGAATCAACGCCAACAATCAACAGTATGACCGTTTCTACATCATTAACTACCTGGTAATAACCTTGATTACCACTATCGTATCCCTAAGATGTTTAATTTAAAAGTTAAGAGTCAGCTACTATTATTTCTTCAACAGAATTGTGATAAAGATAAAGAAAGTGCCTCATTAAAAAACTAAAATCTGTTATATATACCTGATGTATATACAACATGTTTTGTTACTTGAAGCTCAGTTGTGATGTGTCAAATTTATTATTATTATTTTTTTTATGGCCTATAAGTAGTTCATCTAAACCTAGGTAAGTTAATAAGTTACTTACTTACTTGCATCATCTAAACATCTTATTTTACAGCAGTTTTACAATGGAAACATTTATATTATTAGTATATATAAAAAGGTAAATGCCTCATTTGGTAGTTTTAGACAGAATAGTTATGTCGCTTGATGGTCATTTTTTAAGTTGAGGGGTATGAATGGCACTGAAGAAATATAACATATTTGACTGTTCCTTAAATATCTCAAGGAGCTGGGGAAAACATGGGAAGAGGTTCAGAGTGAGGATGACCGAGAGCTGGTTGAGGATGGGGATGAGTAAGTTGACGAATTAGCATTGATAAAAGTTTTTTGTTTATTTAACTCAAAATCCTCAATTTGTCATTGTTAGTGATTGGTCAGACTGGCAAGCTCATCCGGTTCTTGCCGTCTGTCTCTTCTGTGAGCATCAGTCGGATACAATGGATCAAATTTACATCCACATGAAGGTTCTTGAATAAGTACTTTTTGTAAAGAATCAAATTCAGAACTTTTTATATTATTTTGTCTCATTGTAACCAAAAGGTTTCAATTGAAATGAAGTATGAGTGTTTTATGCTTGTTGTGTCTGTCCCTCGGATTTCTTTAGGAAGCCCATGGATTTGATCTTCATAAAATAAAGACAGATCTAGGTAAGCATAACTTAAATCAGATTGGATAAGAACAATGACTAAATTCCAGTGAGGTTATATTTTCCATGAAGAAAAATTAATATTTTCATGTTCATGCTCTAAATAACCTGAAATGAGAGACGGATCAGAGTTTAACAAAATTGCGTTTTGTTTACGCGCAGAAATAACATTTAATTCTGTGTTATTAAAATATATATATATATTTTTTTAAATCACCTAGATGTATATTTTATGTTGTTTTATTCATATTGTATTTTTTAACTACTGTTGTTAATTTAATGTCATCTTCGACAGGTCTTAGATTTTACCAGCAAGTCAAACTGGTAAACTTTATTCGTCGGCAAATTCACCAGAGTCGTTGTTATGGCTGTGAGCAGAAGTTTGGAAGTCGACAAGAAGTCTTGCATCACCTTGAAGTTCAAGGACATGTGATGAAGCTGCCAAACATGTTGACCTGGGACCAACCACAGTAAGTGTGTTATGCTTTAAGTTAAGGGCTGACGCTTGCCATTAAAACAATATGACAACCTTAACTATAGAATCTCATGCTAAAATAATGATACTTTCTAACATTAATAATAATAATAAAAATAACATTTTTTTCAACCCATGTAAAAACACAGTGCTGTACATTTTAAAATATTTTTAATAATTAAAAACAATTAATTTTTAAAACAAAAATGGAACAAAGTCAAATAAGATGAAAACAAAACAACAAATAACCTAAACTGTTACTGTGTAAAAAAACAAACAAAAAAACAACAACTGAGATTCTTAGTCTACCAGGTTCTTTTTGGCCAAAGGCCAAAAAACAAAAGTATGTTTTGTGATGATTTTTTTTATAATGAACGGTCACTTCATTCACCATCAGTGTTAGTATAACATGTAGCGAGATGCATTCCAGAGATGTAGACCCCACACTGGAAAAGCTATAAGTACCTCCAGGAGCTGACTGAGGAGAGTCAAAAAACAAGCAGCAATGTTCTGGACAAGCGACGTATAGATAGAGATCACTGACTGATGCAACATCTAATATCACAAATGTTCACAACTTTTATATTACAATTCCTATTTATAGCAACATTTTATAAGTATATTGTTGATTTCTAGAACCTTCTCTAACATTTATAAGACTGCTCAAGATGTTTTATTGAAAAATTTGGTTAACATGCTTTCGTGTATTCCTCTCAGATACTACTTTCCTACCTACGAGAATGATGCCCTCTTGTGTACGCTGTCTGACAGTGACGGTGAGCAAACGGATGAGAGGCAACAGCATGACGTCCCAGTAATTGCTGAAGATGACAGAGAGTTGCAAGCGTTACGGCACACCAGTGTCCTGAATCAACTGCTGAAGAAACAAACCCATTAGAAGCAAAATGTTGAAATTGTCTGTTGCAGACACAAGAAGTGAACTAATCCGCTCTCATTGTGTAGCATGAGTCTTGAGACGTCTGCCTCAATGCTTCCTTAGTTGGACACAGAAAAACTATCTTGCCTGCGCTGTGTTTGAACCTTGTGACAGTTAAGGGAAAAATCAAAATGAATCATGTTTTTTTTTTTTTTTTCTTCCAAAGCTCTTTATTTTATGTCTTCACAATAAAACAAACCTGGAGACATAATGACCTTATTTGGGATAAATCTATTAAGATGGACCTTCTTAATTGTTGGTTTGAACTAACATCGGGTAAAGTCTTTTTCCATATGTGGAACTCTTTACCTTAACATTAAACTGCAAAAGATCCATAGTCGAACCAGGAAATAAAATTTCCCCAGATTCCATTAAGCTTCATTTATCTTTTCATCTGACTTCTTGCCAGTCTTGTTTTTAGTAAGAATTATGTTTTGTGTTGCTTTTCCAAGAGAAACTTGTCGGATTGAAGATCCGAACTGCAGCGTGCTGATGGTTTCCACGGCATCCTTCATGTCGGGACTCACGTTCACGAACACACAACACTGTGGATGAGAACAAGTAAGAGATGCTAATCCATCATTATCCACCAACCTCATCAACCAATTTCAATACATATTATTGAATTCCTTTAAGCAGATTAAAGTTGCAGTATTTACCCCTGACACAGTCGTCCTGGCTCTGATGCTAAATAAATACATTTAATAATCACTTATTTTCTACTCGCCCTCATGTAGACTAAGGGTTGAGATTATTTTTTCATAGTAATCCGTTCCTTTTTAGAGTTTTGGGCGAAAATCTAAGTCCATTTTAACGTAGCGATTGGCGCTAAATTGTCATCGTCTTCATCTTTGTCCAAAAAGACAGATTGAAAAATATCCAAATATCTTCATGGTGCCCTCCTGTAATGGCCATATTGTATTGAAGCCTCAACATGAGGAAGTGTTCAGAAAAAAATGGCTTGAATTTTAACTGAAGCTGCTGGTACATGTGCACAAATCTTCCACATGCTCCATGTGTTTCAATGAGTAAAGAATGAAAGACTGGGAGCCATTTTTGGAACGGATTACTCGGAAAATCTTTGACATGAGTAGAAATTGAGTGAACTATCAGTTTAAATAAGTCTGTGTGACTTAACGGTCTTCCTTGTGAAAAATGATTTAATTTACATTTTATCAACATATTCGTATGCTGGTAAAAACAATCATGAACGTAAGGTTTGTGAGCAGATTTGGGTTACCTTGGCATCTCCACTCAGACTGGGCTGCAACAAGTGGGTCAGTTTTGAATTCCTGAAGGGGATGTGAAGAGCGTTACACTTCAGGGCGCTAAACACCTGAGGAGAAACAACACAGTTATGGAAACATCAGGTTTTTCATCACATGTGCCATGTGCATTAGCACATAATACTTGGCTGCAACCAGACACACTTCTGTGGATTCACATTGCAGAGAAAATCATTGGCTAAGCTTGTTCCTCCCTTAATGAACCGTTTGTCTCCAGGCGAAAGAGACTTTTTTAATTTGTTATTAATTTTTTTTACTGATTGTCCAGACCTTTGACAATATACATGCAGCCCTCAGAAGTCAGACTAAATTCCATCTATTCCTTAATGTCACCGGAGTATTTCACTTGTCAATCAAAATAAGTTTGAAGAAATGTCAGTATCTTCATATAGTGTGGACATGTTTTGACCATTATTCTTCTATGATTATAATGAGAATATTTGAATCCAATTGACATAACATGCAATAAAATAGCACATTATATATAAAAATGTAAGTTTTATATGTTTTATCGTCTTGTCAATTCTTTTGTTTTACTAAATGGCGCAGATCCTGCTGAGAAGACTAAGGGATGAAGTGGGACTGTCTGGGTCTGTGTTAGAATGGTTCTCATCTTACCTTTCTGGGCGCAGTTTTAGTGTATCTGCCAATCAAATGAGGTCTGAATCGGCAGATCTGTTGTGTGGAGTCCCTCAAGGTTCTGTTCTGGGTCCTTTATTGTTTTTGCTGTACTTGATTCCCCTTGGTAAAATCATTCAGAGATTTCCAGATGTTTCTTATCACATTTTTGCTGATGACATCCAGCTCTACTGCTCTTTTGATCCAACTGAGCCCCAGAGGCTGAACAGCTTAGTCAATTGTTTGCTAGAAATCAAACAATGGCTGAGTGAAAACACTTTACAGCTTAATGTGGACAAAACTGAAACTCTGGTGATTGCTCCTGATGATACGATTCCAGGGTTGAGTCAGTACTTGGGTGACTTAGGTCAGTCTGTCAAACTGAGCCTGAGAAACCTGGGTGTTGTATTTGATAAAGACATGTCTCTTGTTCAACACTGTAGAAAACTGACCAGAAACTGTTTCCTTCAACTGAAAAAAATCTCTAAACTTAGGAAAATGCTGTCGCGGCATGATCTGGAGCTTGTGGTCCATGCGCTTGTTTCTTCTCGTCTGGACTATTGTAACAGTTTGTTTTCATGTCTTAACAAGAAGGAGCTGTCTCGCCTGCAGTTGATTCAGAACTCTGCAGCGAGAATTCTGACCCGCTCTAGTAGAAGAACTCACATTTCTCCGGTCCTTAAAACTCTTCACTGGCTTCCAGTTTCTTTCAGGATCAACTTTAAAATTCTGGTTCTTACTTTCAGAGCTATTCATGGTCAGGCTCCTCCTTACATCACTGATCTGATCCAGCCTTACACCCCAGCTCGGGCTCTGAGGTCTGTGGATCAGAATCTACTTATGGTTCCACGCACACGGCTCAGGACCAGAGGAGAGAAATCTTTTCAGGCTGTTGCTCCTAAGCTTTGGAACAATCTTCCTCTCTCTTTGCGCTTGATGGAGTCTACTGACTCCTTTAAGAAACATCTTAAGACGTTTCTATTTGTTCAGGCTTTTCCTTGAATTTCTCGAACTCCTGTGTTGTTCTCGGTGTTGTCTTGATCTTTGAAGTATGTACTGTTTTGAGTATTGTTTTGATTGTTAAAGCGCTTTGTGACCCTGGTCTCGAAAAGCGCTATATAAATATATATTACTTACTTACTTACTTACTTACTAACAACAGATATAAAAAAATAACCAATTGAAACCAATGTGCTAACATGTCAGTGCAAGTATGAAGTGTTCCCCTGATGCAGCACATATGTCCCACCAACACAGCAACACTCTCATAATGTCACAATAATACTATGATGTCATCGTCAAACATTTTGGAGCAAATCACCGACATGTCATAATAAGATTGGCATGTTTCTAAATTGATTATAGACCCAATGACCTTTCTGGAAATGTAAGTAGGATAACATATCAAGGCAATGCCTGCATATTATTTCATTTTGTTACCATGGTGACACCATACCTGTCCCAGTGCGGTCAAAGACTTGTTTATTGCCGCTGCCTCTACAAGCCTTTGACCTTCTGCTTCCGTCTTTGAAATCCGCTCTGACCCAGCAAGGTCACACAAGGTCAAAGTCCCTCGAGATGTCAATCCAGACACTTCATCAGAGCCCTCGACCTCCAGCACCACCACCAGGTGAGAACGAGAACTTTAAAATAATGGAAGGATGTTAATCCTTCAAAACCTTTCAGGATTGTTCTCGTCTTTCTGCTCAGAGTCACCTGTGGATGTTCATCTTTGTCGAGGCAATTTTACGGTTCTTCTCACCAATCTCCATGACACCGAGGATGTCAGCCTCTGTCTGGACTTTGACCTGGGTCAATCCTGGGACAGACACAGACTTCCCCTGGACCCTGATGTCCAGGGCAGCACCGGTGTTTTTGGCCAAAAGGTCATTCAAAGTGTCGTTGTAAATCTCCAGCATCGAAATCTGGAAAAAAGGCCAGAAAACTTCAGACTTTAAACAGAGAAATGACTCATTCAACTTTTTGCTAAAAGAAAATATATATAAATAATATATATCTGTGTGTTCAATTCTATTAAATTAAAAAGAGAGTGTTGGATTTTTTTTAAACTAACATGCTGAAAGGATGAAGGAAAACAAGTTTTTAAAGGGCGACTATCCCTGTGGGTCATCACTCCCTGACTTCTCCACCCACAAGGGAGTTGTTGTATAATCAAAGCCGGTGTGATTACAGCTGGAGGAGGAGTAAAGCAATTATTCAATCATAATGGACTCAGCTCTCATAAAATCTTGTTCACCAAGATTTCAGACAGGGGAGAAATTTGCAAAGTAATAACTTACAAAATATTGTCATGATGAGGGACTTACTGCATGTTGGAAAGGAAAACATCAGCATTTGAAACATGTGAGGGAGTTAGGAGAGTTGGCTTTTAATTTTAGTTGCCCTGTAATATATTGATTATGTCAAATGAGAAAGTCAATGTAAAAGAAGTTGATGATCTTCAAAAAATATATATTTTTAAAAGAGGTGGCATATAAAAGTAAACAACTTTTAATTTGATTAACATCTAATATTTAATTAAAAACACCTTTGTTGATATCCTTAGAAGTGCTGCTAAATATTTGAATTTAATGTTTTAGAATTAATATACTGTATTTTCTGCATCCTTATTTGTGGTTAAAGAATATAAAAGTTCACAAGTAGAAAGGCCGATGCATGTTACATCTATGTAATAAATATGGAATGACACTGCAGTGGTTATGTGAAATGCAAAAAAATGTGGTGTACCTTCATCGTGTAGCACACCTTTTCTTTCTCTCTACACATGCGGAGAAGTTCTTGTATGGACCTGTAGAGGAGCAGATACAGACATGGAGAAACTAACACACACTAAGAGAGATCATGTTTCTGGACAACTGTACTGTTTCTTTGACTCATTAAACATTAATCAACAGTTCAGTCACATAATCCTCACATAATTGCTCGCAAAGTTTCCAAAATCAATCAAGTCTACAAGGCCAAGACTGCCAAAAGAAGGATGTTTTAACTAGGCTTTCATACAATTCTTCTTAAACGGTATAAAATATAAACATAAACTAAACGAAAAATAGTTTTGCACCTTTTTTACTTTTATTGTTGAATACGTTCAAAATATATCTATCAAACAATCAGGTACCTTATGTTGACCCCAGGATCTTCTTTACTCCCCATCATGGTAAAGGTCTTCCCTGAACCAGTTTGTCCGTACGCTAAGATGCAAACATTGTAACCGTCCACACAGGAAGTGATGACAGGAAGAGTTCCTGCAAACACCTCATCCTAAGCAGAAAACACTTTTTTAATGCAGATCTGTTTTTTTCGTCAAATTTTGGTCAAATAAAGGGATGTTCTGATCATAAATTGTTGTCCAGTTTGTTTCACTGTAAGTATTTTTGTAGCGCTTTTCTAGAACAGGGTCACAAAGCGCTTAAACAATAAAAAAGAAAACCAAAAAAAAACTTAAAAAACACATACTAATCTAAAGATCAAGATAACACCGAGAAATACACAGGTGTCCCAGAAAATCAGGGGAAAGCCTGCACGAATAAAATCATCTTAATACTTTAAGAACCTTACCTGTGTGCTAGTGGGAGGAAAGACTTTATCAAAATGGAACTTCTTCTTGGTTCCTCTCTGGACCACCACCACCTCCTGGTCATCAGCTTTCTCCAGGCTTGAGTTGGAGGTGGTAGTTCTCCTGCAGCGGCAGAACACCCTTATGTTTCCTTGCAGCTCCAAAAGCTTGTTGTAGAGACTCTTCCTCTCTACCGCCTCCTTTCTGTAGAGCGACCGTACCTTTTCCACTTCCCCGGCTGCATCCTGCTCTAAATGAGCCAGCTTCCCCAGAGATTTGCCAAGTTGTTCTAGCTGATTCTTCATGTCCGTCATTGCTTGGCCAACAGTGGACCTGAGCTGTTTGTTGGACACATTGAGCTCTCTAGTCAGATGACTCACCTGTCTGAGTCTATCTGGATCCACAGAGGGTTTATTAACAGTTTTGGCAGGCGGAACAGATGGAGCTCTGCGGCTCAGGAGGGACCTGATTCTCTCTCGTGCCTCCTGCTGGTCAGCTTCTATCTCAGCCATCTTGTGATTCAGGTGCTGGACAACGTCATTTAGGTAGTGGACCTCCCGAGCAAGGTAGCCATTTCTCTGCAGAAGGTTGTCCACTTCTTTCTCTTTGGTGTGCAGTTTCTGTCTCAGATCTTCTATGACTCTGTCCCTCTCCAGAAGAGCCCTGCACAGTCAGAAGGAACAGTTAACCACATTTACAGCTGGTCAAAACTGCAAACACGTGATGACCATAATTTTACATTAGGTTCTTCAGAGCAACATCAGCTTAATCAGGGGCAGGAACATTTGGACCTCTACTTATGCAGCCCTTGTGTGGATAAAGCAAAGCTATTAAAGATATAATGTGGAATTGTTCCTGGCTCTTAACTTTTTTCTTTACATTAAATAAAAGTTTTATATTTCTTATTTTTCTGACCAAATTTCCTTTCTTCTCCCTTTTGGTGTTTTTTTGATGATATTTTCCTTCCCATAGCCACCAAGGATTTGAATTCAAGTTCATCTTTCTGCAATATTTTGCTTCTTAGACCATCATGGAAACACGTTCAGGTGGTGATGGGAGACAGAGAGCTACTAACCGTTTGTGACAGATTGATCATATATCAGAACTTTTGTATCATCATTTTTGTTTTATTTTAACCACATTTTACACAGAATCAGACTGATTAGACGTGTACCTGAAGGAGTCAAGACCACCATAGCTCTCATCCGCCCCTGGTGGAGCCTGCAAGAGAATCTCCCCAAACATGCTGAGGTAGGCAGAAATGACCTCTTCTGAGTCATAATTACACTGTCTTAGTGCTGCCGTTATCTCCTTCTGGTCCACTAGAGCGGGCAGAACCGACTAGAACATAAAACAGTTCATTGGGGTCAAAATGTTGCTCTTTCATTATTTAGACTCTTAAATTGGAAGTGTAATAGTTAAAAAAAAAACTTGATGAGACTCAAGTCCAGGGATGTCAAACTCAATTGCACAGGGGCAAACATATCTAAACAGTTCACTGGCTAGACAAAATGTTTATTTACCAAACTGGCTTAAATGAGAAATTAATCATTTTTTATTGAGTATCGTTTTATTCTTGGAGCTTCTATCTATCTTAACGTCCTCTGTGTTTGTTTTCCTTAAACAAATCATGAAGTCATCAGTTTAATTGTGATTGATAGTGTCTGTATGAATAAAAAGGGCACTTGAGTCCACTGCGTTACCCTTTCCCTGTTGCTAGTGATGGTCTGATGAAGCATAATGGAAAAGTGTCATGTTGTTTAGAGGTCAGTAGGTGGTGCCATCAGTTTAAAAATGATGTTATGTTTCTTTAAAACAAAGGAAAATAGTTCTGAGACCGCAATCTAGTGGACTCTGAAAATAATGACACTGCTTCATGAAGCTTCATCTGTGCATCACTAGCTACAGGACCTCATTTTTGTTTCATTCTTGTTTCTAGCCTTGTTCATCTGCAACAGCCAAAAAGTCGAAAAATTGCGATGTACTAACTACCCCCTAACTTCAATTGATGGTTATTATTAGAGGTATGTAGCTTAAATATTAAGAAAGGTAGAGTCCTTTATTAATCGTCAAACGATTTTGGACTTTGAGGCCTCCATAGTGTACACATTATCTTTTAGAATCTGTTGCTATTGGCAGGAAAATTACACTATTACCCTTTTTTTCCCACAGGGCCTTTGCATTTTTCATTTAAAAACCCAGGCAACGCCAGGTACATCTGCTAATACATGTATAACGATAAACTGATAAATATTATCAAAAATACAATATAACATGAGTTGTTTAATATATTAAAAATATAATTTTCTGCAAAATGAAACAAGTCTTCCTCACCATGACCCGCTGGATTCTGATCTGTACAAACTCAATGTTCATCTCCCACTGGAGTGGCAGCAGCGACCAGATGCCTGACTGAGGATCCCAGAACCTGCACATGTTTGCCCTTTCCTGTAACATCAAATCAAAACAAGGATACATCTATAGTTGTTTGAAATTCACGTGTTTTCAAATGTTTGCTTACTTCAAACATATAAGTCATGACATTTCCCTTTCCCTGGATGTAGACACTGCTGGTGCGGTCATCTTCTCCTACCACTTGCTGGCTGTTAGCCAGAGTCTGTGTCTGACCTGAGCCCTAAATGAGAAAGATTATTAGTGAATAATTCTGTTATAATCTGTAATAATTAAAGTAACATTTCTATATTCACATAGCCCAAAGTACAGGTACAGGAAGAGAATACCAACAAAACTCAAACAGTGATACCATGGGTGATCAATTGAATTGAAGTGTTTGTTTACTTTTAAATTAATTATTGATTACATTTACCTCATTGTGGACCGTGATGAAGCGTCCCTGACTCATCCAATCTTTGGGAAATGGCTGTAGCTTCTGGAAAACAACATAAAAATAGACATTTTGTGCAAGATGGACACTTATTGATCCATTGTGTAGTTTGAAATAAAGTTCTTGTCATTTTTTTTTTTTAGCGGCAAATTCATTTTTCCTTTCTAGTTCAAAAAAGGCTGGAAAGTTTGGAAGATGCAATGCCTTAGCTGAGACTTTCCCAGTTAGGTCATCAGTATTCCCCCGGTCATTTAGGATTTTTTCCTTCAAACTGTAAAAAAAAAATTCTGAGTGACCAATGAAAACCTTAATCCCAGTTATTTGATTGTATGCTATGTTTTATCAGGTCAAGGTTTATGTTTTTTCTTCATAAGAATGCTGATCTGCATGAACAGCAGCATTGAGAGACCATATAAGTAAAGGATGAATGTTTTAAAACCTTTATAGATCCAAATAAATCAACACCACACCAGTGAAATTGATTAATTTCTAACTATTTCACCCATGAAAATAAATTCCCAAGTTATGCAAACAGAGGTAAAAATGATCTTTAATTGATAAACTATCCATTATTCGTCCATCTACATCTTCTTTTAAACCCTGTGTTATCTCCGGGTCAACATAACCCGGTATTATAAACCCGGTTTATTTTCGGGTCTAGCTCAAGTCCTACAGGAATTTAGGAAAACCTAATGTAATCTCACCTGATACTCGTCCACATAAACTCTGTTTCCCTGATGGTTGAAGCAGCTGTACAGCGTCCCGTTGTTGTGGAGGAAACTTTCAAACTCCAGAGACACCTCCTCACCCTCAGTCATATTTTCCTTGGAATCCATTGATATAATAAATGTGTGAAGAAAAATTGGTATCTTAAAAAAAGCTTCAGGTGTAATTGGGGTTTTATTGTGGTCAGAGGTCTTGCACCAAACCTTTTTCTTTTTTCTTTTTTTTTTTTTTTCACACAAAACAGATAATTATAGTGGAATGTGTAAAAATCCAATTAAAATGTTATCATAGATGAAGATAAAATCCATTTTTGCTTTAAACATTTTAGGATTCAGATGGTAATCTGTTACCATCTACTGTCATATTATGTTTTTACAATCACAAGCCTATTTAGTAAATGTTGTCATTTAGTTTCAGATTTATTTGGTGCGAAGTCACTCTAAAGCCCACTTGAAAATACTTTTAAAAGCTGCTCACAGTTACAAAAGGGTTGATGGCTGTGTCCTTTTCTTCTTCATCTTGATGTTTGTTAGCATCTACACTCTTCAATGATTGGATATCCAAGATGTGACTCTCAGGTTTTTCTGAATGATCATCCGCCTGGACACAACAGGAGAATTTGAAACACAGAATTATTCCCTGAATATGTTTTTTTCCAGTGTGCTCACCTGCAGGGTGTCGTCACTGCGGCCTGCAGGTGAGTCGGGCCGAGCGGTTGAGGCGACCAGAGCAGGAGTGTCGGGTCGAGCAGGGAACCTAGCTGAGGCAGGTGAGGTTGGCTTAAGTGGTGTGGAAGGTCTGAAACTTTTTGTGTCTCTTGTGTCCGGAGGTTCTTGCCGGGATCCTTCACTGGCTGAAGCTCCGCTGCCCATCACGACGTCTGCAGGTACACAGGTGAGCAACAAGGAGGCAGCAGGTGACAATAGGTGACATCCGATCACAGCAGCCAAGTGTCATCTGAGCTGAAAGACTCTAAGGAGTCAAAGGTCTGAATTAAAAATTAGCAGAACAAAATCTTTAATCTGTTAATTACATGTTAAATGGCACAATGAAATAATGAAATAATTCCTAGTAAATACTTTATTTTGTTCTAGATAATTGATTACCCTGCAACCCTTAATCGAAATGACGATTAAAGAATGAATGTTTGGTCTTATATATAATGCCATTTGTATTTATTATGGAAAGAAACCCTCTCAATTATTTAAGTTGCTTTTCTCATTACTACTTTGTAAGTAATGAAATGCCTCTGCAGTGATAAATGGTGGCTGACTTCTTTTCAGAGGCATATTTAAACCTTAGGTACTGACAGCTAAACCTTTGTTGATAATTCCATAATGTTGTGGGTTATGGAAAGTAGGAGCAAAGTCGAATTCTTTTTGCATTTTCTTTATATCATAATGGTGTGTTTTTCTTTATGTATCACACACAAAGCCATTGTGGCGGATCATATTCAAGCCCTTAGGAAAACCAGTGTTGATTTAACTCCTTGTCAATGCTAAGCTGCACAAGTAAGTTTAAAAAAATTGTACTATTGTACATTGTTAGTACATTTTGCCTTGTAGGTGAAAAGTAGTGCACACCTAGTCAGTGAAGGAAAGACTACGTGACCTTGAGAGTTGCAAACAGAAAAGAGAAAGAGAAGTGCTGCAATCTACCAACATGGCAGAAAAAATAGGGTAGTTTTCTTTTTCAAATGGCAACTAAAGTGTTACTTTAAGTGTCTCTTAAATTGATCTTGGAACTATATTGTACTCATCAGTATGTGTCTGTCTGTACAAAACATCATCATTGAAATATTTACATTACAAAATGTGCTTAAGCCCTGCCCCTTAAACACTTTTGTTGTCTGTTGTCAGGAAATTCGTGTTTAAAATAGCTACACCCACTCTGCTGTGATGTCAAAAATGTATGTTTGTCATTGCACGTCATCGAAGTCTCCAACTCAAAGGGGTTTGTTTTGAATAAACAAAGTAGGGCCTGATTACAACTGACTGTAGAATTAGTAAAGCCCATCAGTATACATAGTCATCCTCTTGTTCGCAGAGATTTCAGACAGGGGAAAACTTTATAAAGTTATTACTTCAAAACATGGTCATGATCAGGGACTAACTGCATCTTGGAGAGGAAGATTTCAACATTTGAAACATGTGAGTAAGTCAGGAAAGCTGTAATTTGACATTAGTACCCTTTAAAGCCCTTAAAGACATTCACATACTGTATTTCACACATTTTTTTCTGCTGCCAAAAATGAGCTCAATCAAACTAGGGATCAGTAACAATACAAAGATCTGATAAAGGGTATTGCTTACCTGAGCCATGACCATGATACAGATTACAACTTATTGTTCAAATGCCTTGTTGTTTTGCTGCCCTCAAATCCAAAACACATTTGAGTGAAACATTATTTTTGCTGTGTCATTTTGCCCAGTTCCATATTTAATGAATCTCCTCTCCAGCGTCTTTGGCATTAACTTAGAGTAATGCAATGCCAGGGCCAAGTAGATATATCATCTGTCGAATCTGTCCATTAATCCACCCTGTAGTCTCTTCCCATTTGGACATAAATGCTGAATTAACCATGATCATCATGATCAACATTATCATGCTTAATTCTTCTGTTTTCCAAAAAGCGAAAACTCTATTTATGGAACCTAGTTAGTGAGTGTCTGTCTCTTTTCTGACACAGATCACCTTTAACTATCAAATATGTGGAACACTGCTAATACGTCTGCACCCCAATATTTTATAAACACCCAATGATATTCATACCTTTAACATTTTGCAAAATAGAACTCGATTTTCATATTATCTTGTTTAGCCAAAACGTTCAAACATAACAAAACAAACAAACTAAAACATTTTATTTACTGTCCGCTAGATGTCAGCATTCTGTTTGTGAGATGACTCGCCAACCTCAGCATTTGATCTAGGAGTTTCGCCTAAAAAACAAAACAAATACTTTAGGTTGCACTTATGCATTATGTTAAAAATGCTGTCACACATTTTTTTTAAATAATACGAGTTCCTTTTTGGTAGCACTTTACCTGGGCCATAGACCTGATTTCAAGCATGAATCAAATATTTTTATTTTCCATTAAAGACAAGGTCTTTAACTGTCTTCGGTTCAAGCAGTCAACATGTTTGTCAATGTTTTCAAATTTAGGGACTGCTGTCGCTGAATACCTTTCTTTAAGTATTTAACCAATATTTTCAGTGATACAGTCTGTCTTAGCAATGAAGGGTTTTCAAATGGGTGTAACTAATTGCTTTATGTCTGAGGTAGTAGAGCGACTCACATTCTGGCAGCGTGTTCTGCCTAGTTGAACCTCGACAGTGGGTAAATTAGATCATAAAAAACAGGGCAGGAAACAATTTTCCCATCAGTACAATTTAAAAGAATGACCCTCCATTTATTAAGAATATTGACAGAAGCGCTAACGCCAACAAGAAATGAGTTGCTTTCTCACCCTGAGCCTTTGTGACTCTACAGGAGATTTGATTTCTCGTTTGTATCTCTGTCCAGTCCGGGCCTTACCGATCTTTAACAAGAGACAAAAAAACATTTTTGCATCTGTAAATGGATTAAGAGAACTATTGCAAACTGTTATCTAAATATATAGATTTAGATTTCAAAATCAAACATAGTAATGTAATGTATATTTTGAAACACAAAGTATGCAACATTAAAACTGCTGTTCTGATCAGTAATATTCTTCTCTGATTCATCCTTATGAATAAAAATAAAATGACCTTTTCATGCATGTTAATCAGATTTTTTGGTGTGGTCATCATCAAAATCTTAAAAAATCTAAAAAAAACAAAACACGTGTCAGACAGTAATAATCAATGCATCTGAAATGATGTGATTTTTCTGAAAATTGTTTTTGCTTCCTGTGCGTCCTGTTAAACAGACCTATACCCGTCCCCAGACTGGGGTTGAAGCCACTGATCTGGCTGAAGCAGTTAACTCAATGTGGGATTCTGTGGGTTAGTCAGAGGGACAAAAAACAGAAATCTACTACACAAATTGATAAATAAATTGATTTTAACAACAAACCATTATCACCTTATACTCAACAAATACAACATTTATTTCTGTTAAATGAGTCTCCAAGGTGGATTTATATTATTTGAATACTTTCAGATGGTTTGTTCTTCTCTCAGTGTTGTTGCCTCAGGTAAAGGAATCTAAAGTGTGTGTTGAAGTCATCCTTTAACCTCTCTTCTTCACTTCTCATCATGTCCCTTGATTATATACAGTATCTGTGATCTCGTCTCCGGATCACTCCATCTTCTGTCTGAATGGTGTATGACCTTGTTTAAACTTTACTTAGAACATTTACTTTGTGTGTCCTTGTGTTTTTTTTTTTTAATATTTAAACCTCACTTGGTCCCCAGCTTTCAGTTTCGGTAGATTCTTTGCCATAATAGAACTTCGGTTTTTTTTCCTGAACTTTTTATTGGAAAATGTCGCTTAATTTTCTGTAATAACATAGTGTCTCGAGAATATGGCTTTGATGAATATAATCACAGATAAGAGGTCAGCAGCCACCTTCTGAATGTCAGTCTGTCCATGGGTGTATGCAAGATTGCTTTTTTAAAATTTGAAACTTATCAAGCAGTGTGGAACCTCATACATCACATCCTGATTGCTCTCCTTATTTGCTCTTTATTACATTTTTTATATCCAAGATGTCCTGCATGTATTTTCTATCCAGTTTACCCTTTCCGTGTGTCATTCAATTCGTCATCTAATTGTTTTTCGCCATTTTGTATTTTGTCAGAGCATCTACTTAGAAATCTTCTGTGTCATCTTTATCAGCCGTGGACTTTGTTAGTTTCAAGGGTTGGATTTCTGCAGCACTCTTATTATTGACTCTGTGTGTGCTCTATTCACAGCATCTAACTTGCATCTGTCACTGAACAGTTCTTTTGAATGCACTTTCACTGCTTCAGCTACTCTTAACAATTTCAATGCTTTTCCAGGTCCATGTTTTCCTCTCTCGGTAGCTTTTCTCTTAAACTGTTATTAGGGATACAACACCGGGTTTGTCATAAATGAACGAGTCTGTCAGAAGGAACAAAGGATGTCTTAAAAGGTTGACTACAGGAATTCACTTTAACACTCCAGCAACTTTGTCCACCTTGTCTAAAATCATTAGCTTGATTCAAAGAGACAATATGGTAAATAAACTGTTTTTTTATTTATTTTTATTGCAAATCGTTTACAAGAAATTTAGTCAACAGTCATTAAACAACAGAAGATCCTACTTCTACTGAAATGTGTTCGGAGACAAAACAATCCTTTAATCTAATCTCTAAGAGGGCCATGATACTTAGCTCTTCTTCACTCTACTTGATCGATCCTAGTCTTTGCTCACAGACCCTGATAACCTAATATCCTGATAACCTGATATTATATGATCCCACACACTAAACCTTTTCCCATCAACGGTTCAGAGAACCATAAATAACCTGATGCCTGCTCTTATTAGCTGGGTAGAAAATTTTTCCCTGAGACACTTTATTGTTTTTTTGTAAAATCCCTTTCACACCCTGATTACAGCGAATTAATAAAATTATACGATTCATTAATTAAACATTTAGTCAACTGTGAAACTGTAAAAATCACTGTCCAATCATTTTAAAAAGCAATAATTGCTTTGTGTGAGACAAGCACATCAATACTGATTAGCTTTAGATTCATTAAAATGTTTGTTCACAGCATTTTAAAGAACATCTCCCCCACATTTAACTCAAGTCATTAGGGAATCAGTGAAAGCTTGTTCTGTGTCTTCAAAGTTGCCCAACCTGCCATTCTCAACTTTTCTATTGTTTATTCAAAATAGTGAGTCCGCCTGATGATCAGTGACATACCTATTCACAGGTCAAGTGCTTAAGACCTTTAAAGATCAAATTAAATCACAATAAAAAAAAAGAAATAAATCTTCTTACCAAGACTGATTCATTCCTCGTTAATTAGTTTGTGTTGCATATCAGTTCATAATTTTCACTGTAGGTTGTCAAAGCTGAAAGATTTGTATTTCACCGAGTGTTACCTTCTCATTGGACCACCTGCTTATGGAAAAGATCAATACATCTTTAAGCAGCAATATGTAACATCACCTCAAAAAGAAACTGACCCAACAGAAGCCAAATCTTATCTTTTTTGCACCATTGTACACGTGGATTTGGCAGAAGTTGTGTAATTTACTTTGCTTTAACACTGGGCAGGTTTGATATGAGAAAATAGGAAAAAGATATATCATCATCATAACAGTCATGTACTTCCATTTACCAATCCGAGTTTGTGGAACCGCTGTGAACAGCAACCTTTCAAATGTGTTTTGTTTGAGGTGAACCCCACACTCACTCACTAAACTCAGTTCTTATCCAAGACGATTTGAAAATAGAACAGTTTTTTACACTTTTCTTCATTGAAGTGTCCTAAATAAATCCACCTCCAATTAACCTTCGAGACATTATTGTGAGTTAAATAATAAAGGTGATGGTTTTTAAAGGAACAATGTAAAAACCAATCATAGTCTCTTATGGCTGTTGCTGCTAATTTTTATAAATAAGCTTTTTCTCCCTCTCAGCTGAAAAAGTCTTTGGAAATTGCTTCAACAAAGTTTGGTGCAGACATGAGTATGCCGATGGTGCAAAGTATGGTGAAAAGTGAAAATGCTACGAGGCAGAGTCGATCAATGACTGCTGCAGCAAACTTCCACTGGCTACAAAGCGTCTCTTCCTCATCTTGGACACGGAATCTCCTGGCAATGTATCTCACCTCCTCCAGAATTTGGCTAACTTCTACTTCCAGCTTTCTACAGGAAAGTACAGAGGCTCCTCCTTCTCCACGACCAGACACGGTACCTCCTGCTCCAAGAACATTCTCCCCGTTACAGCCCATAAGTCGAGAGCAGAAGATCTCCGGGTTGGTGGGTGCAGCATATTGGAGACTTTCGATGCCACGGAATCCCATGTAAAGCAGGTTGCCGTTGGCCAATGATGTGTGCTGTCTCAATGAGCTCCGGCTGACACTTAGCTCTAGACTAGATAGACTTCCACGCCGCTGTTTGGTGGCGTTGTGGCATGCTAGTCGAACCTTTGTCTCTCCAGGACGCCGCATCCTTAGGAACCATGCACACCAGTTTAACAAAACGACACGGATCTGAAAAGGTGAAAAGACAAGTGCTAAGCCAAGAGAGAGTTCTGGTACCTTGGAAGTTTAATTTAAAGGGACTTCTGAATGTGTTTTCAGGGCCCCATGAGAAATTCTTCACTGCCAACTTATTTTTAATGGTATCGCGAAGAATCTCTCACTTGTGACCTCAAGGTCTGCTGACAACCTTGAGACAGTAAGGATATAGTTTATTTGTGGACTATCTCAACTGATGAATATGGCCCTTGAAAGGAGTTCTTCAAATATATTGACAGGAGAGTAAGTGATCTTGTGTTTGAAAAGCTAGATACAATTTCCATGATGAACCTATGGTCCTAATAATAATAAATAAATAATAAATCATAATAAATAAATAATCCTTTTGAAAATGTATCTCTTCTAAATCAAAATATTCCTTTAACATTAAGAAAAATAATTGTAATCCCTAGTAAACGTACCCATCTTGGCATCTTTCCTCCATCGGGGTCGTGGTGGTGATACTGAAGAACCATAACGGTGGCAATGACGGACAGTCCAACAATAACCATGGTGGTGGCAAAGTATTGAGCTGGGAACACAAACATTTCAGTTTTAGTTTATTTACTGAATAAAAAAAAGAAAGTGACCATCAAGAGAGGTTTGGACATATCTTACCAATCAGAGGTACGGAGTCCGAAGTTGCCGGCATGATTTCAGCCACCAGCAACATGAATACAGTCAGAGAAAGCAACACTGTAATTCCTGCAGACAAATATTGCTAATGTTTAAAATTGTATAAAATCTATGCATTTTTTAAAGGAAGAAAGGTGTTGAAAGAGATCTCAGAAGCCAAAGTCCTCTGAAGCACATACATGGAAATGAGAAAATCAATGTAAAGGTCAATGCTACAAAAGTAGATAATTAGATGCCCGTCATAAAAAACACTCATTAACATTTTATTTACCCCTGAGGATACATGTTAAAGGAACCTGCTCACACACCTTTACTGCTCCTTCTCAACAAATGGAATAACTCATAGATCAGTGTTTAGTATTCACTAGACAGGAAGTCTCATTTCACACTCAACTGCCAATCTTTTGCAAGGTCAGAGCTGCAGAACCGTTCTTTTCTATTCTTTATCAGCCGCTCACACTCAGAGGGTTTCAAAAGAGCTAATTCACAGAGGAAAGAAGGCAGTGTGCTGTTCACCCAGGAAACCTTGCAGTCGACTGTGGACCTAAAGGGGTTGCACATCTCCCTAAAATTGGGTGCAGCTGTGAACACTTCACACTCACAATGAAGTTGAATGAGCTGATGCGTGCCTCAGGGTGAAAGGGAGGAAGAGCAGAGACGGCTTTAGACGGAACTGATGTAAGACAGAAATAGCAAGGAGAGGACTTGGCCAGCTCAGTGCCTGGATAAGTTGATTGCCCTCGGGGAGGTGCAGAGGACGACAGAACACTGGCATAGTAGATAGTCAGAAGAAGCTGTTCTGTAGCTTTTTCCAGGGGTGAGGTCAATTTAAAAATAATTATTTTCTAGTATCTGTAACAATAGGTCTAGAAATGATAACTACAGTGTATATTGTAAAAAGAATTTATGTAGCATGTATGGTTAATTTTTAACAACATTTATTGATTACACACACTCACTCACACCCCTAACCTTCTATTCCCCCCTTACGCTCTTTTGTATCTTCTCCCCCCACTTAACTCTGCTTCCCTGTTTCTTGTATCCTGCATGTGTAAAAGAAAGTTCAGAGTAGACTGTACTTTCTGAGGAGGCTCTGATCATTTAACATCTGTAGGAGATTCTGCATGTTGTAAGAGCCTGTGGTGACCAGTTTTCCGTTTTATGCTGTGGTGTGTTGGGGTGGGAATATGTCCAAGAGGAGTGTCAACAGGTTGGACAGGATGATCAGGAAGGCTGGCTCTGTGGTTGGGATGAAGCTGGACTCACTGGTGACAGTTGCTGAGAGGAGATCACTCCACAAACTTCTGTCCATTATGGATGATGACAGTCAACATTTGAACACTGTCATCAGTGAGCAGAGAAGCAGATGGCACGCATGAATGCTCCTTCTTAGATGCTAATAGACTCAGGAACTCATTCGTTCCTCATGCTGTTGTATAATTCTGAGTTTGGGGGCAGAAGTGGAGCGAAAAGATGATATTCCATGTTAATCTTTGCATCCTTTTCTTTGTTATTTTTCTTTGATCCTTGTTCTTTATCTTTAGATTTAGATTGTGTCATCTTGCACTTACTTTTTTATTGCTCTTAGTTCTTGTTCTATCCCTGAGATGTTGACAAATCCTGATCAATTTCAATACCATCTACAAGACACAATCAAGGAATTGAGAGGGATTAATAAAGTTCATCCATCCATCCAGCCATCCATCCATCCATGTCATTAAGGAGACGGACTGAATGGTGCTTTTTAGGTTTCCACTTCCAAGAGACAGGTATTCCTTGCCACAATGGCGTTATTGCTTGGTCTTGGCAAGGTACTAGATACGCACCAGTAGTTTAGTAAAAAGATTTCTCACTTAAACACCTTATAAGTTAGCTAGCAAGAACAACTAAGCTTAAACTTACTATTCATGAAAAATTGTTGTTGGACAATTGATACCTCACCATAGGATGAGCCACCTCGTAGGTAAGTAAGTAAGCAAGTAATAATTATTTGTAAACCGACTTTCTCAGATCAGGGTCACAACCAAAACAATCAACTTTTATAATACATGTTTTAAAAGGCCAAGGTAACATAGAGACAACACAGCAGCCCCAAGAAAGTTTAGGAAAAAGCCTGCACAAATAAAAAGATATCAAGATGCTACTTGAAGTGGTCAGTAGATCCATCAAACACAGAGTGAGAGGAAGATCGTTCCAAGCTTAAGAGCAACAGCCTGGAAGGATTTCTCTCCTCTGGTCCTGAACCGTGTGATTCTGATCCACAGACCTAAGAGCCTGAGCCGGGGTGTAAGGCTGGATCAGATCACTGATGTAAGGAGGAAACTGATCATGAATAGCTTTGAAAGTAAGAAATAAGTTGATAATTGATCCTGAAAGAAACTTGCAGCCAATGAAGAGTTTAGGAGAAATGTGTTCTCCTACTAGAGCGGGTCAGAATTCTCGCTGCAGAGTTCTGAATCAACTGCAGGCGAGACAGCTCCTTCTTGTTAAGACACTGAAAATAAACTGTTACAATATTCCAAACGAAAAGACACAAACGCATGGATTACAAGCTCCAGATCATGTGACACCAAGTTTAGAGATTTTTCTCAGTTAGACGAAACAGTTTTGGTAGTAGGTACATAAGGTGCTACTCATCCACTTTTCTTTTTAATCAGATGTTTCTTTTCATTCAGTGATTATGTTTTTAAACGACAGAGTTTTAGATCAATGCAATGCCCAACGCTGCTTTTTATCAAGTGAGGGCACAAATCCTAGCTTTAAATCATCTACACTCACCAAGTGATATCTTCTCTCCTGAATCAGCTGGCAGCAGAAAGACGAGAAGTGCCAAAGTGGAGATGAGAACACAGGGAATAAGCAAGTTCAGGCCATAGTAAAGAGTGCGCCTCCTCATCACTACAGTGAAGGTCACGTCTGGGTACGGCTCTTTACAACAATCGTAGAAACGCTCGCTCCGTCGTCCGGGAACCTCTGAGAAGTGAATAAGAAAAAACATCTCTAAATATACAATTAACTAAGTATTAAGTACACAAAATTAACCTTAGCCTTACTTGTTTATGAGGAAAAGTTATTTATCATCTTTCATTGTTTAAAATGACGTGGATGTGTACCTCAAACACATTTGCTTTCGGGCATGGCAGATTAACACAAGGGTTAATAGTCTTGTTAGCTACTTCAAAAAAAAGATACTCTAATATTTCTTATTCCATCTTCAGCATTCTATTAAAAATAGTAATACGCAAGTCATGGCTCCCCGTGAAATTCCCTCCACAGCTGTCCAATAGCTGTCTATTTTTTCCACTTTGAGCAGCTACCTGAAGAGATTAGCTACTTAAATGCATCTGTTACAACATGATTTAACGTTTTTAAATTCATTTTAGGGCTAAACCGTATTCTGAGCAAAGTTTTTGAGACAGACCAATGACTGAAGACAATAAAAACTACATTCTTAGTCCACTAACACATGTTTCACAAAGGTCTATTTGGATCCTCTGCAACGTTATCATTCCAATTTGTGGAAAATAACCTCCATAAACAAAGTAAATTAGTTTAACAGCCTCTTGAATTCTGGTGTAAAATATTTGTGGGATTGTTGAACATGTATTTTTAAATGATGTCATAGCTGACGGATGCATTGAAGCCTGGTGGTCAATGAAGCATGAACCAGACTGTTTTTCTGACAAATGTTTTATGCCTTTATAAAATTCACTTCAGAAAAGGGTTGTAAATGACTACAAATCAAAGTTTTGATATGTATGGTAGTGTGAAACCTCAAGAGATTTTCAATTACATTTTTTCACAAGTTGTTTTGACTGTAGGGAAATGTTTAACAGTGTTCCTCAACGGAGTTGTTCTCTTTATGCTTGACTTTTTTAGTAGTCCTCTTAAAGCATAGGAGCAAAGCAAGACTGGCAGATTGGATATCAGTATGTTCCAGGGAGAGTCTGTGATGTCAGTTGAGGCGATGTAGCCGTTATTCGCTACATTAAGTTTAATCCTCGGCAGGTGATGAAGGAGAAACAGGCTGCACAGATTTCCAATTAACTTCTCTGTGATTTTTTCCCCTGTTGTCTCCCGATTTATCCCCCATTTCATCTGTTATTTAGCAGAAGGTTCATTCAAAGACACACACAGGGGTCCACAAGAACTTATGAACTCAAACCCCATTCATTAAATCAGACTTGACATTAATTATCATATTGTTGTGAGACCCGATTTACTTTATCAAATATTAAACTACATCTCCTCAATTCCCAGCCTTGTGAGATTTTGCCATCTAGGAAATTTACACATCACAGCTTTGTATACATTACAGATAGGGTCCACTCCTATCCAAGAGGAGCTAGGCCAGGGGCCTCAAACTCAACTGGTCTTTGGGGGGCACCATAGGTCAATTCTTGGAGAGACAGGGCAGTTTCACTGTGAATTTGGGTAATTTCTGTCTAATTTGGTGTTTTATTTTAATTTAGCAATCTGTTCTTATATTATATAACCAACACTATCTAGCTAGCTAAGTTATCACATTTATTATTAATTCTTAACTATCTACAATGAATATAGGGCAACAGAATATCATGTCAAGGGAGATTATAAAGATGTAAAGATGCCCGACTCTATCCTCATGCTGTCTTGTCTGGTCCGCTTTCTTCTGCTTATTTGAGGTTGAGTCAGTGGGGCACGTAGCCCATTATGACATAATTATGGGCTTCACTCCTCCTCCAACCAGTTAACATTTCTTAAATTAATGTAAAGAACAAGTGGAGATTGAAATAAATAAACACAGTTAAAATCCTCTTTTAGGTCTCACCGACAAGGTCCCACTCGCCGTTAGCGATATATCCGGTGGTGTCGGCCTGAATCATCTGCAGGTCCAGGGACCAGCCGCCATAAGTCCACGAGCCAAACTTCAAGTCACAGCGCTGCACGTCAAAGGGGAACCATCTCACGTCGATGTAACACGTGCTCTTAAATATCCCTGAGATGTTGACAAATCCTGATCAATTTCAATACCATCTACAAGACACAATCAAGGAATTAGCTTGTTTTATTTCCACAGCATCTAGCAATGGTATAAACAGTTAAGATCAGATTGAATATCAACCCTGCGTCTACATGTGTATAGATCGTCAGTGTCTAGGGAACACCTAGGATAAAGCTTCAGGAGAAATAATTTAATATTTCTCCGAGGCTAAGACCAATACACATAAGACAAATACAGGAGTACCAGAAGATTAAGAAAAAGCCTGCACAAATAAGAAGTCTTAAGATGTTTCTTGAAGGAGTCAGTAGACTCCATCAAACGCAGAGGGAGAGAAAGATCGTTCCAAAGCTTAGGGGCAATGTGGTAATAGAGCTGTAACCAGTTTTACAGCTTATTGATTTCTGATCAGCTGATTGGCTGTCCTACTGTTGTCATGAAAGATCTGAAAAAGATTGTTGTTTTTGTTTTTGCTAGATGAAATCATGCTCAAAATGTGTAAAAAAGATGAGTTGATTTGGGCAAATTATCTCATATAATACTTCCTTATTTACCATTTTATATTATTTATAGTACCTAACTATATTGAATTGTTCAATATTTATATTTTATAATTATTCAAACTTTTACAAGTTATTATGATTACATAGAGACAGCCCAGTGAACTGGCAAATCAGGACCCACATATGTGTAGGTTCATCTGAGTCATGAATCACGACTGATTACTTTTCAACCTTTACCTTTGGAGCCAACAGCCACATGACCTTTCCCCCAGTTACCAATGACCCATCAAATTACTTTAATCCTGATTTTCTAGAAAAAATACTACAATTGTGATGATTTTACATCTGAAACTCACTTATGTTTTTATTGTGATGTTTAGTGGGTCACTTTTTTTTTTAGTAATTCAGAACTAGAATAAGATTATGGTAATTGAATGCCAGATTGCAATTTATGACTAGCAGCTGTTTTTCCTCTGACTTGATGGCCTTTGACCCCATTCTCAGACTGGTCATCACTGTTTTACGTAATCAGTTAAAGCAGAAATTTTATTATTAATACATTTGTTAATACAATATGTTTTGATGACATTCATGCACTTTTGAAAGCAGCATACTGCTGCAATATGAACTCAAGATGATGTGAGCACTGTCCTTGAATGTGGCTAACAGGTTTTAAATGAAAATAAATGAAATATCATGGTATTTAAAATAAAAATAAATACATTTTCTAATAAGGCTTTAATGGGGAGAAGGATTTACATAAAGTCCCAATTAATAAAATGAAAAAATAAAATTCGCGTGGTGACACATGTGACATTTAAGCTCATACTGCAGGCAATATGGCCTTGAACGCCTCACCTGGGGGAAGATACTGACAATAGCCGCTAGAGTTGATCAGGATGTTGGTGTGGAAAGAAGCGTCAAATCGTTCATCTGCACTGCAACAAGAAAAATCTTTACTTTACACAGGTTGTTAGATATTTAAAAAAAATGTTTTTAGTTTGCTCAAAGTTTTTTATTTCAAGCTAAAATAATGTATTCAATGACTGAACACTGATAAAAAAATTATTCTCCATTTTCAACAGATGTGCTGTGTTATTATTTTCATGATAAAAAAATGAAGACCAGATAATCAGGTTTTAATATAGTTTTGTCTTAACATAAAGTATATTTAAAAATTATGATGATTATGTAAAAATAACAGTTCCATGTCATTCTCATTTAATGGCTCAAATGAATATGGTTGTTGCTTTTACCATCACCAAGGAAAAGTATGAATGCCAATATATTGGCAATGCCAATATATATTATTCCATAAAGAGAAGACCGCCTTATGATTTTTTTTTTAAAGACTAAAACGACGATTGGAATACAATATCAAGGACCACAGAAGTCTCACTAGCCTTTGATGTTTTCAATGACAGAGGGATCTGCATTTTCAAGCTTTGAAGAAGTTTGAGGAAACAGCAAAAGCAGACATTTAATGAGTCACTTGTGTTATAAAGAAAATGGGGTTAATAAATATAAATGACAAGTTTGTATATCAGATTAGTCAGTTGTCATGTATTATGGGATGCATATATTTGCAGGTTAAGTTCAGTCAGTTCTCACTTAATAAAATCTAGCTTTTACATAAGATGAAAACTAGAAAGTATATAATGAGAAACAAAACCTTGTGTCAAACTTTTCTGAAGCTCAGTAATTATGAGCCCTCCCTCACCCGCTCCAACATAATTAAAGCAGCCGGGTCAATATTTGTGACAGCCCCCTGCCAAGATCAGACTTAATGAGCCGAGACTCCCATCAGCCTTTCACTGTGAGCAGCATGACTGTAATCTGGAATTTTGGAGAAGCACAGAAACCATAAAATGCTCCAAAATAGTAGAAATAGAAATAAAAATGACTTTTAATTAAGTAATAACGAATAATATTTATTTACTTTAACTGGTTGTGCACATGCATGTGTCCGTTTGTGCATTGCGTGTCCTACCTGTTGTACAGCAGGATGTCAGGTCTCCATATTTGACTGTCTGGGAATCGAACATGTGACACTCCAGGATACTCTGTTATGTTCCACTGCAAGTAGTAGTCTGTCCAGTACTGTGTAAGAAACAAACATTCACACACACAAACACAAGCCCCAATAATTGAAAAAAGCAATGTTTAGTCTCAGGATGATATGCAATCACAAGGTGTCACAGCTGGTGTGTATTTGTGCTTATTCGAAGCAGAGGGTCTGTTTGTTTCTGATTATATAGATTCTAATTATTTTTAGCGTAGATAAACAAAAATTAAGACTATGGGCCTCATGTACTGAGAAGGCACTTGTAATTTTCCAAATCATTACACAGTTCATATGAATTGGGGTTGAAAAGAGTTTGAAAATGTGCAGACTTCCCTGAGACTCCTTTGTTTGTCTTGGTGGTGTCTTGAACTTTTAAGCATAATTTTTATCGGGTATTGTTTTGATTGTTTAACCGCTTTGTGACCCTGGTCTAGAAAAGATGGCGACATATTTACTGCTCAGCTCGATGTCAGAAGTCACTGGTCATGTTAAGAAGTTCACATTGGTGACACGTGAATGATCAATATATAAAAAAAAATAATGGACACACACAGTTATATGAGTGGATATTAAATTCTTCCCAAATCTATAAATAATTTATCATCCAGCAAATTGATGATCTGTTTTTAATTAAGACCAAATTAACGATTCATAATGTGTTTGCGTAAATTACAATACTACGGAACAAACAACATTTTTAAAATCAGCTATCTCACGCAAACGTGATGGAATTATGAGCTTGATTTTTTGATAAAAAAATCAAAATGATCTGCTTCTGATCGCTTCACTACTTATGTACGAATATGAACTATTAATACATTTTAAATTCATCTGATCGCGCAGAGAAAAATCCCAGGTTCTGGTTCATTTAAAAATGAGGGTGTGAAAAGAGATGACCACGGTTTGGATGTACAAAGGGAAGTAGCTTGGATTAGTGTCACGTACAGAATTATACATCTGGATATTTCTGTGCATCATTTTGTGCGTTTGAGTGTATAACTGTTTTAAATTGGAAATCCACGAACTTCTTTTAGGCCCTTTATGTTTATGTTGCTATATTGTACACCTACCTTTCTTTTCCTGTTCTGTAAGAACATTTGGTTTATAAGACATCAAATATTTTGACGATGATAAGAACACAAAGAATAAAGAACTGCTCATATGAGTCATTCAAACAAGAGATTCTGCTCTGACAGCTAAGCTGAACTTGGTTACTTTTTTAGTTACATTATTGCCCCTGGCCCACCCATCGAAGAATTGGAAAGTTATGTGGCCCTCACAAGAAAAAGTTTGGGGACCCCTAGTTTAACACATTAAATGAAAAACGTTGTTTTTAATGACTTACATTTAATTAGCCTGGCTGTCAATGAATATATAAGCAGCAACTTAAAGACGTTTGATTTAACAATAGAAGAAAATAGAAGATTAGAAACAAAATACCAACAAATGGAAGTTAGTGATAGAAAAAGACACCTTAACTTTAAATAAAACAAAATTTGAAAATAAAACTAAATTAATTGCCACATGTGTGAAACATGATTGAGAAAGTGTCCTTGTGGCTTTGTCCCCATCTATTAAAAAGTGGCAGAACTGTTTCTCATTTAAAAGACAGGAATATTTATGAAAACGTTTGTGGGTCACACAGTTTTGAGAAGACAGTGAGGAAGCCAAACATCCCTCAATGTTACTAAAATGTATTCCTCAGAGCCACCGACTGCAGTTTAATCTTAAACTGAGAAAACATCTAAGCAGAATTGGTGTTTCAAATTATTTCGATTAAATCCTTTATTTTCTGTATTTAAGGATACAACTGTGGTATTGGTAAAAACCAAAGGATTTTTAGGCTTAATAACAGAATAAAAGCCAATGTGATGCATTTGAGCATTGCAATAAGATCACATGAAACTCCCAATAAGAGAATTGAATTAGGTTACTAAAGGTGATTGTGTTCTAGGTATGAGAAATGTATCTGGTAATGTTGTTTAGTAATGTCCAAGACCTATTTAATGATCTTTTATTTGGCATGGAACACTATTTAACTGAGAGTCTCCACCAATTACAGTTACAGAATAAAGAATTCTGAGGTATTCTTCAATAGGTCATGTTATTAGCAGGCTGTCGCTAAATTGCTGTTGCAATCCCAATAACCACTGCACCACAGTGCTTGAAACGTAAAATGTTGCTAAAAGCCTCATGGGTTGTCAACTACTACAATAGGTTGCATGGCAATTACTGGCAGCCATTATGTCCCTTGGTCCGCTTTCTAAAAAGGAAAACGTACACTTGTTCAATTTTAAGGACTATTCATTCAACTGCAATTTTGTACAGTCTCACATTTTCAGTTGCATAGAAACACTGAGGACAACATTTTCAAAACAATCTTAAGGATCCTTGTTTATTCTCTAAAATTATAATGCTTAATCTAGATCAACAAAACCACAACAAGAAAGTCTTTATTCTACCGAATATGCCATTGGCCATTGTATAGAAAGCTAATTTCTGTATAGTACCGCATATTTGTGTAATATCATGGATTGATCTTAAGCTTTAAACTGCTCTATCCTTCATACAACATCAATATATTGTAGCTTTATCTATCTTCTTACTCACATTGTAGATGTCTTTATATTGGACATGTATTTTGCCCGAAGCGAGTGTGTATTATAGCGACAGCCTGCTAATAACATGACCTATTGAAGAATACCAAGGGACATAATGGCTGCCAGTAATTGCCGTGCAACCTATTGTAGTAGTTGACAACCCATGAGGCTTTTAGCAACATTTTACGTTTCATTTTACGTTTCAAGCACGGTGGTGCAGTGGTTATTGGGATTGCAACAGCAATTGCAGGTTAACTTCCAAAGCCGGAGGGAGGCTTTACTCCGGGCCGTCTGGTTTCCTCCCACAGTTCAAAAACATACAGAGGTTGATTGGGAACTTGCTCATGTTAATAAGAAAGGTGGGTGGGGCTATTTATAAAATCTAAAGATGAAATTTACAGCATCAGATCATTTACTTCAAGTGACAAAACAGCGAAAAGAGTAGACCTAAGCAATCTTTTACTACATATGATTTAAGGACAAAGAATCAAAACGTGATGATAATTGAAGAGATTTGCAGCTGTGCCGCTATTAGAACATAAAACATTTCGACATGATCAATTTCATAGTTTCACACAACACTCAGTTTAAGATAAAATGTGCTTTTAAAATAATGATGTCCACATGTTTTCTGTTGTACTCACCAGCTGCAGCCAGATGTTTGTGGTCAGTACCTGATTCTTTTCATCCTGAAACCAGAAAATCATCATCAGCATGATTTCTGCTTCAAAAGTGGACCTACAAGAAATCTTCTTGCATTTGAATTCATCATGCTGGCAATATTTCAGCAGAAACGCAATGAATGTGAATCGAGTCAGATTGATGAACGTCCAGTGGGTTAATGTATTCTCTGTTAGCCGGGCGTGCATAAAGAATGAAAAGATAGAGCATGTAAACAACAGGATGAAACGGAGGAGAACGTCTTTCAAGCAAAGGTTGGTTTAATTAATGAGCAACCTTGGGTTCAGTCCATCAGGCAAAATTATTATCTTAAAACACAGTGCATTACTTCAATCAGTAGACAGGAAAACCACCAGAGAAAGGTCAGGTAAACAGCAGAGGTTAAATGGTTTGATTGAGCCCACAGCTCTCACATGTGTGTTTAAGACTACTTTATGATGGTAACTGTGTCATTATACTGAGAGAATTGAAGCTAGAAAGTAATTTTGCAGTGAGAGGTTGGAACATTTGATGAAAAGCAACTAAATACGTCAGCAAACACAACGTCTCCAGTCTAAATTCTCTGTCAAATAAGATCAATTTTTATATTGAAAAAGCTGTGAGGTGGAGTACATTATTATTTAAGATTCTTTAGAGGATTTAAGAAATCCTTCTCTTAACCTACAAAGGTTTACATTGTCTAGCACCAACAAAACAGATCACACCCCAATATATATTAGCCTTCTAGGTTAGGTTATAACTCGAATCTCTTAATATAGATATGGAACCAGGGAATTTAGTTACCCTTTGCTGTGGACCCAAATATCTATGTAATTCTGGAGGATAGACGGTTATTTTAAAACTCTCCTCTTTGATAAACGTTATAGTTAGGGCTATCTGGACCAGCTCTTAGTTATACATTTAGATTACTGGAGTTCTTTATGCAGCAATTCTATCTATGTGTCTCCAAAAACAATCTTGGACCTCTATTGTACTCATCAGTACGTCTGTTTGAACAAAACTCTCCTTCAATTGAAATATTTAAATTAAAAAATACACTTAAGCCGCACCTACGGAAACCTACGGAAACCTACGCGCGTCATCAATCCCACTTGTATAAACAAAGCGGGGTGTGATTACAGCTGGCTGGAGGAGGAGTGAAGCCTTTATTACGTCATAATAGACTCTGCTCTTGTAACCTCTCGTCCACTGAGATTTCAGATGAGAAAGCAATATAAAGTAATAACTTCAAAACAAAGAATTGTAATGATGAGCTGATTTGAAACTTGAGGTAAATTAATTGCCTTTTAGGATTATGTTTTACTTTTATTGACATTATTGAAATGAAAAGCATTGTCAATTCCTTTCATACTATTTAGCAGCTCAAAGGTTCAGATCTCTCCATGATTTAATATACGTGCACTCACCACATCCATGATTTGCATCAGGCTGAAGCTGAAGTGAACAGTGAGACTCTCAGAGTCATTGTTGACTGGACGCTCCAGAGGATTATACTTCTTCATTAGGTCTTGGTAGAGGCGTCGCTGGTGGACACCCTGATGTGAACCTGTTCAGGAAGTTGCAATGGAAGCCGGTAAAACACACAGTAAATGCTAGAAAATAACTTCATAGCTTTTTTAGACAATTTATTTTGGACATGTGTGGTACAGGAACCTTTTTTTTGCACAAGAGGAAGACAATTTCTTCTCTATATAATTATGTTCCCCCTGATGAGTCATAACCTTACCGTGATGGTTTTTTTTTTTTGTATTAATTAAAGATCCTAAGTGCCTTGTTGACTGGATCGCAGTGTTCGTGGCAAAGTCAGCCATGGCAGGAAGGCCGGGGCAGATCTGGGACAAAGCCTATATGGGGCCGTCAGTAAAGGCTCGAGTCTAGAGGTTGGTTTTGCCACAGGAGCTGGTCTGGCCTGGCATTAAGCAGCAACATGGCAAGTCCTCAATCCCAAGCCAAATGAATGGCATTGACAGACTGGACTCTGGCAGTAAAGGGAACCTGAGTTAGTGAGGGTAAGTTAGGGGAAGTATTAGCCTTTTCAAGGAGTTCCTGTGAGGGTATTCCCGACATTTATTTTGAAAAGAGATCATGCTGCAGACCCTGTGACAGGTGAAGAGATTTTATCTCCACTCAGGCCATGTCATGTGACAATTTAATATGTTATAGTAAAATGCATGTATATATAATATACTTTGAATAAAAAACAACAGTGCTTTAATGCCTTTTTAATTCCAAAAAGCATTAGTAGTTTATATGATTTGGAAAATAAATATTAAGTAATTTAGTACAGTATTCTGTAGCAGAACAATGTGTGTATGTTTTGATTCATCAGTTTTGTTTATCTTTATTCATGAACACCAAGCAACCTGTTGTTGATATCTTTGTAGATAGAAATTATGTGTATTGTTATGATATAATATCAGCACAGTGATGACGATCACCATTCTTCATTGACCATGTAGATTAACTATAATTATAATAAATCATATACAATTGTTGGCTCCTGAAATTAAAAAGCTAAGGATATCATTTTAGTGATGACTCAAAAGTTGAGCGACATGAATATATGAATGAAGTTAAGTCCTTAAATAAATCAAATTATGAAGTGTCTTGACATGTTGAAATAGATCCACTTCAATTGAGGATTTACACAGTAAAAAGACCATGTAGGAATGAAAAAGGAGAACTAATTCATGTCATATTCAACAGACATCTTGTTGAATATTAACATTGTGTAACACTGTTATTATTATAAATAACCAAAACTATCAGGGAATATCTAGTGACATTAAATTGTAAATGTTCTAAATGTCTGTTTTATTATGACTTAAGCTAGAGTGTTCTACTAATGTCACTGTGGTGTTGCATCCATTCAGTTTCAAACTAATTTGTGTGCATGCATGAAACTCACCCTGGATGAGGCAGCCGAGGGTCAGGACGTGCAAAGCAAAAATTTCCATCATCCTTATCTTTATCAGCCGGTCGCAGTGATGATGGTGTCAGCAGAGATGATCCAGACTGAAGAAGGCACCAGTGGTGAGAGAGGGAAGGAGCTGAAAGAGTAGGAGTAGCCCCTCCCACCTAAACATTCAGAGGAGAAGACTTGGCTATGAGAGAGGGATGTGATGGTTTCATTTTTTTAACAGCGAGCTGACAAGACAGATTCTTCTCACTGTCTGGAAACTCTAGAGCCCCAAATTAATTACCCAGTAAAAACCTCAGTGCTCTTTAAACATCCGTTCTATTTGTGTGAGAGGTCTAAAGCTTGTCGGTTGGTCTGGGAAATTGGACGGTGCTTCATTTTATGAGACGATTTTTGATCATGAAACATCTAAAAGCTACTTAGAACAAAACCAACTAACCAGCGATTTCCACACACAATGTTTAATTATGAACCCTTTTGTTATTTCCGGGTCAAGGTGACCCGAAGGCCTGGCTTCCAGAAATACATATGCAGTGGTGGAGGTCGTTCATCTTGTCTCAGAGATAAAACAAGGGTTAAAGAATTTTTTTGCATTGGTACTTGGCAGGGCTAATAAGAGACTGGGCTTTAAAACTGTACAATCAAGGAGATTAAAAATAGTATCTTTAGAAGATACATAGCATTATAAAGGTAAACTGAAGAGAGACAAGAGAAGAAATGCAAACTTATCATGTTCAAGCAGAGGTATCAACATAGGTGAAAGATCCCTGAAATTTTAAAGGTATTTATAGATCACAGTTGTGTATCAATAGTATTGTTATGCTCTGTTTTATGTTTCACACAGACCTATTTAAAAGGAAGACCAGTCCTTGAAGGGCACTGTTGTTTTACTGAGAGTTAAGGTGCGATGAATAAAGTTCCCACTAAGGAAAGGGTAAGGGTAAAAGTTTACATTATATTGTCACCGACCAAACTGAAACATGGACGCAGCAGTCTGACTGCAGAGAAAAAGATACACTTAGGGACACAGTTAACACATGGAGGGATTCAAAGCCCTCGCCCAATGGGATATGGATGCATGTTACCTGTCCACGTCCTAGAAATCATAAAAAGAGGAGTTTATTCTGAACATTGGATAATAGATTAGGGATTTTTCTTTTCTGCAAGAAACCAAAGCTCAAATTAAACTATTAACAAATTAAAAATTTACAAATTCTTGTTAATTTTTTAAAATGTGAATGCAGTTTCAGCGAGCTACTAGACGCCCTCATAAGAGATAGAATAGTGTGTGGCACACACAGCTCAAGTTGGAGAGAAATACAGACAGAAGATGATCTTACACTGGATATATTTCTTCTGGTGTGAAGAGCTTTGGGAATGACAAAACTATAGAGGGAGGAAGTGCATTCGGGAATCCTATCTTTGTGAGCAGATAATGACAAGCAGGGAAGCTTTAGATTACATAGAAAGAAACACAATATTTGTTTGTGCGAATAATGATAAACAACAACTTGGTAAACTGTCAAACTGTCTGTGGAGCAACCCTGTAATATCATAATAGTCCACATACTAAATTCAGTCTTAGTGATGGACAACAATTACAAGTTAGACCCTGTTGGCAAATTCAAAGTAAAAGTAAGAAGTCCCAGAATCCACAAGTTCATCAAACTGGAGTTTCAAGCACTGTAAACCACCTCTGCTGGGAAGGAAGGCAAGTCAAGCAATGGAACTCATAACACTTGAGAGAACATGCTGGCCACTGATGTGATAGTGTCCACATCTAAAACCTGTGAGACTACATAGACTGTTGATTAGATAAAGAGTGAGTTACAGGATGTGCTTACAGGAGACGAATGCCTGGAAGGAGAATACAAAATTTAAATTGACCCCAGATTTGAACCTGTTAAACTCCCTAGGCGTGTCCCTGTAGGTAACCCCTACTAGAGGAAATACAGACATGTGCACAGATATATTATACATTATAGCACCATTTTATAACACTATGGACTTGATTAATGACATTTGTGTGGAAAACAGACGGAAAGCTCAGAATTGGCACTGACCCAAGACCGTTCTGGATCTGAAACCAAACAACTTTCCACTGCCCACTATAGAGGATAGCTTGCTTTCTTTCACTGTCTGAGATATAAAACATGGATTCTTGCATGTGAAGCTCAAAGGAACTTTTCCGACACCTTTTGAGAGATTCAGGTGTTTAGGGATGTCGATGGGTATCAGGGCATATGCGCCTGAGGTTTTCCAGAGCAAGCTGTTACATGCACTGGAAGACTGTCCAAGCATCTATGTCATATGAGATATTCTAATCACAGGAGAAGGTGAGACTGTGACAGGGTGAGGTAAGGCCATGACAACAAACTCAGAGAGATGGAAAAGAGGGGAAGGATAAAGTGGCAGCAGAGAGGAAAGTATAGATAGGTACAAAGGCAATGTCCTGAGACAGAATACTCGTCAACTCAGAGCATCCATGAATAAGGAAAAAAATGTATCCAACCCCCACATGCCTGTGGATAGAGGACATTGGTAAAATTTACCACCTGACTACAAGGTTGGGACGAGTAGTTCAGTAACCCAAGTATCTGAATGATTATGTGTGTTAATGAAAATATGACCTGGAGAATAAAGATGTTTGTGTTTATTGTATAATTTATAAAGATACTGAAATGTTGTATACCTTGAGTTTGTGTTTTTGAGAAGCTCAAGAGACAAAAGTGCCAGAGTATTTGGGGATATACAGTTGAATTTAAATTTTAATCAAGAAAATGTTGTAAGTTATTTCACTTTTGTTTATTTTGCTTGAGATAAAAAGGATGTAACAATAGTACTGTACCGTTAGACAAGGTCCACTTTAGAAGGGAAACCTTACCTGAAGCGCTGTTGATGTACTGAGAGTTAGTTTCGGTGCATTGAATAAAGTTCCCCTGTGAGTAAGGAGAAAAACTCAGTTTATACTTCAGTTATAAATCATTTAATCATGTAGACATTTTAATGGCATGGTGTAATTGTTGCCTTTTGTGTCACCTAAAATTGCCAATTGCAACGCAACGACTGACTGCTTCTTGAGCGTAACTACCAGTTTCTACATTTTAAACTAGATATTTGGAAGCCACTTAATATCTCTAACTATCCATACGTCTACATTTTGACCTTCGTCAATGCTCGACTTAAATAACGAGTAACAAGTAAAGAAAGGATTGTTTTATTATAAAACAAAGTCACCATAAGTCTGATGAATGATTGATAGATTTTAAACTTCATTGTTCAGGTATTTTTGACCTTGACGGTACATCTTACCTTTAGTCAACAGTGCTCTGGTTCAATGTCTGAATGCATAACAGGTTTAAAATGAGAACACACATCTAAGGACTAAATAACAAATTAATGGAAGGAATACAAACTTTTCTCAAAAAACTTTTCTTTTGAGTTTGTTGTTCAACATCTTGCACTTTCCGTCATGTATTAAGAACCGGTTTCTCTTCAAAAAGACGCATCCCTGATGATTTAGCAGCTTGGTTCAATACTTTAGAGGGAAATCTTCTGACATGATTCCCAACACCTCATGTTCTTCATGCTGCTATTTATTATTGATTCAGTTCTGTAGACTCCACCATGTCTGATTTATTTTGAAGTTGCAGTTCGCAGAATCAAACAACTCTAACTCAGAAGAAATGAAAAGGCTGTGGGAGCAAAGACGAAATAGCTTGTTCCTGGATTTCCATACAACTTTTCTGTCTATTTTATGATCCAGAAACAAGAGATGTGCATGTTCTCAACACAGTATATATCCTTGAGGATTAGAGGTAAAAAACCTGTCACTAAAAAGTTCACAAAAAAACCTGGAACACCATTACATGGGGGTCAAATTCATAAACCAAAATTGTAAACTTCTAATTGATGGTCTTGTACTACTATTTCCAACCGTACCATAGTTAGTTGATCTTCAAACTTCCAGTCCTTACTGGACATAAACCTGAATTATTAACGGCAAAGCAGGCTCTAATATATGGGAAGAATGTCCGTTTTTGGTCTCAGTTCTATTAGGAGCACACTCTTTAGGCTTCTAAGATTCTTTACTAATGTTTATGAAGCATTGATTTTGACAAAGTATGAGCGAACAGATTGAATTGATTCAAGCAAAACAATATCATTTGGGATACATATTATTTATATGCTCATAATGGCCATTCTGTTTTATTATTTTTGTTTACATGCATTCCATATATTTTACTTTTGTTATTTTTGAAGTTGTCACTATGCGACAAAGTGTAACAAAGTATTTGGACTTTCTAAGAGATATTCATTTAGCTCAAGAGTTGCACTTGCTAGCTTGATTAATCTTATTTTTACCAGTCAGGTGTTAACATAAGCTGATATAACGGGAGCTGTTGTCCAACAACTGTGCACCACAAGGTAGACGCTAATCTTCCTCCTTGGAGGAATGACTATGAAGGAGGTCTAGGTCCTAACCCTGTAGTGGGAAGTGGGTGTCGTTTTATCATTATTCCATTCAATAACTCACTGGCAGTTTTGTTAAAGCTTAAATGAACAGATTTATTTTATTCACATTTGATCACATTAATTGATAAGAAAATCTGATAATTTACAGCGTTTTATTGATCTCCACAGAAGATAGATTAATAATGTCTTTGGATCAAGAGTTAATGAAAGTCATTCAGCAGAACAGTAAAACATTGTAGGGGACTTCAGCTGGCCAGTCTGTCACTAAGGTAGGCTGAGGTCTTGTCATCCTGGAGCAGAGTTTTGGTGACATCATAGAGGTTCTGCTGGTAAGCGAGTCGGTAACGACAGTACACGTCGTCACAGTAAGTCAGGAGTCGCTTTACATTTGGAGTGACACCACTGGGAGCTTCTCCAAGCCTGGAGAGAAATATTGAGTAAGACAATGTTTTTCAAAGAATTAGAAAATGTCAATCAGTTGGATCTTGACTCACATCTTGAAAATCTCCTCAAAAAGGCCAGGGGTTAAAGGTTGCAGATGTTTGAGTTCCTCCAGATAACCAAAATCTCCATTTATGATCACCTTTTGGTAAAGAATCTGTGCCCAGTCTGGACTGACACTGAAGGCTTCAGATAAAACAAGCACCTAAAAGACAATAAACATCTTGTCTGTATCATAATCATCATCAACATCATTTTCCTTACTTGGTAACATCGAGGCAACGACATCATTGCATCCAACATCTCTTCCGGGCGTAGGTTGATGACACGGAGCTCAGAGTCCTGATTCAGGAAGTGAAGCTGAAGGGTAACAAGTTTGGCCAGCTGCACACAACGAGTCGCCTGACGCACACAGGAATCCTGGTGAAACGCACACACTCAGATTAAAATCAGTTTTTTCCTTGGCAAAGCAAGAATACAAAAATCAGTGACATTGAAGAAGCTTTTGGCGGCATCCCCCAGCAGACCCAGAACTTTGTCCAGGGATTCCTTCAATTCCGGAGTCACCACTGCGCACAAAGATAACAACTTCAATTTAACCCCATTAGATGATATCTGACTTTTATTCTGTATATAAGGGAATAAGAGTACCCCATGTTTGAGAATCTATGAGCCTCAGCTGCGTCTTGGCTGCCATCTCATGGTTCTCGCCGATCTCCCTCCTCATGCTAAAACACAGTGCAACCATGTTATGTTTCTCACTATCTGCAGGTAGGCAACGCTTTAGGTAGTCGAGGAGAGCCGTCTTCAGGCTTGAACTCTGGGAGAAAAGAGGGAGAGTTTCAGTCGAGATCAGGCAATCGATAACAACATTCCCCTTTTAACACTGTAATGCAAGCACCTGTCCTCGGTCTGTATCAAACTTCTTTCTGAGCAGCAACTCGAAGGCGTGATTCTGAATTAGAAGGTCGAAGATGTATGTCATCTCATCATATCGCGCCACACCAGTGAGAAGACGCACCTGTAAAAAGGTTTTTATGGCGTAAAAAGTCGGTTCTATTCGCAAAATACAAACAATTTTTTTTCAAGTTGAGTGAGAAACGGATGACTTAAATTTTGATTGATTAATTACAGGCAGATTTTGTTGTATAAAAGGGTTTGAAAACGACTACAGTTTTAAATTGTTTGAAATTTATCTTGAACACTGCTGCCACCTGCGGTCTTATTTCGTGTGTAAGCCAATACTATTGGGGTTAGAAGTCACAATATAGGTGTTAAATCGTTTATAACGTTAATGTTTTTGGTAAATGTCAATGGTTGCATCAGGTGTAATTACAGGAGATAAGGCTGTGTGAGGATCCGAAGTGAGTCCGTGTTGGTTCCGTTTCAAGAGCACTCAAATGTTTTAGTTGGTTCAGGTGTCATCAGGATCACTCACCAGCAGGCTGTAGTGCTCGCCTGGTGCTAGGTACGTGTGGCTCAGGTGACGCGCAGCCTGCAGAACCCGAACAATTCCCTCCATGTTGCAGGTCAGACTGAAACAGTCGTGTGCGACGATCAACAACTCGACAACTGCAGAAGGAAGCAAGTCAAGCTTGTGTGCAGCTCTAGATTTCTGTGTGGGTTTTATTTGCGTCTTACTGCAGTTCAGGTCTCTCAGCGAAACACTGGTGATGTCCTCCATAAGCTGCACTCCAACAAGGTTTGGATCATCACACAATTTGATGAGTTGCATGAGGGAGTCCCGCCCCTCAGACGGCCGGAAAACATATTTTTTATCTTTCAAAAAGAGACATACATTACATAACAATAAGATTTAAAATGTATCGCTTCTGTTAATGTGTTGCACGTGGCTCTACCTGGCTGCAAGTCCTCGTCAACAGCAAGCAGTGCCTGTATGACTGCTGAGGACACCAGCTTAGCAACGGTATATGCAGAGAAACCCTGAGTCTTGATGAAGACCTGAGCTTTTCGAAACCTCTCAGGCTGATCTGACAGAAGCAGCTTCTCCAGAACTGTACGTGGCTCCTCCTGACAGATTTGAGTGAAGGGACATTGCAGCTCCTTTCACCCGCAGACACAGACACACATCATATGTGCAAAAGTTAGAGTTCAACTGAGGGGCCAAAGGGTCATTTTCAAAAAGGAGACTTTAGTCTGTCTTTAGCTGATCAAAGCTCATAATCATGGTTCTAATGTACAAGTAATTCTTATGTGAACTTTGTAGGAAGAATAGAAACAGGATAAACTTGCACATGCAATGCTTGTTGAACAAAGATAACCTAATTCCAGCTCAAATCAGGAATCTTGCAAGAAAAATATAACGTGTCATTGTCATTGTAGCTTATTCAGAACTTTTTACAAGGGAAACTGTACCCGGTGATGCTGCAACACAAACCAATATCCGTCACATTTCTCTGACTAAAGAGTATAACTAAATAAATGAATCAATTAACTTTAAAAGTTAAGGTTTGATATTGTAATTATTACTACTTTCAAAGGTGTCTTAAACATTATCTCATGAAAATTACCTTTGAAAGCTGATAAAGGCTAAGGACTTGTTTGCAGTAATTGTTGCCATGACGACACTGGTCCACAAGCTTCTGTAGCTGTATAGTGATGTCATCATCTGGGAGTGGGAGCATCACAAAGGAAGACAGGCTGCTGAAGGAAGGAGCTGCAGAAGAGGTAAACTCATGAGACCAAGACTGTGTCATGGACATGTGACACGATGTTATGTTTTTTCACTTACAGGTCACAATGCGCCTCATGACGGGTTCATCGGTCTGCTGATCACATGGTTCAGGTTTCACTTCCCCTGATGCTAGTCCCCGGCACTGCAGCACCACCCACATGTCCTCTTGGTGCAGGGAAAAGTACCGACACACACGGCTGGCTTCATGGATGCTTCCGTTGTCTAACAACTGCCCGACCTTGACCATGAGAACACTCCTTTCCTGCTGATTTAAATCAGAGTCTGGTGCTGAATGCTTGCCAGGAATTGGGAGTCCCTCTATGCTGAGCCATGAATCAGAGTTCATCTCAGATATATTCGAGAAAGATAACTTCTTCATGAGCATTTCATAAGTGTTCACATCTGGTAACACCATGTGCGAGTACAGGTTGAAAACACTCTCCTTCTCCATGGCAGCCTCAAGGATGTGTTGTCTGACACGATTGCTCCAAAGTTTTCTTTCCAACTTCTCCAGTTGTTCTAGCGGAACAGGGTTCTGCAGGGAGATCCAGTGAGCTGACAGCACTAGCAGCAAGCAGCGCTCCTGGACATCGAGCAGTTCTGTCTGCATCTCAGTGGTCTCTGTGCTGCTGCTTCCCTCACATCCAGGCTCAGTCTGGGACAAAAAGAAGTGAGCCGCGGATTCTGGATCAGTGGTGTCCGACTTGAGCTGATCATGGCACTTTTTCCAGAAGGTCACGCGTGTTTCCAACCTTCCCCACTGACGTTTACCCTTTTGAGCATTCACTTCCCGCAGCAGCTGCAAGAAACAGAAGATTCACTAAAGGTTAAATATTTAAATGTTATGTTATTTATTATGCTGAAAAACAGTAAAGGAGCTACATTTTCATTTAACAGTACAACATATACGATCAATTTTCAATGGGTTTAAATCCAATAATGTTTTTACAGTGTTCTATGTTCCACCGAGCACAAAGTTTTTGGAATTTATTTTTACAGAATTTTATTCACATGTAGCAACTGAATTGTGACGATAATTTAAGGCATAAAATGCCCCAAAACCTCATAAAAGAAAGAAAAAATTCTAACCCAACCTCTTATTTAGAGGTTTACATGATACAGGAAGTTTCAATTACTGTGCCATTATCTTTCTGCGAAATCTTGGCCTTATATAAACGGTTAAGACTGAAGAAATTTGGCCATTTTAACCCTTCTGTTATCTAAGGGTCAAGTCAACCCGGAGGCCTTCGGGTAACCTTGACCCTGAGATAACACAAAGGTTAATCAAAATTGAATTTAATGTAGCAAAAATATGTATCATGAAAAAACATGAAGATTATTTTCTTTTAGATTATGGAGGAGAAAACAACAATGAGGAAATGAATTAGAGTCATGATGTATGAGAAAGCCTACCTGATTAAGCAGCAATCTTTGGATGGAAAGTCCTGCCAGCAAAGCAACTTGTCTGGCCTGAGTAAAATGTCCTCGAGCCTGAAGAGCATCCACAGTAGCTTGGAACTCCTTCAACTGCACACACGGGGAAATGCTCTGCAGCAGCTTCGGAGACACAACCACATCAGTCCCTTGCAACACTTGGCTGAGCTGACTCAGTTTCTTAAACTCCGGACCTTAAAAACAAGCAAACACAAACATCTTACTTATAAAATGTTATCCATGGTGGTGATTTTTCTTGGCAGAAATCAGAAATGTTCATGGGTAAATATTTACCATTAGATTTGAGAAGCTTATTCACATCTGAGAGTAGCTGCAACAGCCAATGGAGGTCAAACTGTGAGGAGCAGCACTGCAGCATTGTGAAAAGCAGCACAGAGGCTTGGCTCTCAACCCACTGCAGGGGGAGTCCATAGAAGGGTGCTGGACTCCCATTTCTCAGCTGGAGCCGAAGATAAAAGAAGGAAGACGTTATTAAACATATTTCAGAAAACAGAAAAATGGTTAAACATTCTCGGGGAGGTTGAAAAGTAAAACAATTAATAAAATGAACTCTAATACAATTAAATAGAAGATTTTGAAAATAACACAATATATAAAGTTAGTCATTTTAAAAACGGCATCAACCTTCCCTGAAAGAACTCTCAGAAATTCAAATCTTGAAAATTTAACTCATCTGGCTTCGTTCAATGCAAGTAAAAACCAATTAGCTTTGAAAATGTATACTGGAAAAATATTGTTTTGATGCTTTTTCAACATATCGTGTATTAAACATCATAGAGCAAAACTGGGCAAAATTTAACCTAGGAGCCACATGCAGCCCTTTAAAGTGATTTATGCAAGATATTAATGAAAAGAAAACTGATAACAGATTTTTTTATTTTAATAACAGGCAAAGCCCTTTTGTCTTCTTTTGATTATCTATTTTCAATTAATCACAATGATGATAAAAACAACAATAATAATTTCATTCTTTCTTCACATAATATCGAATAAAATGTGCTGCTTTACTTCATAGCACAGTTACAATAAGATTGGATATAAATGGAATATGGTAGTGGTACTCACAGCAACGAGTGTCCTCTGAAAATCCAGTAGCTTCAATTTGGCCTCAGGGAAATTACGAAATTCGCAACACAACTCAAACATCCTCAAAACCAAAACAAGAGGACAGTCCTGCACAAACACAATATTAGGCAACATAAGTCACTGCACTTCCTGTCTAACTATTCGCATTGTTAAGCTATATCAGTCACTAGAATCATTCATAAAATCTTTTTTTTCCCCCAGAAACATTATAGTATCACTTTGGCATTATCTAAAAAATGACTAAGCAGTCTATGGGACAGATTTTTACCCTATAGAAGAGCTTAAATCCCCTGAGAAGAGGCCTGACCAGACCCCGCTCCAAGAGAGTTTTCCAAATACATGAAAGATCGTGCAGTGCCCAGGCGTGGTGCTGGGGGCCTTTAGGAAGATGGGAGGTGGCTTCCATAACTGAGACATCGTCAACGGACGTGAGAATCCACAGACACAGACAAGGCAACAGCTCTGCTCCCTGTCAATAACAGAAATTGTTAAAATTATTTTTTCTTCAAGTGTAACATCAGGTAGATTCTAATAAATACCTGACAGGCGGCTAGCACCGCCAATGTTGGGCACCGTTGCAGCAGTGCCTCGTGCAGCAGGTAGCTGCAGGGGGTCTCCTCCTGCTGACTTTGCAAGAGAACCTGGAAAAGCTCCCTGGGCCATTTCACTTTCTCCACAACTTCCTCCGTCATTAAGTTTTCCTGTTCCCTCTCTGCGCTTTGATTGAAGACTTGAAGCTCCTGGAAAGCCAGACTCAGATGTTCCTGGAGGGCGGGGCCAAACTGAGAGGCCAGCGTCCTCACCTGGGAAAAAAAAATGTTGCATCAGAGAGGCACAGACGAGATCCAAATGTCAATAGGTGAAGATGAACATTTCTATTCTCATGTTACCTGCTGAGGGGGGAAGTTGTGCAGTTGAACAAAAAGCAAGAAGTTGATAAAATGTCCGTCCATGGCAGTGTGGGAGGCGTAAACAGAGCTGAGCTTCAGAGAATGAATTTGACAGAATTGAACAGGTAACGCCCAATCCTGAGACGCCGCATACGACGACCTGATGCATGTATGAAAAAAACAAACATTTTTAGTGAAACATTTGAGTTTAATGACATCATTAGAACTCAAGACTTTACCTGCTGATGCCTTTCTGCTGTAAACTGTCCGTCACTGCAGTTTCAAGGTAGCCAATCAGCTCCTCTGCTACTGCAGGGTGCCCGTCAGCCAGCTTCACACCTTTAGACACTGAAGTAAAAAAGCAATAGTGATTAACATGGGGGCTGAGTATGACACTATGTGACAGTGGTGAGGCTATTTACAGAGTGTGTGCAGGTCGGCTGTTGTGCCCCGTGACTCCCAGTGCTGAAGGATCATGTTCAAAACTTTCACATCCACTCTGAGGTGGAGGCTGCTGACACCCAGCATCTCACAGAAGCAGACTGCAGCTGATGTAACGGAAGCCATATGGAAACACTGCAGGGCCAATTGATAAACCTTCTCAAAGACTTGCTCCAGCCTGAAACACAGACATATTTAATTAATATTTGATCAATAAAGACAGTTTTTCTATTGTAGAATGCTAAATATTTATTCATGGTTTGAAGTTAATTATTCAAATTTTTTTTTTATTATTTAACCTCTTTTGGACCTGTGCGTAGCTGTAACTTTATAAAGGGCAACCAGAGTGTTTCTTAAATTGATCTTGGTCTATTGCACACATCAGTATGTGTCAGTTTGTACAAACCTTCTTTTCTTTGAAATATATACATTAGAAAATGTGCTTAAGCCCTGTTCACTAAAAACTGTTTTTTATTATTAGTAGTATTTATTAAATCTTGTTTACCATAACCACACTCACTCTGCTATGATTGGTCAAGCATCGAGGTTTGTCAGAGCGTCAATCCCGGAAGTCTCCACCTCAAAGGACTCATTATATAAACAAAGCGGGGGTGATTACAGCAGGCTGGAGGAGGAGTGAAGCCATTATTACGTCATAATGGGCTCCCCTCTAGTAACCTCTCATTTGCCGAAATTTCAGACGGGAATAACTTTATAAAGGAATAACTTTAAAACATCATCATGATGAGGGACTTACTGCATCTTGGAGAGAAAGACTTCAACATTTGAAACATGTGAGTGAGTTATGGGAGAAGGAGTTTTAAATAAGTTGCCCTCTAATGTCTGTCCTATTTAGATTACTAAAACAACATCCGACAACAGACATGATCACTAACATGACTGCAAAAGCCCTATCTGCTGAAATAGCATCATCAAAACCAAGACCAGGTTTTTCTGAACATTATTTAAATATATTTTTTGTAAATATTCCAATAATAAATCAATAATTATGGACACAAAGTGTACAAATTTTAGACACACAAGAAAGAAAATGATGTAATAATGGATCAACTTACAACAGTTTGATGTCTGTGGCGTCACTGAGCTGCTGGACCAGGAAGGTAGCAAAAGCATATGAAGGTCTACCATGACGAAGGTAAAAGAGAACGTCAAGGTTTTCAATCAGCGCAAATCTGTTGACCAGGTGAGGGCTAGAGTAGTGCGGAAGCTCGGTAGTTTCTATGGAAACAGATTTGTTTTGTTTGACATTTGTTTAGAAGATTCATTGCGGTGACATTTTAGAAATTCATCTTTAAAATGAAATCATTATTTATTGATAAATTCTGGATACTTATTTTGTCGTTACTTTCATATAAGTAACATAGTAAATAACTAATAAGTAAACTAACTAAGTAAACTTGGTTTTGGTTTTTATTCAGTTGTTTATTAGCAATGAGCATACATAGCAAACAAATCAGATTTTTATATAGCCATACTGAAACTAGGAAATCATATATTTTCTTACCATCACAGAACCATACTATTAGAAAATGCTATTATCTATCTGGACTGGCGGCACATAACTGCTCGGGTATTACCTGTATAGTTTAGAGTGTTCGCTGACTGCCACCCAAGTAGTCTTGATGGGTCAAAGGGATGAAGAGACTGAAAAACATGTGAATGAATAAATCAAGTTGGTCTATTATGCCACAATCTTTTCCACTGTACTACAACAAAGTGTTACAATTTTAACGAGAAGAATAAATCACAGTCTTTTTGTCCGTTAAGTAAGAGGTGTCGAACCTGCAGAAGATGATAGACGGAGATGTCAGAAGACGGACCCCCCCGAGGTCCCGGGGAGAACAAAGCAGACCTCAATTTGGGATGAGTGGCCAGCGTCATCTTCAGAAGCTGGGGGTCCACCGTCCTCTCAGTTTTACCAGACTTTTGTTCTTGAACGACCACCTGAAAAACAAGAACAGAAAATATACATACCCAGTGCCTTCAAATTGTACATCTCTGTATTAGGGGGAAGGAGGATATTAGGCTTCCAGTGAGGTACTCTTAGTGCTTCTTGTAAGTCAGTTGCTACACAGCAATCATAATGTAATTACCACAGGGAACCTTTCTATATATCGACACAAAACCTGATGTTCTCAAAATATTTCCGTTGTACATAAGACTCAACTATCTAAAGCAAAAGGTCTTCCCAACTACTCCAAGTTGTGATTGGTCAGGAGAAAAAGGTAGATTCTACCTCCAAACCTCCATCCCGTTTCAAAACTACTGTATTTTAAAAGATTAACTTATGAATTAGTATTGGTCTCATTTCATCATTCATTAAAACTGGATAGTACAAGGAATCAAAATGTGATAAGATGAGCAAAAGCTACAGTTGTGTTGGGCTACAAATGAATGACACATTTATTTATATTTATTGATTATTTTACCTGGTCAATTCCTCCTGGTGCAAACATGATGGTGGCCAGAGCCAGAAGACTGTGACCCTCTAAGAGCAGACTGCTGAGGGACGACTGACCTGGGAGCAGAACCTGAGCACTGGTGAGACTTGCTTGGAACACCAGGCCTGGATCTGAAACCAGAAACCAAGAGCATTGTAGCATATTTCTTATCTTGAAAGCAGAAATTCACTACAGTAAATGTAACTACATGTGGATTTAATTAACTTAATAACATATCAATGCCTATTTTATTTGTAAGGTAATGGATATTTTGTTTTAAAATAACAACAAATAAATAAATAAGATAACAAATATAAATACTTCACTGTTATTGGCTCACCTGTCAGGTCTCGGCTGATTTCCTGAACATTGATGAGCATCTCAAACCAGGGGTGAGAACCAAGTACATTTGGACTAGTCAGTATGGGGCAGTTCCTAGGAGTCAACCTGCATTAAAACACATCATACTGTGACACGAGGCATCAACATAGATTACAGCTATATTGCACATTAATTCCTCAGTGTAGGAGTCACCTGTAGTGCTGCAGGTAGGAATAGACCAGGTACTGCAGGTCATGGTCCACACAGTAATTGATGACAAGACTGTGAAGGTCAAGTCCAAGTGGTGAACGTAGCTGAGGAACGAGTGGCGAGGATGACATCAAACCCTCACTCTTAGAGAGTCGCCAAAGCAACTGCTCCAGGTTTGAGAGCTCGTCAGGTACAAACACTCCACGCCTGCAAAGGAGCACAAAAACATGTAAGGTATTGAAATCTGAGATGCTGAGGAAATAAACATGAATACTGAACAGGTTGCCAGATAAATGTGACCTTAAATACATTTCTAATATTAACTAAAAAGTCATACAAGTCAAGTGATTTTGTTTCTACCAGTCTCGCATATTCATTAAAAAAAACTCTCAATAATAAATGGGATTAATTTCCTCACAGTTCATTTAAACAACAAGTATGTCATGTAACAAATATGTTTACTTAAAAAAAGAAGTTATACACTGCAACTTAAATGTTGGTGAGTAATTGATATAACCACAGTACCTGGCCAGCAGGTCGAGAATATTCTCCTTCATAGAGTAGCTGCACAATGTGTTGCTGTTGACCAGTTCAGGTGTCAACTCTGGCCATTGTGAGGCACAAGACACACCGGAGCTCTGGATCCAGTCTAATACTTTGTAGTGGTCATGGAGAGTGGTCAGGTACCGCCATAACACCGCAGCATCACATGACACCAATTCTAGAAACAGAACAAAAACAACAATTGAAAGGGAATATTTCTTTAACAGGAGCTCAGATTCTGGGTTTTTGGTTCTACCTGTGTGGCTCCGTCTCGATAGAAGGATTGCAGCTCTGCTGCTCTGGTCCCAGTTCTTTACCCAGTCCAGTCTCACCAGCTGCCAAAGGTCCTCCCTGTCCATTTTATAATGGTTCTGGATCAACAACTCTCCCAGTACCTCCTCAGCAGCTGCTACAACCAGATCCATTTTTGCAACAGACCTAAAACATGTTTTTTTCAAGGTTTTTGGTAACAAATAAAAAACAATATTTATTTTGTGTATTTATGTTATGTCTAGTGTATGTTTAGAGTGTTTTTACCTGCTAATGGAAACTTCTCTATGACGATGTGATGGTGGCAGTGATCTCAGTTTCTCCATCTCTCTGATGAAGTTGACACTTTGAGTCTCTTCTTCTAGCAAGAAACCTCTCTTCATCAGCTCTTCCACCTGAACAAACAACTGTCATTATTTTCTATCTCAATACACACAATCACAAAAAATATTTAAAATACTCTTTATATTTAAAAATGTATATAATTCTGGGACATTGTCACATAATGAATAACGCAATACATTTTGTTTTAATAATTTTTACTCAGAAAAGAAAGAATGTAAAAAAAAATGTTTGCATTTAGGCTGAAAAAGCACCCACAGAATAAAAGGTCAACTATAAACAACAGTTAAGAGAAAATAGAAAAATACTATATTATGAATAAAGGATGCAATTTTGCTGGAAGTGAAAAAAAATGGAACAAATTGATGGGATTGAAAAATTTAAAACACTTGGGAACAATGAATACGGAAAACTGCCTACAAACTGCTTATAAGAAAAAAAATAAGTTAATGTTACAAGCTAAAAAAAAAAAGGTATGCTCAGTCAATGCCCCTTTTCTTCAAATAGAATAGACCAAACTCACCACAAACTCTTGGAGCTGCCTGTCGTTGGTGTGCAAACATAATTTGTGCAGCTGCTTATTCACACTAAAACCCTGAAGGAACAGGTTGAACACTTCATTGTAGATGATTTCATTAATGTAGGTGAAGAAAAATAAAAAAAATAAATGAAAAATCTGTTTTACCATGTTGGTGAGGAGTGTGATGGCTGTTTGCAGCTCTTTTTTCTGTAGGCATTTGAAAACCTGATGAAGACCTTCTGTCCTTAGAGCTGACAGATGTTGCTCAGGCTTGCTCTGCCTCCTCAGGAGCGACTGAGCCCGAAGGATCTGATTGGTCAGAATTGACTGACGAACAATTACCTGCAAAAAAACAAACAAATATATTTTATTTGAATTGCTCAAATTTCAATTCATAAACTACTCAACCCCAATTAACCTTAAGAAGCTTTGAGTTGAATCTACATAACATGATTCAATATTTTATTAATTAAAGTGGACATTTTTGTTACCCGTTTATCTGCTATAGCCATAGTAATAAGCTCAGTGAGATTCTATTCCATTTTAAATTATATAATACAAATTAATGTAGAAAAATGGCCAAATGGGATGAAATGTTTTTTTTAGTTGTATGTTTTGCCCAGTACATTGCAGCAAAGTTGCAAAAGCCCTTTTCTATATTCCTGAAACATAGACAGTACAAACAGGATATACCCTTTACGATAAGTAGTACACGTAGTTGAAACAAACCACTATTAAATGTATCCCCATTGTTAATATATAAGACTACAATAACATTCAGAAAGAGAACATATTTATTCATTCTTAATATTCTATTCCTCAAGTTAGCTTAACTTTTATATGTGGAAAGAGAACACCTTAAATTATCAGTAGATTTTCTGGCTGTAAATAATCTGCGCATATTGATTTTCTCGATATCACAGGAGCTTGGCTGAGAACGTTACAGAAATCATTTAATCCCTAATAAGTTTCAGCATTAGCATAGGTGTTATGAGCATAGGTGGAATTTATTTTCATTTTACCTCAGTCGGTAAAAGCTCCCACTCGTCCCGTTTATGCCTCCCCTCTGGTTGAGTCTTGATGTGGCAAATGTCAGCCCCTGGTGTCCATGGGTATTTCCTCATGTACTTTCGAAGCTCAGTCACGTATCTGTTAAGAACTTTGACGCAGCTTTGCACAGAAGGATCCTCGTCTGCAAGCAAGCAAACAGTTAATTAAGTGCAAATCTTAATAATAATAATAATTTATTTATATAGCACTTTTAAACAGTAGTTACAAAGTGCTTTACATAAAAGTAAACAACTTCAGTTAAAAATGACACAAGACATTAAAAACAGAACGGTATTAAGACAAGATAAAAGAACATTGTCCCATTCAAAGAAAATATTTAAGAAAATGATTAAACACTGCAAATAAAGGAGAGTCAAAGCCCATTGATGAATCCAGTTTAAAAGGCGACATCACATAAAAGCAAGTCTGTAAAAGTGTCTTTTTAAAAGAGATTTAAAAGAAGGCACAAACTGAGCCAGTCTTCTGCTGCGTGTTGGTACTTACAGTGATTATCAGATAGAAGCGATCGGATTTGTGTATTGATGAAGTTAATTGTAATGTGAAGAAGTTGTTCTGAGAACTGGCGACTCTGAGCATCACTGTTCGAGTCTCTGACGGCTGAACACAAGAGATCCAATGCAGGCTGCAGCTCCTGGACAGCTGAGCAAATATAAACAAATACAGAGGAATTTAGAGAGATTTAGAGAGAACTTTTCAAATCTATTTAGCGAGACAATAACGTCATAAAATTATATTTTTAACACCTAAATTGACAAGTAAATATTTCAAGATAACATTTGATAAAAAGTTATTTTGGATTTTATAATCTTTTGTAAGATAAAAACAGGTTGAAGAATACAAACATAGGTAAAACAAATTGTTATGATGACGACGATGTTGAAAGGCAATATGCACGGATGCACAGTGGAAAAAGGAAGAGCTGATCATGTGGGATGTTTACCATCTTGCAAGTTCACAATCAAGGCCTCAGATTGATCAGCAATATTTATAGATGTCGGAGGTTTCAGTGAATTTTCTTTGCTCTTGAGATAAAAGTCCACAGTGTCCAATTGACGGTTCTTTAGACCCGCCTGCAGACATCAAACAAAAGTTGATTAAAACAGGCTAATCAAGCAAAAGGAATGGATTAAAAAGTTGTTGTTATACCTGCAGAGCATGGATCGGTATAGAGCAGCGCCCCCAGCTGTTCAGATGGCAAATCGCATCTACGGTTGCTGCACTGCCAAACAACATTAACCTGCTGAGTAAATCCTGCTGGGAGACGGAGAACAAGACCTGGAACAACCCGGAGTCTAAAAAGATAGAAGTGGAGAAAAGTTAAAAAAATATGAATGTCACTCAATATATTGAGTTTTTTTTTTTTCAAGTCTAAACAACACGTGTGTTCATTTACCACTAATTTTGAACCGGTTTTTAATATTCTAACGTTTCTGATTCTAATGTTCCTCAAATGATGGATCATGTTTTAACAATATTTAATTTTGATTTAAATTGTTGTTTTTGAATGAATGCTATAGTTAAACATAATGAGATCAATCTCATTCCTTTGTTTACTCACCAGTCAGCAGAAGCTGCTGATGTTTTTCCCCACAACACTGAACCGGCAGTGCTCCTCCTTTCACATGGTGGTAACTCAGAGCACCTGACTCAAATTCCCACAAAGCCAAAGTGGTGTGTTTGTTGCCCAGTGAGACAAAAGTCACCATTGCAGAGAAGTCGGTGACACTTAGAACAGAAGGTCTGGATGAGTCGCAGGAGGAGAAGGAAACAGTTGATCCACCTAAAGGGACTCTGCTGTGGACTGAAGAGGAACTATACATAGGCTCTGTGTGTGAGAGTTTGGAGAACCAGGAAGTTCTGACTGAGGGTTTGGAGATTTTTGACAGAGGCTGCTTGGAAGTTGAGAACATGGATGCCAGACGAGCCTCCCAGGAACTACAGGTCACAAAAAAGTCACAAAAAAACAAAAGATCACAAAATACTTTTAGATAAAATGTTCCTTAAATAATGTTCATGAGTTTTTAAAAACATTTTTTTTCCATTTGCCATCAGAAATTATGAAAATAAATCTCAATAATGGCAGATCAGGAAATCGGAAAGGTCAAAAATGTAATTTTTAATTGAATACAGATTTACCACCTACAGTTTTAAGTAAATATAAACAATATACACATAAGCACTAAAATCTAGTAGATGTCGTTGACTAGAGTTTTCAAATTTTCAGAGTGAAAGAGACATGAAGAAATTTGAAAAGTACATGGTTCTTAACAAATGTACCGGTCAGTGTTCAAGGAGAATCCAAGAGCAGAGAGACTGCAGTTAGAGCTGGAAACACTGTCTTCATCTCCTACAGTAATGGGTTGGACACACAGTTTCGTGGGAGAAGAAGCAGCCAGGATATTATCTGGATAACGTCTGCAGGACAGAAGAAAATGAGATGAAAACTAGATTTAATTATGAATCTTACGAATAATATATTTCTTTAATTACCTAAAATGCTCATTAAGATCAATTGCAATTGCATCATGTGTTTCGGTGACAGCAACAAGGGTATTGAGATCAGTTGACACTTTAAGCAGGCAAAAGGAGGATGAGGAAAAAGGGGAAGATGAATCACAGGTCGAAAAGGGATAATCATCATCTTGTTCAGATTTGATTGAAGAATTTAGATCAATGAATGCTAACAAAAGTCCATCAGAGATGTTGAAGACAGCTGGGATACAAATTAAGAAAAAAGGTTAAGAAAAGTATGATTTAAGTGTCTACCTAGTATATAACTTTATAACACTTTGTAAATCACTCACTTAGTTACCCAAGAACTGGCTCAAAATATTTGACATTCTGCGATAACAAACTCTTAATGACTAAACATTCTAAATATTTATGAATAATGTCGAGTGAGAAATATTTTTTTTAAGGATACAGATGAGTCCAGATCTGCTGAGGACAAACAGTGTGTCCTTGTTGATGCAGTGATGGACATAAACAGTTTCTGGTCTCAGGTGAATTCTGCAGCAAGTCAAAATCTTCATCTGATTCTGCAAGTCCAGCTGAATCAGCCAAGTGGAGTTCACCAGAACAAAGCATTGTCCAGAGATCGACTGCAGCAACAGTAATGTTTCTAGCGCACACACGCCTGTAGAAAGAAAAAAATAAATAAAAAGGGAACATATAACGATCAATGCATTACAATGCATTACATAGACAATCCCAGCATTGTGAAAGATGTGGCTCCATACTCACTCTGGTCCTGATCGTTAATCCTCTGCAGGAAGTACTCTGAACTGCACTCATGTACGGATTGAAAAGACACATCGGGTGCTAGTAGAACTTGAACAAGCTTTAAATTGCTCTGGGATCCAACTGCCAGAAGTCGACAACTTCCGAAGTCCCTATTTTGAGTGCCCTCATCCTTGTCCACTAGCCATGTGAAACTGTTAGGACAAAAACAGTTTGTTTTCTGTTGTTTAACAAATGTGATACCCGCCCCACCCAACAAGTTATTAATGATGTAAGTAAGTAAGTATTTTTTATTTGTATAGCGCTTTTCCAGGCCAGGGTTACAAAGCGCTTAAACAATCAAAACAATATTCAATAAAGTATATATTTTAAAGATCAAGATAAAAAACTGATAAAACAACAGGAGTTCCAGAAAATCAAGGAAAAGCCTGAACAAATAAAAACGTCTTAAGATGTTTCTTAAAGCAGTCAGTAGATGTATTCCAGATAAACATGTAAAGCACAGCATAAAAAGAAAACAACGTTTCACTCACTCCGAGAATAATCCTTCAGCTGTGGCCGGTAACGTCTCACTGTTTTTCGGATCCCAGACAGCAAGTCTACCGCCACAATCCAGAGAACAGAGCAAGGAACCTCGAGGGGACAGCTGAGCTTTCTGGAGGTCCGCTATTAGACCCGAATGTCGGTTCTCTGGTGCCAAAGCAACTTGAACGGACTGGTCCTGGAGTGTCTGGACTGAATCCGACATCTTCAGCGTCAACACCAACTCGGTCACGTGATACCATTTCCGTTGTCAGCTGACGCGTCTGACCAATGAAACGTAGGAGAATTACGTGTAATCGAACATCGATGCATATTATTAGTTACATTTAAAAAACTGTTTTTTAAAGGTGCATTTTCTTTTTATCTGTAAATATTCAATAAAATAAGCAAATACGTTGGGATATCTGCTAGCATACTCACTTATTATTGAAGAAATAAGAAATTATTGAGAAAGTGTGAAATACACAACAATGAATACAAAATGAACGAAATATAACTATATTAGAACAAAAAAAAACATTACCTTTTAGCAGTACTGCTATTATAGCTCAGCCAATGGTATTTTATTTTAACTGGGAGACCAGCTCATCGATTGCTTTTGTCTGGCGTCGTCCTACAGGAAGTAGAAACCAATGTCGCTTCCTCCTTATCAGGCTGTGACAGTTTGACTTGTTTTCAAGTGACATCGATATTCATTGACAACTGTCAGACCATAGCAACCGATAGCTACGCGTGTTACCTCCTATATCCATTGGATAATAACAATTTCGCCTTCTGGACTTTGCATGCGTCTGTGACTCCGTGTTTCGTGTTTGTAAATCCTGCTGTAAACTTGTCTTCTGGTGAGAAATGCTCTGAGCAGCTGCAGGATGGAGGAAAAGGCTTTAGAAGTATATGGTGAGTAATCGGGATGAACGTAATGTTATTCTAAAGTATTCATTTGCTAATTTATTTAGCGATTGTTGTTCTTGCTGTTTTGATCACAGGTTAAGCCGATGTAACGGTTTTATAAAACCACTTTGTTAAGTTTAAGTTAGCCAAAAATAAAATCAAAAGGGGGAAAAAGGGAAGAAAAAAAAATCACAACAAACAAACAAACCACCATCTGAAAAAACGGAAGAAAAATGATCCTTTAGTTCTGGATTTTAATATTTTTTGTTTCAGATGTTATCCGATCTATCCGTGATCCGGAAAAGCCAAACACATTAGAAGAACTGGAAGTAGTGACAGAAAAAAGTGTGGAAGTCCAGGAGCTTGGAGAAGAAGAGTTCCTTATCATCATCAAATTCTCACCCACTGTTCCACACTGCTCTCTAGCGACACTAATAGGTAACGCTCATGCAAATACAGACAAATGGACACACCTTTTAAACGGATTATTGAACGATTATTTGAAATTGAACAATCCCCTTATCTTTTCAGGCTTGTGTATACAGGTGAAACTTCAAAGAACTCTTCCTTTCAAACACAAGGTCGGTATATACAGTATGTTCATTATTTTAAAAAAAAAGTGTTGTTTTGTGCTCACAGCGATAAGACTTTTTTTTTTTTACAGTGCATTCAAATGTTTAAGTAGATGATAAGTAGTTTACAATATAAGTATTGAACAAAGCTAAATAGTTTTGTTTTCACACTTTTTTACTCATATGTCCGTAAAGTTGTTTGATTCTGTTATTTTTTTTATTCCTTCAGCTGGAAATTTACATTTCAGAAGGCACACACTCGACAGAAGAAGACAGTGAGTTTATTCATTCATAGTTGGGATGCCTTTAGTGATAATCTACAATTGAAAAAAGTAATGAAAATAAGGAAATGCATTGAATGAAAGGTTGTGTCAAAAATGTTGTCCTGTACTGTGCATGGGTGTAATCCAGATCTTCTTGCGTCAACAAATTCAGTCAAATACATTATTGGTTTTAATCAATGAAGACCTTTTTTTGTGTTTTTCAGTTAACAAACAGATAAACGATAAGGAACGAGTAGCAGCAGCGATGGAGAACCCAAATCTGAGAGAAATTGTTGAGCAGTGTGTAATTGAACCAGATTACTGATATGAATGTATGTGTGGTCTTTACGTGTAATTGTGTGTTTTGGAATAAAAACAATTGTAAAAAAAAAAAAAAAATCTATAGAGCAACAAACAGGATTGGATTTAGCCCTAATTTAAAGTTATGCTTTGTAATGCTAAAACATTGTAGTAAAGAAACAGAATGTCTATATATTTTAAATCAAGATCTCCTCTATCTAATTCAAATCTGCCATTGGTTTTCATTTTTTAATAAATGAGAACATGTCAATATATATTGTTACTTGAATGTTGAATAAACATTTCTTAAATGAAGAATGCTTTTTTTTTTGCAGTGCCAAATAAACCACATGCTACAGAGCACCTAGGCCCTAGGGTGCTCTGTAGGGTTGGGGACATAAGAGGGGGAATGTACATCTATCTTGAGATCCTAATATCATGGTATACCTACAGATGGAATTCGATTTATGTGTACACATGAAATAGACGATGATCTTCAGCATGGCGGTGAATGGAGAGATAGATCAAATTTTTACTCTGAGCTTGGAAAAAATACATTGATTTAATTTAAGTTTACAGGATTCGAAGAGACTGTTACATTTAAAGATGGCATTCTCACCAGAAAGCATGTTCTCACTTTTGTTGTGGTTTAATTATGTACCAACCAACTTTAACACCCAACTCCTACATTAAAAAGAAGTGAAACAAAATGTGGGAGTTTCTAAGAGGAAAAAAAAAAAGAATTGTGGGAGTTTTGAAGATGAAAAAAAAAGAAATTTGGGAGTTTTGAAGAGGGGAAAAAAAAATTAAATGTGGGAGTTTTGAAGAGGGAAAAAAAAAATTGTGGGAGTTTAGAAGAGGAACAAAAATATGAAATGTGGGAGAATTAAAGAGGGAAAAAAAGGGAAAGTTTTGAAGAAGGGAAACAAAAAATTAATTTTAGGAGTTTTGAAGAGGAAAAAAAATGGTGGGAGTTTTGAAGAGTAAAAAAAACGAAAATTAAATGTGGAAGTTTTGTGAGGAAAAGAGTAAAAATAAATAAATGTGGAAGTTTTTAAGAGGTAAAACAAATAAAACAAATTTAAAAAATATATATCTTAATGTTGGTGTTTTGAAGAGGACAAAAAAAAAAAATTTAATGTGGAAGTTTTGAAGAGGAAAAAAAAATTGTGGGAGTTTTGAAGAGGAAAAAAAAAGTGGAAGTTTTGAAGAGGTAAAACAAATAAAAAAAATATATATTTTAATGTTGGAGTTTTGAAGAGGTAGAAAAAAAATGAAATGTTGGAGTTTTGAAGAGAACCATAAATAAAAAAACATTTTGATAATGGTGTTTTGAAGAGGACAAAAAATATATATATTTATATTTAATGTGGAAGTTATGAAGAGGAAAAAAAAAAATTAAATGTGTGAGTATTGAAGAAGAGAAAAAAAGTTGTAATTATTTGGGAGTTTTTAAGAGGTAATTAAAAAAAAAAGAAAAGTGGGAGTTTTTAAGAGGTAAAAAAATATATTTATATATATATTTTAATGTGGAACATTTGAAGAAGAAAACATTTTTTTTAATGTGGGAGTATTGAAGAAGAGAAAAAATTATAATAATTTGGGAGTTTTTAAGAGAAAAAGAAATGCTGGAGTTTTGAAGAGGAAAAAAAAAATGAAATGTGTGAGTTTTGAAGAGGAAAAAAAAATTAATGTGGGAGAATTAAAGAGGGGAAAAAAGGGGAAGTTTTGAAGAAGGGGAAAAAAAAACAATAGTAGGAGTTTTGAAGAGGAAAAACAAATAAAAAATATATATATTTTAATGTTGGAGTTTTGAAGAGAACCATAAATAAAAAAAAAAATTCGATAATGGAGTTTGGAAGAGGACAATATACTGTATATATATATATACTGTATATATATATTAATGTTGGTGTTTTATGTAGGTAAATTTTTTTAAAAATATATTTTAATGTGGAACATTTGAAGAAGAAAACAATTTATTTAATGTGGGAGTATTGAAGAGGAAAAAAAATAAAATAAATGAATGTGGAAGTTTTGAAGAGGTAGAAAAAAAAAAAAATTAAATGTTGGGCCCCACCAACTAAGAACGGCCATGCACCACCACCCACAGAATCGAGAAAGAGCTATCAATCTGTCAATCCTTTCCGTGTCCGGGCCGGGTGAGGTTTCCCGTGTTGAGTCAAATAAAGCCGCAGGCTCCACTCCTGGTGGTGCCCTTCTGTCAATTCCAAAAGTTTCAGCTTTGCAACCATACTCCCCCTGGAACCCAAAGACTTTGGTTTCCCGGCGCTGCCCGGCGGGTCATGGGAATAACGCCACCGGACCGCTAGTCGGCATCGTTTATGGTCGGAACTACGACGGTATCTGACCGTCTTCAAACCTCCGACTTTCGTTCTTGATTAATGAAAACATTCTTGGCAAATGCTTTCGCTTTTGTGCGTCTTGCGCCGGTCCAAGAATTTCACCTATGTCGGGGCAATACGAGTGCCCCCGGCTGTCCCTCTTAATCATGGCCCCGGTTCAGAGAAACCCACGAAATATAACCGGAGTCCTATTCCATCATTCCTAGCTGGGGCATTCAGGCGACTCGACCTGCTTTGAACACTCAGATTTTTTCAAAGTAAACGCTTCGGACCTCGTGGGACACTCAGTCAAGAGCATCGAGGGGGCGCCAAGAGGCAGGGGCTGGGACAGACGGTGGCACGCCTTGCGGTGGACCGTCAGCTCGATCCCAAAGTCCAACTACGAGCTTTTTAACTGCAGCAACTTTAAAATACGCTATTGGAGCTGGAATTACCGCGGCTGCTGGCACCAGACTTGCCTCCAATGGGTCCTCGTTAAATGGTTTAGAGTGGTAAAAAATATTTATAATTTAAAGTTGTAGTATTGAAGAGGTTAAAAAAAAAGAAAAAAAAATCTTTTAATGTTGGAGTTTTGAAGAGTTAAATTTTTTTTTTTTTTAATGTTGGAGTTTTGAAGAGGTAAAAAAGAAAGAAATCTTTTAATGTTGGAGTTTTGAAGAGGTAAAAAAAAAAGAAGAAATAATCGTTTAATGTTGGAGCTTTGAAGAGGTAAAAAAAAGAGAAATCTTTTAATGTTGGAGTTTTTGAAAAGGTAAGAATGAATGAATGTATGAATGTTGGAGTTTTGAAGCGGTAAAAAAAATAAAAAATGTTGGAGTTTAAAGAGGTAAAAAAAAAAAATAATTTTGGAGTTTTGATGAGGTAAAAAGAAAGAAATCTTTTAATGATGGAGTTTTGAAGAGGTAAAAAAAAAATAATTATGTTGGAGTTTTGAAGACGTAAAAAAAAAAAAAAATCTTTTAATGTTGGAGCTTTGAAGAGGTAAAAAAAAGAGAAATATTTTAATGTTGGAGTATTGAAGAGGTAAAAAAAAAAAAAAATTAATGTTGGAGTTTTGAAGAGATAAAAAAAATGTTGGAGTTTTGAAGAGGTAAAAAAAAAAAAGAATAAAAATAATGTTGAAGTTTTGAAGCGGTAGAAAAAAAAAATTAATGTTGGAGTTTTGAAGAGGTAAAAAAATAAATATATTTTAATGTTGGAGTTTTGAAGAGGTAAAAAAAAAAAATAATGTTGGAGTTTTGAAGACGTATAAAAAAAAAAATTATTGTTGGAGTTTTGAATAGTTAAAAAATATATATTTTAATGTTGGAATTTTGAAGAGGTACAAACAAATAATAATAATAATTTTGGAGTTTTGATGAGGTAAAAAGAAAAATATTTTAATGTTGGAGTTTTGAAGAGGTAAAAACAAAAAAAAAAAATTAATGTTGGAGTTTTGAAGAGGTAAAAAAAAAAGAAATCTTTTAAAGTTGGAGTTTTGAGGGGTAAAAAAAAAAAAATGTTGGAGTTTTAAAGACGTAAAAAAAAAAAAAAATTAATGTTGGAGTTTTGAAGAGGTAACCAAAACATTTTTTTTAATGGTGGAATTTTGAAGAGGTAAAAAAAAAAGAAATCTTTTAATGTTGGAGATTTGAAGCGGTTAAAAAAAAAAAAAAATTTTGGAGTTTTGAAGAGGTAAACAAAAAAAAAATATTTTAATGTTGGAGTTTTGAAGAGGTAAAAAAATAATAATAATATTGGAGTTTTGAAGACGTGTAAAAAAAAAAAATTATTGTTGGAGTTTTGAAGAGGTAAAAAAAAAAAAAAATGTTGGAGTTTAAAGAGGTAAAAAAAAAAAATAATTTTGGAGTTTTGATGAGGTAAAAAGAAAGAAATCTTTTAATGATGGAGTTTTGAAGAGGTAAAAAAAAAATTATGTTGGAGTTTTGAAGAGGTAAAAAGAAAGAAATCTTTTAATGATGGAGTTTTGAAGAGGTAAAAAAAAAGAAAATGTTGGAGTTTAAAGAGGTAAAAAAAAAAAAAAATTTTGGAGTTTTGATGAGGTAAAAAGAAAGAAATCTTTTAATGATGGAGTTTTGAAGACGTAAAAAAAATAAAACCTTTTAATGTTGGAGCTTTGAAGAGGTAAAAAAAAGAGAAATATTTTAATGTTGGAGTTTTGAAGAGGTAAAAAAAAAAAAAATTAATGTTGGAGTTTTGAAGAGGGAAAAAAAATGGAGTTTTGAAGAGGTAAAAAAAAAAAGAATAATATTAATGTTGAAGTTTTGAAGAGGTAAAAAAATAAATATATTTTAATGTTGGAGTTTTGAAGAGGTAAACAAAAAAAAAATATTTTAATGTTGGAGTTTTGAAGAGGTAAAAAAATAATAATAATATTGGAGTTTTGAAGACGTGTAAAAAAAAAAAATTATTGTTGGAGTTTTGAATAGTTAAAAAAATATATATTTTAATGTTGGAATTTTGAAGAGGTACAAACAAATAATAATAATAATTTTGGAGTTTTGATGAGGTAAAAAGAAAAATATTTTAATGTTGGAGTTTTGAAGAGGTAAAAACAAAAAAAAATGAATGTTGGAGTTTTGAAGAGGTAAAAAAAAAGGAAATCTTTTAATGTTGGAGTTTTGAAGAGGTAAAAAAAAAAAAAAATGTTGGAGTTTTAAAGAGGTAAAAAAAAAAAATATTGTTGGAGTTTTGAAGAGGTAACCAAAAAAAAATTTTTAATGGTGGAGTTTTGAAGAGGTAAAAAAAAAAAAGAAATATTTTAATGTTGGAGTTTTGAAGCGGTAAAAAAAAAAGAAATCTTTTAATGTTGGAGTTTTGAAGAGGTAAAAAAAAAAAAAAATGTTGGAGTTTTAAAGAGGTAAAAAAAAAAAATATTGTTGGAGTTTTGAAGAGGTAACCAAAAAAAAATTTTTAATGGTGGAGTTTTGAAGAGGTAAAAAAAAAAAAGAAATATTTTAATGTTGGAGTTTTGAAGCGGTAAAAAAAAAAGAAATCTTTTAATGTTGGAGATTTGAAGCGGTAAAAAAAAAAAAAATGTTGGAGTTTTGAAGAGGTAAACAAAATTATTTTTTTTAATTTTGGAGTTTTGAAGAGGTAAAAAAAAAAGAAAAGAAATGTTGGAGTTTTTAAGAGGTAAAAAAAAATAAATAATAATGTTGGAGTTTTGATGAGGTAAAAAGAAAGAAATATTTTAATGATGGAGTTTTGAAGAGGTAAAAAAAAAAAATTATGTTGGAGTTTTGAAGAGGTAAAAAAAAAAAAATGTCGGAGTTTTGAAGACGTAAAAAAAAAAAAAAATCTTTTAATGTTGGAGCCTTGAAGAGGTAAAAAAAAGAGAAATATTTTAATGTTGGAGTTTTGAAGAGGTAAAAAAAAAAAAATTAATGTTGGAGTTTTGAAGAGGTAAAAAAAACAAATTATGTTGGAGTTTTGAAGTCGTATAAAAAAAATAATTATTGTTGGAGTTTTGAATAGTTAAAAAATATATATTTTAATGTTGGAGTTTTGAAGAGGTAAAAAAATAATAATAATAATGTTGGAGTTTTGAAGAGGTAAAAAAAAAAGAAATCTTTTAATGTTGGAGTTTTGAAGAGGTAAAACAAAAAAAAATGTTGGAGTTTTAAAGACGTAAAAAAAAAAAAATATTGTTGGAGTTTTGAAGAGGTAAACAAAAAAAAATTTTTAATGGTGGAGTTTTGAAGAGGTAAAACAATTATAATAATAATAATGTTGGAGTTTTGAAGAGGTAAAAAAAAAAAAATGTTGGAGTTTTGAAGAGGTAAAAAAAAAAATGTTAGAGTTTTGAAGACGTTATTAAAAAAAAAATAATAATAATGTTGGAGTTTTGAAGCGGTAAAAAAAATAAAAAATGTTGGAGTTTAAAGAGGTAAAAAAAAGAGGTGAAAAGGTTTTGAAGAGGTAAAAAAAAAAAAAATGTTGGAGTTTTGAAGAGGTAAAAAAAAAAAAAATGTTGGAGTTTTGAAGACGTATAAAAAAAAAATTATTGTTGGAGTTTTCAATAGTTAAAAAATATATATTTTAATGTTGGAATTTTGAAGAGGTACAAACAAATAATAATAATAATTTTGGAGTTTTGATGAGGTAAAAAGAAAAATCTTTTAACGTTGGAGTTTTGAAGAGGTAAAAACAAAAAGAATAATAATAATGTTGAAGTTTTGAAGCGGTAGAAAAAAAAAAATTAATGTTGGAGTTTTGAAGAGGTAAAAAAATCAATATATTTTAATGTTGGAGTTTTGAAGAGGTAAACAAAAAAAAATATTTTAATGTTGGAGTTTTGAAGAGGTAAAAAAATAATAATAATGTTGGAGTTTTGAAGACGTGTAAAAAAAAAAATTATTGTTGGAGTTTTGAATAGTTAAAAAAATATATATTTTAATGTTGGAATTTTGAAGAGGTACAAACAAATAATAATAATAATTTTGGAGTTTTGATGAGGTAAAAAGAAAAATATTTTAATGTTGGAGTTTTGAAGAGGTAAAAACAAAAAAAAATGAATGTTGGAGTTTTGAAGAGGTAAAAACAAAAAGAATAATAATAATGTTGAAGTTTTGAAGCGGTAGAAAAAAAATAATTAATGTTGGAGTTTTGAAGAGGTAAAAAAATCAATATATTTTAATGTTGGAGTTTTGAAGAGGTACAAACAAATAATAATAATAATTTTGGTGTTTTGATGAGGTAAAAAGAAAAATATTTTAATGTTGGAGTTTTGAAGAGGTAAAAACAAAAAAAAAAATTAATGTTGGAGTTTTGAAGAGGTAAAAAAAAAAGAAATCTTTTAATGTTGGAGTTTTGAGGGGTAAAAAAAAAAGAAATCTTTTAATGTTGGAGATTTGAAGCGGTTAAAAAAAAAAAAAAATTTTTGGAGTTTTGAAGAGGTAAACAAAAAAAAAATATTTTAATGTTGGAGTTTTGAAGAGGTAAAAAAATAATAATAATATTGGAGTTTTGAAGACGTGTAAAAAAAAAAATTATTGTTGGAGTTTTGAAGAGGTAAAAAAAAAAAAAAATGTTGGAGTTTAAAGAGGTAAAAAAAATAAATAATTTTGGAGTTTTGATGAGGTAAAAAGAAAGAAATCTTTTAATGATGGAGTTTTGAAGAGGTAAAAAAAAAATGATGTTGGAGTTTTGAAGAGGTAAAAAGAAAGAAATCTTTTAATGATGGAGTTTTGAAGAGGTAAAAAAAAAGAAAATGTTGGAGTTTAAAGAGGTAAAAAAAAAAAAAAATTTTGGAGTTTTGATGAGGTAAAAAGAAAGAAATCTTTTAATGATGGAGTTTTGAAGACGTAAAAAAAATAAAACCTTTTAATGTTGGAGCTTTGAAGAGGTAAAAAAAAGAGAAATATTTTAATGTTGGAGTTTTGAAGAGGTAAAAAAAAATAATAATAATGTTGGAGTTTTGAAGAGGTAAAAAAAATGGAGTTTTGAAGAGGTAAAAAAAAAAAGAATAATATTAATGTTGAAGTTTTGAAGAGGTAAAAAAATAAATATATTTTAATGTTGGAGTTTTGAAGAGGTAAACAAAAAAAAAATATTTTAATGTTGGAGTTTTGAAGAGGTAAAAAAATAATAATAATATTGGAGTTTTGAAGACGTGTAAAAAAAAAAATTATTGTTGGAGTTTTGAATAGTTAAAAAAATATATATTTTAATGTTGGAATTTTGAAGAGGTACAAACAAATAATAATAATAATTTTGGAGTTTTGATGAGGTAAAAAAAATAAATAATAATGTTGGAGTTTTGAAGAGGTAAAAAAAAAAAATGTTGGAGTTTAAAGAGGTAAAAAAAATAAAATAATTTTGGAGTTTTGATGAGGTAAAAAGAAAGAAATATTTTAATGATGGAGTTTTGAAGAGGTAAAAAAAAAAAATTATGTTGGAGTTTTGAAGAGGTAAAAAAAAAAAATGTTGGAGTTTTGAAGACGTAAAAAAAAAAAAAAATCTTTCAATGTTGGAGCTTTGAAGAGGTAAAAAAAAGAGAAATATTTTAATGTTGGAGTTTTGAAGAGGTAAAAAAAAAAAAAAATTAATGTTGGAGTTTTGAAGAGGTAAAAAAAACAAATTATGTTGGAGTTTTGAAGTCGTATAAAAAAAATAATTATTGTTGGAGTTTTGAATAGTTAAAAAATATATATTTTAATGTTGGAGTTTTGAAGAGGTAAAAAAAAAAAAAAAAGTTTGAGTTTTAAAGACGTAAAAAAAATATATATATTGTTGGAGTTTTGAAGAGGTAACCAAAAAAAAAATTTTAATGGTGGAGTTTTGAAGAGGTAAAAAAAAAAGAATAATAATAATGTTGAAGTTCTGAAGAGGTAAAAAAAAAAGAAATATTTTAATGTTGGAGTTTTGAAGCGGTAAAAAAAAAAAAAATGTTGGAGTTTTGAAGAGGTAAACAAAAAAAATGTTTTAATGTTGGAGTTTTGAAGAGGTAAAAAAAAAGAAAAAAGAAATGTTGGAGTTTTGAAGAGGTAAAAAAATAATAATAATAATGTTGGAGTTTTGAAGAGGTAAAAAAAAAAGATATCTTTTAACGTTGGATTTTTCAAGAGGTAAAAAAAAAAAAATGTTGGAGTTTTAAAGATGTAAAAAAAAAAAATATTGTTGGAGTTTTGAAGAGGTAAACAAAAATATATATTTTAATGTTGGAGTTTTGAAGAGGTAGACAAAAAAAAATATTTTAATGTTGGAGTTTTGAAGAGGTAAAAAAAAAAGAAATCTTTTAATGTTGGAGTTTTGAAGAGGTAAAACAAAAAAAAAAATTTTAATGGTGGAGTTTTGAAGAGGTAAAACAATTATAATAATAATAATGTTGGAGTTTTGAAGAGGTAAAAAAAAAAAAATGTTGGAGTTTTAAAGACGTAAAAAAAAAAAATATTGTTGGAGTTTTGAAGAGGTAAACAAAAAAAAATTTTTAATGGTGGAGTTTTGAAGAGGTAAAACAATTATAATAATAATAATGTTGGAGTTTTGAAGAGGTAAAAAAAAAAAAATGTTGGAGTTTTGAAGAGGTAAAAAAAAAAATGTTAGAGTTTTGAAGACGTTATTAAAAAAAAAATAATAATAATGTTGGAGTTTTGAAGCGGTAAAAAAAATAAAAAATGTTGGAGTTTAAAGAGGTAAAAAAAAGAGGTGAAAAGGTTTTGAAGAGGTAAAAAAAAAAAAAAATGTTGGAGTTTTGAAGAGGTAAAAAAAAAAAAAATGTTGGAGTTTTGAAGACGTATAAAAAAAAAATTATTGTTGGAGTTTTCAATAGTTAAAAAATATATATTTTAATGTTGGAATTTTGAAGAGGTACAAACAAATAATAATAATAATTTTGGAGTTTTGATGAGGTAAAAAGAAAAATCTTTTAACGTTGGAGTTTTGAAGAGGTAAAAACAAAAAGAATAATAATAATGTTGAAGTTTTGAAGCGGTAGAAAAAAAAAATTAATGTTGGAGTTTTGAAGAGGTAAAAAAATCAATATATTTTAATGTTGGAGTTTTGAAGAGGTAAACAAAAAAAAATATTTTAATGTTGGAGTTTTGAAGAGGTAAAAAAATAATAATAATGTTGGAGTTTTGAAGACGTGTAAAAAAAAAAATTATTGTTGGAGTTTTGAATAGTTAAAAAAATATATATTTTAATGTTGGAATTTTGAAGAGGTACAAACAAATAATAATAATAATTTTGGAGTTTTGATGAGGTAAAAAGAAAAATATTTTAATGTTGGAGTTTTGAAGAGGTAAAAACAAAAAAAAATGAATGTTGGAGTTTTGAAGAGGTAAAAACAAAAAGAATAATAATAATGTTGAAGTTTTGAAGCGGTAGAAAAAAAAAAATTAATGTTGGAGTTTTGAAGAGGTAAAAAAATCAATATATTTTAATGTTGGAGTTTTGAAGAGGTACAACAAATAATAATAATAATTTTGGAGTTTTGATGAGGTAAAAAGAAAAATATTTTAATGTTGGAGTTTTGAAGAGGTAAAAACAAAAAAAAAAATTAATGTTGGAGTTTTGAAGAGGTAAAAAAAAAAGAAATCTTTTAATGTTGGAGTTTTGAGGGGTAAAAAAAAAAGAAATCTTTTAATGTTGGAGATTTGAAGCGGTTAAAAAAAAAAAAAAATTTTTGGAGTTTTGAAGAGGTAAACAAAAAAAAAATATTTTAATGTTGGAGTTTTGAAGAGGTAAAAAAATAATAATAATATTGGAGTTTTGAAGACGTGTAAAAAAAAAAATTATTGTTGGAGTTTTGAAGAGGTAAAAAAAAAAAAAAATGTTGGAGTTTAAAGAGGTAAAAAAAATAAATAATTTTGGAGTTTTGATGAGGTAAAAAGAAAGAAATCTTTTAATGATGGAGTTTTGAAGAGGTAAAAAAAAAATGATGTTGGAGTTTTGAAGAGGTAAAAAGAAAGAAATCTTTTAATGATGGAGTTTTGAAGAGGTAAAAAAAAAGAAAATGTTGGAGTTTAAAGAGGTAAAAAAAAAAAAAAATTTTGGAGTTTTGATGAGGTAAAAAGAAAGAAATCTTTTAATGATGGAGTTTTGAAGACGTAAAAAAAATAAAACCTTTTAATGTTGGAGCTTTGAAGAGGTAAAAAAAAGAGAAATATTTTAATGTTGGAGTTTTGAAGAGGTAAAAAAAAATAATAATAATGTTGGAGTTTTGAAGAGGTAAAAAAAATGGAGTTTTGAAGAGGTAAAAAAAAAAAGAATAATATTAATGTTGAAGTTTTGAAGAGGTAAAAAAATAAATATATTTTAATGTTGGAGTTTTGAAGAGGTAAACAAAAAAAAATATTTTAATGTTGGAGTTTTGAATAGGTAAAAAAATAATAATAATATTGGAGTTTTGAAGACGTGTAAAAAAAAAAATTATTGTTGGAGTTTTGAATAGTTAAAAAAAAATATATTTTAATGTTGGAATTTTGAAGAGGTACAAACAAATAATAATAATAATTTTGGAGTTTTGATGAGGTAAAAAAAAAAAATAATAATGTTGGAGTTTTGAAGAGGTAAAAAAAAAAATGTTGGAGTTTAAAGAGGTAAAAAAAATAAAATAATTTTGGAGTTTTGATGAGGTAAAAAGAAAGAAATATTTTAATGATGGAGTTTTGAAGAGGTAAAAAAAAAAAATTATGTTGGAGTTTTGAAGAGGTAAAAAAAAAAAATGTTGGAGTTTTGAAGACGTAAAAAAAAAAAAAAATCTTTCAATGTTGGAGCTTTGAAGAGGTAAAAAAAAGAGAAATATTTTAATGTTGGAGTTTTGAAGAGGTAAAAAAAAAAAAAAATTAATGTTGGAGTTTTGAAGAGGTAAAAAAAACAAATTATGTTGGAGTTTTGAAGTCGTATAAAAAAAATAATTATTGTTGGAGTTTTGAATAGTTAAAAAATATATATTTTAATGTTGGAGTTTTGAAGAGGTAAAAAAAAAAAAAAAAGTTTGAGTTTTAAAGACGTAAAAAAAATATATATATTGTTGGAGTTTTGAAGAGGTAACCAAAAAAAAAATTTTAATGGTGGAGTTTTGAAGAGGTAAAAAAAAAAGAATAATAATAATGTTGAAGTTCTGAAGAGGTAAAAAAAAAAGAAATATTTTAATGTTGGAGTTTTGAAGCGGTAAAAAAAAAAAAATGTTGGAGTTTTGAAGAGGTAAACAAAAAAAATGTTTTAATGTTGGAGTTTTGAAGAGGTAAAAAAAAAGAAAAAAGAAATGTTGGAGTTTTGAAGAGGTAAAAAAATAATAATAATAATGTTGGAGTTTTGAAGAGGTAAAAAAAAAAGATATCTTTTAACGTTGGATTTTTCAAGAGGTAAAAAAAAAAAAATGTTGGAGTTTTAAAGATGTAAAAAAAAAAAATATTGTTGGAGTTTTGAAGAGGTAAACAAAAATATATATTTTAATGTTGGAGTTTTGAAGAGGTAGACAAAAAAAAATATTTTAATGTTGGAGTTTTGAAGAGGTAAAAAAAAAAGAAATCTTTTAATGTTGGAGTTTTGAAGAGGTAAAACAAAAAAAAAAATTTTAATGGTGGAGTTTTGAAGAGGTAAAACAATTATAATAATAATAATGTTGGAGTTTTGAAGAGGTAAAAAAAAAAAAATGTTTGAGTTTTGAAGAGGTAAAAAAAAAAATGTTAGAGTTTTGAAGACGTTATTAAAAAAATAATAATAATAATGTTGGAGTTTTGAAGCGGTAAAAAAAATAAAAAATGTTGGAGTTTAAAGAGGTAAAAAAAAGAGGTGAAAAGGTTTTGAAGAGGTAAAAAAAAAAAAAAATGTTGGAGTTTTGAAGAGGTAAAAAAAAAAAAAATGTTGGAGTTTTGAAGACGTATAAAAAAAAAATTATTGTTGGAGTTTTGAATAGTTAAAAAATATATATTTTAATGTTGGAATTTTGAAGAGGTACAAACAAATAATAATAATAATTTTGGAGTTTTGATGAGGTAAAAAGAAAAATCTTTTAACATTGGAGTTTTGAAGAGGTAAAAACAAAAAGAATAATAATAATGTTGAAGTTTTGAAGCGGTAGAAAAAAAAAAAATAATGTTGGAGTTTTGAAGAGGTAAAAAAATAAATATATTTTAATGTTGGAGTTTTGAAGAGGTAAACAAAAAAAAATATTTTAATGTTGGAGTTTTGAAGAGGTAAAAAAATAATAATAATGTTGGAGTTTTGAAGACGTGTAAAAAAAAAAATTATTGTTGGAGTTTTGAATAGTTAAAAAAATATATATTTTAATGTTGGAATTTTGAAGAGGTACAAACAAATAATAATAATAATTTTGGAGTTTTGATGAGGTAAAAAGAAAAATATTTTAATGTTGGAGTTCTGAAGAGGTAAAAACAAAAAAAAAAAGAATGTTGGAGTTTTGAGGGGTAAAAAAAAAAAAAAATGTTGGAGTTTTAAAGACGTAAAAAAATAAAAATTATTGTTGGAGTTTTGAAGAGGTAACCAAAAAAAAATATTTAATGGTGGAGTTTTGAAGAGGTAAAAAAAAAAGAAATATTTTAATGTTGGAGTTTTGAAGCGGTAAAAAAAAAAAAAATTTTAATGTTGGAGATTTGAAGCGGTAAAAAAAAAAAAAATGTTGGAGTTTTGAAGAGGTAAACAAAAAAAAAAAATTTAATGTTGGAGTTTTGAAAAGGTAAAAAAAAGGAAAAATGTTGGAGTTTAAAGAGGTAAAAAAAATATATAATTTTGGAGTTTTGATGAGGTAAAAAGAAAGAAATCTTTTAATGATGGAGTTTTGAAGAGGTAAAAAAAAAATAATTATGTTGGAGTTTTGAAGAGGTAAAAAGAAAGAAATCTTTTAATGATGGAGTTTTGAAGAGGTAAAAAAAAAAAAAATGTTGGAGTTTAAAGAGGTAAAAAATTTAATAATTTTGGAGTTTTGATGAGGTAAAAAGAAAGAAATCTTTTAATGATGGAGTTTTGAAGCGGTAAAAAAAAAGAAATCTTTTAATGTTGGAGATTTGAAGCAGTAAAAAAAAAAAAAAATGTTGGAGTTTTGAAGAGGTAAAAAAAAAAAAATGTTGGAGTTTTGAAGACGTTATTAAAAAAAATAATAATAATAATGTTGGAGTTTTGAAAAGGTAAAAAAAAAGAAAAGATTTTGGAGATTTGAAGAGGTAAAAAAAAAAAAAAAAATGTTGGAGTTTTGAAGAGGTAAAAAAAAAAAATGTTGGAGTTTTGAAGAGGTAAAAAAAAAAAAAAATGTTGGAGTTTTGAAGAGGTAAAAAAAAAAAAATGTTGGTGTTTTGAAGAGGTAAAAAAAAAAAAAGATTTTGGAGTTTTGAAGAGGTAAACAAAAAAAAAATGTTGGAGTTTTGAAGAGGTAAAAAAAAAAATGTTGGAGTTTTGAAGAGGTAAAAAAAAAAAAAATGTTGGAGTTTTGAAGAGGTAAAAAAAAAAAAATGTTGGTGTTTTGAAGAGGTAAAAAAAAAAAAAGATTTTGGAGTTTTGAAGAGGTAAAAAAAAAAAAAAATGTTGGAGTTTTGAAGAGGTAAAAAAAAAAAGAAATGTTGGAGTTTTGAAGAGGTAAAAAAAAAAGAAAAGTTTTTGGAGTTTTGAAGAGGTAAAATAATAATAATAATAATAATGTTGGAGTTTTGAAGAGGTAAAAAAAAAAAAAATGTTGGAGTTTTGAAGAGGTAAAAAAAAAAGAAATGTTTTTGGAGTTTTGAAGAGGTAAAATAATAATAATAATAATAATGTTGGAGTTTTGAAGAGGTAAAAAAAAAAAATGTTGGAGTTTTGAAGAGGTAAAAAAAAAAGAAATGTTGGAGTTTTGAAGAGGTAAAAAAAAAAGAAAAGATTTTGGAGTTTTAAAGACGTAAAAAAAAAAAAATTATTGTTGGAGTTTTGAAGAGGTAACCAAAAAAAAAATTTTAATGGTGGAGTTTTGAAGAGGTAAAAAAAAAAAAAAAATTTTAATGTTGGAGTTTTGAAGCGGTAAAAAAAAAAAATGTTAATGTTGGAGATTTGAAGCGGTAAAAAAAAAAAAAATGTTGGAGTTTTGAAGAGGTAAAAAAATGAAAAATGTTGGAGTTTAAAGAGGTAAAAAAAAAAAAAAATGTTGGAGTTTTGATGAGGTAAAAAGAAAGAAATCTTTTAATGATGGAGTTTTGAAGCGGTAAAAAAAAAAAAGAAATCTTTTAATGTTGGAGATTTAAAGCAGTAAAAAAAAAAAAAATGTTGGAGTTTTGAAGAGGTAAAAAAAAAAAAAATGTTGGAGTTTTGAAGAGGTAAAAAAAAAAAATGTTGGAGTTTAAAGAGGTCAAAAAAAAGGTGAAAAGGTTTTGAAGAGGTAAAAAAAAAAAAAATGTTGGAGTTTTGAAGACGTTATTAAAAAAAATAATAATAATAATGTTGGAGTTTTGAAGAGGTAAAAAAAAAAAATGTTGGAGTTTAAAGAGGTAAAAAAAAGAGGTGAAAAGGTTTTGAAGAGGTAAAAAAAAAAAAAATGTTGGAGTTTTGAAGAGGTAAAAAAAAAAAAATGTTGGAGTTTTGAAGAGGTAAAAAAAAAAAATGTTGGAGTTTTGAAGAGGTAAAAAAAAAAGAAATGTTGGAGTTTTGAAGAGGTAAAAAAAAAAAGAAAAGATTTTGGAGTTTTGAAGAGGTAAAAAAAAAAAAAAAATGTTGGTGTTTTGAAGAGGTAAAAAAAAAAAAGATTTTGGAGTTTTGAAGAGGTAAAAAGAAAAATAAAATGTTGGAGTTTTGAAGAGATAAAAAAAAAAAAAAAAATGTTGGAGTTTTGAAGAGGTAAAAAAAAAGAAAAGATTTTGGAGATTTGAAGAGGTAAAAAAAAAAAAAAAATGTTGGAGTTTTGAAGAGGTAAAAAAAAAAAAATGTTGGAGTTTTGAAGAGGTAAAAAAAAAAAAAAATGTTGGAGTTTTGAAGAGGTAAAAAAAAAAAAAATGTTGGTGTTTTGAAGAGGTAAAAAAAAAAAAAAGATTTTGGAGTTTTGAAGAGGTAAAAAAAAAGAAAAAAGAAATGTTGGAGTTTTGAAGAGGTAAAAAAAAAAGATATCTTTTAATATTGGATTTTTCAAGAGGTAAAAAAAAATAAATGTTGGAGTTTTACAGATGTAAAAAAAATATATATATTGTTGGAGTTTTGAAGAGGTAAACACAAATATATATTTTAATGTTGGAGTTTTGAAGAGGTAGACAAAATTTTTTTTTTTAATGTTGGAGTTTTGAAGAGGTAAAAAAAAAAAAATCTTTTAATGTTGGAGTTTTGAAGAGGTAAAAAAAAAAAATGTTGGAGTTTTGAAGACGTATAAAAAAAAAAAATATTGTTGGAGTTTTGAATAGTTAAAAAATATATATTTTATTGTTGGAATTTTGAAGAGGTACAAACAAATAATAATAATAATTTTGGAGTTTTGATGAGGTAAAAAGAAAAATATTTTAATGTTGGAGTTCTGAAGAGGTAAAAACAAAAAGAATAATAATAATGTTGAAGTTTTGAAGCGGTAGAAAAAAAAAATTAATGTTGGAGTTTTGAAGAGGTAAAAAAATCAATATATTTTAATGTTGGAGTTTTGAAGAGGTAAACAAAAAAAAACATTTTAATGTTGGAGTTTTGAAGAGGTAAAAAAATAATAATAATGTTGGAGTTTTGAAGACGTGTAAAAAAAAAAATTATTGTTGGAGTTTTGAATAGTTAAAAAAAAATATATTTTAATGTTGGAGTTTTGAAGAGGGACAAACAAATAATGTTGGAGTTTTGAAGAGGTAAAAAAAAAAAAAAATGTTGGAGTTTTGAAGAGGTAAAAAAAAAAAAATGTTGGTGTTTTGAAGAGGTAAAAAAAAAAAAGATTTTGGAGTTTTGAAGAGGTAAACAAAAAAAAAAATGTTGGAGTTTTGAAGAGGTAAAAAAAAAAATGTTGGAGTTTTGAAGAGGTAAAAAAAAAAAAAATGTTGGAGTTTTGAAGAGGTAAAAAAAAAAAAATGTTGGTGTTTTGAAGAGGTAAAAAAAAAAAAAGATTTTGGAGTTTTGAAGAGGTAAAAAAAAAAAAAAATGTTGGAGTTTTGAAGAGGTAAAAAAAAAAAGAAACGTTGGAGTTTTGAAGAGGTAAAAAAAAAAGAAAAGTTTTTGGAGTTTTGAAGAGGTAAAATAATAATAATAATAATAATGTTGGAGTTTTGAAGAGGTAAAAAAAAAAAAAATGTTGGAGTTTTGAAGAGGTAAAAAAAAAAGAAATGTTTTTGGAGTTTTGAAGAGGTAAAATAATAATAATAATAATAATGTTGGAGTTTTGAAGAGGTAAAAAAAAAAAAAATGTTGGAGTTTTGAAGAGGTAAAAAAAAAAAGAAATGTTGGAGTTTTGAAGAGGTAAAAAAAAAAGAAAAGATTTTGGAGTTTTAAAGACGTAAAAAAAAAAAAATTATTGTTGGAGTTTTGAAGAGGTAACCAAAAAAAAATTTTAATGGTGGAGTTTTGAAGAGGTAAAAAAAAAAAAAAAATTTTAATGTTGGAGTTTTGAAGCGGTAAAAAAAAAAAATGTTAATGTTGGAGATTTGAAGCGGTAAAAAAAAAAAAAATGTTGGAGTTTTGAAGAGGTAAAAAAATGAAAAATGTTGGAGTTTAAAGAGGTAAAAAAAAAAAAAAATGTTGGAGTTTTGATGAGGTAAAAAGAAAGAAATCTTTTAATGATGGAGTTTTGAAGCGGTAAAAAAAAAAAAGAAATCTTTTAATGTTGGAGATTTAAAGCAGTAAAAAAAAAAAAAATGTTGGAGTTTTGAAGAGGTAAAAAAAAAAAAAATGTTGGAGTTTTGAAGAGGTAAAAAAAAAAAATGTTGGAGTTTAAAGAGGTCAAAAAAAAGGTGAAAAGGTTTTGAAGAGGTAAAAAAAAAAAAAATGTTGGAGTTTTGAAGACGTTATTAAAAAAAATAATAATAATAATGTTGGAGTTTTGAAGAGGTAAAAAAAAAAAATGTTGGAGTTTAAAGAGGTAAAAAAAAGAGGTGAAAAGGTTTTGAAGAGGTAAAAAAAAAAAAAATGTTGGAGTTTTGAAGAGGTAAAAAAAAAAAAATGTTGGAGTTTTGAAGAGGTAAAAAAAAAAAATGTTGGAGTTTTGAAGAGGTAAAAAAAAAAGAAATGTTGGAGTTTTGAAGAGGTAAAAAAAAAAAGAAAAGATTTTGGAGTTTTGAAGAGGTAAAAAGAAAAATAAAATGTTGGAGTTTTGAAGAGATAAAAAAAAAAAAAAAATGTTGGAGTTTTGAAGAGGTAAAAAAAAAGAAAAGATTTTGGAGATTTGAAGAGGTAAAAAAAAAAAAAAAATGTTGGAGTTTTGAAGAGGTAAAAAAAAAAAAATGTTGGAGTTTTGAAGAGGTAAAAAAAAAAAAAATGTTGGAGTTTTGAAGAGGTAAAAAAAAAAAAAATGTTGGTGTTTTGAAGAGGTAAAAAAAAAAAAAAGATTTTGGAGTTTTGAAGAGGTAAAAAAAAGAAAAAAGAAATGTTGGAGTTTTGAAGAGGTAAAAAAAAAAGATATCTTTTAATATTGGATTTTTCAAGAGGTAAAAAAAAATAAATGTTGGAGTTTTACAGATGTAAAAAAATATATATATTGTTGGAGTTTTGAAGAGGTAAACACAAATATATATTTTAATGTTGGAGTTTTGAAGAGGTAGACAAAATTTTTTTTTTTAATGTTGGAGTTTTGAAGAGGTAAAAAAAAAAAAATCTTTTAATGTTGGAGTTTTGAAGAGGTAAAAAAAAAAAATGTTGGAGTTTTGAAGACGTATAAAAAAAAAAAATATTGTTGGAGTTTTGAATAGTTAAAAAATATATATTTTATTGTTGGAATTTTGAAGAGGTACAAACAAATAATAATAATAATTTTGGAGTTTTGATGAGGTAAAAAGAAAAATATTTTAATGTTGGAGTTCTGAAGAGGTAAAAACAAAAAGAATAATAATAATGTTGAAGTTTTGAAGCGGTAGAAAAAAAAAATTAATGTTGGAGTTTTGAAGAGGTAAAAAAATCAATATATTTTAATGTTGGAGTTTTGAAGAGGTAAACAAAAAAAAACATTTTAATGTTGGAGTTTTGAAGAGGTAAAAAAATAATAATAATGTTGGAGTTTTGAAGACGTGTAAAAAAAAAAATTATTGTTGGAGTTTTGAATAGTTAAAAAAAAATATATTTTAATGTTGGAATTTTGAAGAGGGACAAACAAATAATAATAATAATTTTGGAGTTTTGATGAGGTAAAAAGAAAAATCTTTTAATGTTGGAGTTTTGAAGAGGTAAAAACAAAAAAAAATTGAATGTTGGAGTTTTGAAGAGGTAAAAAAAAAAAAAATGTTGGAGTTTTAAAGACGTAAAAAAAAAAAAATATTGTTGGAGTTTTGAAGAGGTAACCAAAAAAAAAAAGTTAATGGTGGAGTTTTGAAGAGGTAAAAAAAAAAGAAATCTTTTAATGTTGGAGTTTTGAAGCGGTAAAAAAAAAAAAAATTTTAATGTTGGAGATTTGAAGCGGTAAAAAAAAAAAAAAAATGTTGGAGTTTTGAAGAGGTAAAAAAAAAAAAATAATTTAATGTTGGAGTTTTGAAGAGGTAAAAAAAAGGAAAAATGTTGGAGTTTAAAGAGGTAAAAAATAATTTTGGAGTTTTGATGAGGTAAAAAGAAAGAAATCTTTTAATGATGGAGTTTTGAAGAGGTAAAAAAAAAATAATTAAGTTGGAGTTTTGAAGAGGTAAAAAGAAAGAAATCTTTTAATGATGGAGTTTTGAAGAGGTAAAAAAAAAAAAAATGTTGGAGTTTAAAGAGGTAAAAAAATTAATAATTTTGGAGTTTTGATGAGGTAAAAAGAAAGAAATCTTTTAATGATGGAGTTTTGAAGCGGTAAAAAAAAAGAAATCTTTTAATGTTGGAGATTTGAAGCAGTAAAAAAAAAAAAAAATGTTGGAGTTTTGAAGAGGTAAAAAAAAAAAAATGTTGGAGTTTTGAAGAGGTGAAAAAAAAAAAATGTTGGAGTTTAAAGAGGTAAAAAAAAGGTGAAAAGGTTTTGAAGAGGTAAAAAAAAAAAAAATGTTGGAGTTTTGAAGACGTTATTAAAAAAAAAATAATAATAATAATGTTGGAGTTTTGAAGCGGTAAAAAAAAAAAAAATGTTGGAGTTTAAAGAGGTAAAACAAAGAGGTGAAAAGGTTTTGAAGAGGTAAAAAAAAAATAATGTTGGAGTTTTGAAGAGGTGAAAAAAAAAAAATGTTGGAGTTTTGAAGAGGTAAAAAAAAAATAAATGTTGGAGTTTTGAAGAGGAAAAAAAAAAAAGAAAAGATTTTGGAGTTTTGAAGAGGTAAAAAAAAAAAAAAAATGTTGGTGTTTTGAAGAGGTAAAAAAAAAAAAGATTTGGAGTTTTGAAGAGGTAAAAAAAAAAAAAAAAAAATGAGTTTCGAAGAGGTAAAAAAAAAAAAAAGTTGGAGTTTTGAAGAGGTAAAAAAAAAAAAATAAAAAAAATTTGGAGTTTTGAAGAGGTAAAAAAAAAAAAAAAAGTTGGAGTTTTGAAGAGGTTAAAAAAGGAACAAAAAATCAATGTTGGAGTTTTGAAGAGGTAAAAAAAAAAAAAAAAAATTGTGGAGTTTTGAAGAGGTAAAAAAAAAAAAAAAAATTTAGGAGTTTTGAAGAGGTAAAAAAAAAAAATAAAAAATTTGGAGTTTTGAAGAGGTAAAAAAGGAACAAAAAATCAATGTAGGAGTTTTGAAGAGGTACAAAAAAAAAAAAAATGGAGTTTTGAAGAGGTAAAAAAAAAAAAAGTTGGAGTTTTGAAGAGGTAAAAAAAGGAACAAAAAATCAATGTTGGAGTTTTGAAGAGGTAAAAAATAAATTAAAAAAAAGTTGGAGTGTTGAAGAGGTAAAAAAAAAAAAAAAAAATTGAGTTTTGAAGAGGTAAAAAAAAAAAAAAAAAAATTTGGAGTTTTGAAGAGGTAAAAAAAAAAAAAAAAAAATGGAGTTTTGAAGAGGTAAAAAAGGAACAAAAAATCAATGTAGGAGTTTTGAAGAGGTACAAAAAAAAAGAAAATGGAGTTTTGAAGAGGTAAAAAAAAATAAAAAAAAATTGAGTTTTGAAGAGGTAAAAAAGGAACAAAAAATCAATGTAGGAGTTTTGAAGAGGTACAAAAAAAAAGAAAATGGAGTTTTGAAGAGGTAAAAAAAGGAACAAAAAATCAATGTTGGAGTTTTGAAGAGGTAAAAAAATAAATAAAAAAAAGTTGGAGTGTTGAAGAGGTAAAAAAAAAAAAAAAGTTGGAGTTTTGAAGAGGTAAAAAAAAATAAAAAAAAATTGAGTTTTGAAGAGGTAAAAAAAAAAAAAAAAAGAATTTGGAGTTTTGAAGAGGTAAAAAAAGGAACAAAAAATCAATGTTGGAGTTTTGAAGAGGTAAAAAAAAAAAAAAAAAAAAAAGAGTTTTGAAGAGGTAAAAAAAAAAAAAAATTTAGGAGTTTTGAAGAGGTAAAAAGAAAAAAAAATTGTGGAGTTTTGAAGAGGTAAAAAAAAAAATAAAAAAAATTGAGTTTTGAAGAGGTAAAAAAAAAAATAAAAAATTTAGGAGTTTTGAAGAGGTAAAAAGAAAAAAAAAATTGTGGAGTTTTGAAGAGGTAAAAAAAAAAAAATTTTTGAGTTTTGAAGAGGTAAAAAAAAAAAAAAATGTTGGAGTTTTGAAGAGATAAAAAAAAATAAAAAAAATTTGAGTTTTGAAGAGGTAAAAAAAAAAATGTTGGAGTTTTGAAGAGGTAAAAAAAAAAATTTAAAAAATTGAGTTTTGAAGAGGTAAAAAAAGGAACAAAAAATCAATGTTGGAGTTTTGAAGAGGTAAAAAAAAAAAAAAAAAAAATTGAGTTTTGAAGAGGTAAAAAAAAAAAAAAAAAATTTAGGAGTTTTGAAGAGGTAAAAAAAAAAAAAATTGAGTTTTGAAGAGGTAAAAAAAAAAAAAAATGGAGTTTTGAATAGATAAAAAAAAATAAAAAAAAATTGAGCTTTGAAGAGGTAAAAAAAAAAAATGTTGGAGTTTTGAAGAGGTAAAAAAAAAAATTAAAAAAATTGAGTTTTGAAGAGGTAAAAAAAGGAACAAAAAATCAATGTTGGAGTTTTGAAGAGGTAAAAAAAAAAAAAAAAAAGTTGGAGTTTTGAAGAGGTAAAAAAAAAAAAAAAAAGTTGGAGTTTTGAAGAGGTAAAAAAAAAAAAAGTTGGAGTTTTGAAGAGGTAAAAAAAGGAACAAAAAATCAATGTTGGAGTTTTGAAGAGGTAAAAAAAAAAAAAAAAAAAAATTGAGTTTTGAAGAGGTAAAAAAAAAAAAAGTTGGAGTTTTGAAGAGGTAAAACAAAAAAAAATAAAAAAAATTGTGGAGTTTTGAAGAGGTAAAAAAAGGAACAAAAAAATCAATGTTGGAGTTTTGAAGAGGTAAAAAAAAAAAAATGTTGGAGTTTTGAAGAGGTAAAAAAAATAAATAAAAAAAATTGTGGAGTTTTGAAGAGGTAAAAAAGGAACAAAAAATCAATGTTGGAGTTTTGAAGAGGTAAAAAAAAAAAAAAAAAAAGTTGGAGTTTTGAAGAGGTAAAAAAAAAAAAATGTTGGAGTTTTGAAGAGGTAAAAAAAAAAAAAAAAAAAAAAAATGGAGTTTTGAAGAGGTAAAAAAAGGAACAAAAAATCAATGTTGGAGTTTTGAAGAGGTAAAAAAAAAAAAAAATGTTGGAGTTTTGAAGAGGTAAAAAAAGGAACAAAAAATCAATGTTGGAGTTTTGAAGAGGTAAAAAAAAAAAGAAAAAAAAAGTTGGAGTGTTGAAGAGGTAAAAAAAAAAAAAAAAATTTGAGTTTTGAAGAGGTAAAAAAAAAAAAAATAAAATTTGGAGTTTTGAAGAGGTAAAAAAAAAAAAAAAAAAATGGAGTTTTGAAGAGGTAAAAAAAAAAAAGTTGGAGTTTTGAAGAGGTAAAAAAAGGAACAAAAAATCAATGTTGGAGTTTTGAAGAGGTAAAAAAATAAATAAACAAAAAGTTGGAGTGTTGAAGAGGTAAAAAAAATTAAAAAAATTTGAGTTTTGAAGAGGTAAAAAAAAAAAAAAAGTTGGAGTTTTGAAGAGGTTAAAAAAGGAACAAAAAATCAATGTTGGAGTTTTTAAGAGGTAAAAAAAAAAAAAATGTTGGAGTTTTGAAGAGGTAAAAAAAAATTAAAAAAAATTGTGGAGTTTTGAAGAGGTAAAAAAAAAAAAAAAGTTGGAGTTTTGAAGAGGTAAAAAAAGGAACAAAAAATCAATGTTGGAGTTTTGAAGAGTTAAAAAAATAAATAAACAAAAAGTTGGAGTGTTGAAGAGGTAAAAAAAATTAAAAAAAATTTGAGTTTTGAAGAGGTAAAAAAAAAAAAAAAGTTGGAGTTTTGAAGAGGTTAAAAAAGGAACAAAAAATCAATGTTGGAGTTTTTAAGAGGTAAAAAAAAAAAAATGTTGGAGTTTTGAAGAGGTAAAAAAAAATTAAAAAAAATTGTGGAGTTTTGAAGAGGTAAAAAAAAAAAAAAAGTTGGAGTTTTGAAGAGGTAAAAAAAAATAAAAAAAAATTGTGGAGTTTTGAAGAGGTAAAAAAAAAAAAAAAAAATTGTGGAGTTTTGAAGAGGTAAAAAAAAAAAAAATTGTGGAGTTTTGAAGAGGTAAAAAAAAAAAAAAAAGTTGGAGTTTTGAAGAGGTAAAAAAAGGAACAAAAAATCAATGTTTGAGTTTTGAAGAGGTAAAAAAAAAAAAAAAAAGTTGGAGTTTTGAAGAGGTAAAAAAAGGAACAAAAAATCAATGTTTGAGTTTTGAAGAGGTAAAAAAAAAAAAAATGTTGGAGTTTTGAAGAGGTAAAAAAAAATAAAAAAAAAATTGAGTTTTGAAGAGGTAAAAAAGGAACAAAAAATCAATATAGGAGTTTTGAAGAGGTACAAAAAAAAAAAAAATGGAGTTTTGAAGAGGTAAAAAAAGGAACAAAAAATCAATGTTGGAGTTTTGAAGAGGTAAAAAAAAAAATAAAAAAAAAGTTGGAGTGTTGAAGAGGTAAAAAAAAAAAAAAAAAAAGAGTTTTGAAGAGGTAAAAAAAAAAAAAAAAAAATTTGGAGTTTTGAAGAGGTAAAAAAAAATAAAAAAAATAGAGTTTTGAAGAGGTAAAAAAGGAACAAAAAATCAATGTAGGAGTTTTGAAGAGGTACAAAAAAAAAGAAAATGGAGTTTTGAAGAGGTAAAAAAAAAAAAAGTTGGAGTTTTGAAGAGGTAAAAAAAGGAACAAAAAATCAATGTTGGAGTTTTGAAGAGGTAAAAAAATAAATAAAAAAAAGTTGGAGTGTTGAAGAGGTAAAAAAAAAAAAAAAGTTGGAGTTTTGAAGAGGTAAAAAAAAAATAAAAAAAATTGAGTTTTGAAGAGGTAAAAAAAAAAAAAAAAAGAATTTGGAGTTTTGAAGAGGTAAAAAAGGAACAAAAAATCAATGTTGGAGTTTTGAAGAGGTAAAAAAAAAAAAAAAAAAAAAGAGTTTTGAAGAGGTAAAAAAAAAAAAAAAATTTAGGAGTTTTGAAGAGGTAAAAAGAAAAAAAAAATTGTGGAGTTTTGAAGAGGTAAAAAAAAAAATAAAAAAAAATTGAGTTTTGAAGAGGTAAAAAAAGGAACAAAAAATCAATGTTGGAGTTTTGAAGAGGTAAAAAAAAAAAAAAAAAAAATTGAGTTTTGAAGAGCTAAAAAAAAAAAAAAAATTTAGGAGTTTTGAAGAGGTAAAAAGAAAAAAAAAATTGTGGAGTTTTGAAGAGGTAAAAAAAAAAAAAAATTTGAGTTTTGAAGAGGTAAAAAAAAAAAAAAATGTTGGAGTTTTGAAGAGATAAAAAAAAAAAAAAAAAAATTTGAGTTTTGAAGAGGTAAAAAAAAAAAATGTTGGAGTTTTGAAGAGGTAAAAAAAAAAATTTAAAAAATTGAGTTTTGAATAGGTAAAAAAAGGAACAAAAAATCAATGTTGGAGTTTTGAAGAGGTAAAAAAAAAAAAAAAAAGTTGGAGTTTTGAAGAGGTAAAAAAAAAAGAAAAAAAAGTTGGAGTTTTGAAGAGGTAAAAAAAAAAAGTTGGAGTTTTGAAGAGGTAAAAAAAGGAACAAAAAATCAATGTTGGAGTTTTGAAGAGGTAAAAAAAAAATAAAAAAAAAATTGAGTTTTGAAGAGGTAAAAAAAAAAAAAGTTGGAGTTTTGAAGAGGTAAAAAAAGGAACAAAAAATCAATGTTGGAGTTTTGAAGAGGTAAAAAAAAAAAAATGTTGGAGTTTTGAAGAGGTAAAAAAAATAAATAAAAAAAATTGTGGAGTTTTGAAGAGGTAAAAAAAGGAACAAAAAATCAATGTTGGAGTTTTGAAGAGGTAAAAAAAAAAAAAAAAAAAGTTGGAGTTTTGAAGAGGTAAAAAAAAAAAAAAAAAAAAATTGTAGAGTTTTGAAGAGGTAAAAAAAAAAAAAAAGTTGGAGTTTTGAAGAGGTAAAAAAAAAAAAAAAAAAATTGGAGTTTTGAAGAGGTAAAAAAAGGAACAAAAAATCAATGTTGGAGTTTTGAAGAGGTAAAAAAAAAAAAAAAAAAAAAATTGTAGAGTTTTGAAGAGGTAAAAAAAAAAAAAAAAAAAAATTGTAGAGTTTTGAAGAGGTAAAAAAAAAAAAAAAAAAATTGAGTTTTGAAGAGGTAAAAAAAGGAACAAAAAATCAATGTTGGAGTTTTGAAGAGGTAAAAAAAAAAAAAAAAAATTTAGGAGTTTTGAAGAGGTAAAAAGACAAAAAAAATTGTGGAGTTTTGAAGAGGTAAAAAAAAAAAAAAATTTGAGTTTTGAAGAGGTAAAAAAAAAAAAAAATGTTGGAGTTTTGAAGAGATAAAAAAAAAAAAAAAAAATTTGAGTTTTGAAGAGGTAAAAAAAAAAAATGTTGGAGTTTTGAAGAGGTAAAAAAAAAAATTTAAAAAATTGAGTTTTGAATAGGTAAAAAAAGGAACAAAAAATCAATGTTGGAGTTTTGAAGAGGTAAAAAAAAAAAAAAAAAAGTTGGAGTTTTGAAGAGGTAAAAAAAAAAGAAAAAAAAGTTGGAGTTTTGAAGAGGTAAAAAAAAAAAGTTGGAGTTTTGAAGAGGTAAAAAAAAAAGAAAAAATCAATGTTGGAGTTTTGAAGAGGTAAAAAAAAAATAAAAAAAAAATTGAGTTTTGAAGAGGTAAAAAAAAAAAAAGTTGGAGTTTTGAAGAGGTAAAAAAAGGAACAAAAAATCAATGTTGGAGTTTTGAAGAGGTAAAAAAAAAAAAATGTTGGAGTTTTGAAGAGGTAAAAAAAATAAATAAAAAAAATTGTGGAGTTTTGAAGAGGTAAAAAAAGGAACAAAAAATCAATGTTGGAGTTTTGAAGAGGTAAAAAAAAAAAAAAAAAAAGTTGGAGTTTTGAAGAGGTAAAAAAAAAAAAAAAAAAAAATTGTAGAGTTTTGAAGAGGTAAAAAAAAAAAAAAAGTTGGAGTTTTGAAGAGGTAAAAAAAAAAAAAAAAAATTGGAGTTTTGAAGAGGTAAAAAAAGGAACAAAAAATCAATGTTGGAGTTTTGAAGAGGTAAAAAAAAAAAATAAAAAAAATTGTAGAGTTTTGAAGAGGTAAAAAAAAAAAAAAAAAAAATTGTAGAGTTTTGAAGAGGTAAAAAAAAAATAAAAAAAAATTGAGTTTTGAAGAGGTAAAAAAAGGAACAAAAAATCAATGTTGGAGTTTTGAAGAGGTAAAAAAAAAAAAAAAAAATTTAGGAGTTTTGAAGAGGTAAAAAGACAAAAAAAATTGTGGAGTTTTGAAGAGGTAAAAAAAAAAAAAATTTGAGTTTTGAAGAGGTAAAAAAAAAAAAAAATGTTGGAGTTTTGAAGAGATAAAAAAAAAAAAAAAAAATTTGAGTTTTGAAGAGGTAAAAAAAAAAAATGTTGGAGTTTTGAAGAGGTAAAAAAAAAAATTTAAAAAATTGAGTTTTGAATAGGTAAAAAAAGGAACAAAAAATCAATGTTGGAGTTTTGAAGAGGTAAAAAAAAAAAAAAAAAGTTGGAGTTTTGAAGAGGTAAAAAAAAAAGAAAAAAAAGTTGGAGTTTTGAAGAGGTAAAAAAAAAAAAGTTGGAGTTTTGAAGAGGTAAAAAAAAAAGAAAAAATCAATGTTGGAGTTTTGAAGAGGTAAAAAAAAAATAAAAAAAAAATTGAGTTTTGAAGAGGTAAAAAAAAAAAAAGTTGGAGTTTTGAAGAGGTAAAAAAAGGAACAAAAAATCAATGTTGGAGTTTTGAAGAGGTAAAAAAAAAAAAATGTTGGAGTTTTGAAGAGGTAAAAAAAATAAATAAAAAAAATTGTGGAGTTTTGAAGAGGTAAAAAAAGGAACAAAAAATCAATGTTGGAGTTTTGAAGAGGTAAAAAAAAAAAAAAAAAAAGTTGGAGTTTTGAAGAGGTAAAAAAAAAAAAAAAAAAAAATTGTAGAGTTTTGAAGAGGTAAAAAAAAAAAAAAAGTTGGAGTTTTGAAGAGGTAAAAAAAAAAAAAAAAAAATTGGAGTTTTGAAGAGGTAAAAAAAGGAACAAAAAATCAATGTTGGAGTTTTGAAGAGGTAAAAAAAAAAAATAAAAAAAATTGTAGAGTTTTGAAGAGGTAAAAAAAAAAAAAAAAAAAATTGTAGAGTTTTGAAGAGGTAAAAAAAAAAAGAAAATGGAGTTTTGAAGAGGTAAAAAAAAAAAAGTTGGAGTTTTGAAGAGGTACAAAAAAAAAGAAAATGGAGTTTTGAAGAGGTAAAAAAAAAAAAAGTTGGAGTTTTGAAGAGGTAAAAAAAGGAACAAAAAATCAATGTTGGAGTTTTGAAGAGGTAAAAAAATAAATAAAAAAAAGTTGGAGTGTTGAAGAGGTAAAAAAAAAAAAAAGTTGGAGTTTTGAAGAGGTAAAAAAAAAATAAAAAAAATTGAGTTTTGAAGAGGTAAAAAAAAAAAAAAAAAGAATTTGGAGTTTTGAAGAGGTAAAAAAAGGAACAAAAAATCAATGTTGGAGTTTTGAAGAGGTAAAAAAAAAAAAAAAAAAAAAGAGTTTTGAAGAGGTAAAAAAAAAAAAAAAAATTTAGGTGTTTTGAAGAGGTAAAAAGAAAAAAAAAATTGTGGAGTTTTGAAGAGGTAAAAAAAAAAATAAAAAAAAATTGAGTTTTGAAGAGGTAAAAAAAGGAACAAAAAATCAATGTTGGAGTTTTGAAGAGGTAAAAAAAAAAAAAAAAAAAATTGAGTTTTGAAGAGCTAAAAAAAAAAAAAAAATTTAGGAGTTTTGAAGAGGTAAAAAGAAAAAAAAAATTGTGGAGTTTTGAAGAGGTAAAAAAAAAAAAAATTTTGAGTTTTGAAGAGGTAAAAAAAAAAAAAAAAATTTGAGTTTTGAAGAGGTAAAAAAAAAAAATGTTGGAGTTTTGAAGAGGTAAAAAAAAAAATTTAAAAAATTGAGTTTTGAATAGGTAAAAAAAGGAACAAAAAATCAATGTTGGAGTTTTGAAGAGGTAAAAAAAAAAAAAAAAAAGTTGGAGTTTTGAAGAGGTAAAAAAAAAAGAAAAAAAAGTTGGAGTTTTGAAGAGGTAAAAAAAAAAAAGTTGGAGTTTTGAAGAGGTAAAAAAAGGAACAAAAAATCAATGTTGGAGTTTTGAAGAGGTAAAAAAAAAAAAAAAAAAAAATTGAGTTTTGAAGAGGTAAAAAAAAAAAAAGTTGGAGTTTTGAAGAGGTAAAAAAAGGAACAAAAAATCAATGTTGGAGTTTTGAAGAGGTAAAAAAAAAAAAATGTTGGAGTTTTGAAGAGGTAAAAAAAATAAATAAAAAAAATTGTGGAGTTTTGAAGAGGTAAAAAAAGGAACAAAAAATCAATGTTGGAGTTTTGAAGAGGTAAAAAAAAAAAAAAAAAAGTTGGAGTTTTGAAGAGGTAAAAAAAAAAAATAAAAAAAATTGTAGAGTTTTGAAGAGGTAAAAAAAAAAAAAAAGTTGGAGTTTTGAAGAGGTAAAAAAAAAAAAAAAAAAATTGGAGTTTTGAAGAGGTAAAAAAAGGAACAAAAAATCAATGTTGGAGTTTTGAAGAGGTAAAAAAAAAAAAAAAAAAAAATTGTAGAGTTTTGAAGAGGTAAAAAAAAAAAAAAAAAAAAAATTGTAGAGTTTTGAAGAGGTAAAAAAAAAAAAAAAAAAAAATTGAGTTTTGAAGAGGTAAAAAAAGGAACAAAAAATCAATGTTGGAGTTTTGAAGAGGTAAAAAAAAAAAAAAAAAAATTTAGGAGTTTTGAAGAGGTAAAAAGACAAAAAAAATTGTGGAGTTTTGAAGAGGTAAAAAAAAAAAAATTTTGAGTTTTGAAGAGGTAAAAAAAAAAAAAATGTTGGAGTTTTGAAGAGATAAAAAAAAAAAAAAAAATTTGAGTTTTGAAGAGGTAAAAAAAAAAATGTTGGAGTTTTGAAGAGGTAAAAAAAAAAAATTTAAAAAATTGAGTTTTGAATAGGTAAAAAAGGAACAAAAATCAATGTTGGAGTTTTGAAGAGGTAAAAAAAAAAAAAAAAAAGTTGGAGTTTTGAAGAGGTAAAAAAAAAAGAAAAAAAAGTTGGAGTTTTGAAGAGGTAAAAAAAAAAAAGTTGGAGTTTTGAAGAGGTAAAAAAAAAAGAAAAAATCAATGTTGGAGTTTTGAAGAGGTAAAAAAAAAATAAAAAAAAATTGAGTTTTGAAGAGGTAAAAAAAAAAAAAGTTGGAGTTTTGAAGAGGTAAAAAAAGGAACAAAAAATCAATGTTGGAGTTTTGAAGAGGTAAAAAAAAAAAAAATGTTGGAGTTTTGAAGAGGTAAAAAAAATAAATAAAAAAAATTGTGGAGTTTTGAAGAGGTAAAAAAAGGAACAAAAAATCAATGTTGGAGTTTTGAAGAGGTAAAAAAAAAAAAAAAAAAAGTTGGAGTTTTGAAGAGGTAAAAAAAAAAAAAAAAAAAAAATTGTAGAGTTTTGAAGAGGTAAAAAAAAAAAAAAGTTGGAGTTTTGAAGAGGTAAAAAAAAAAAAAAAAAATTGGAGTTTTGAAGAGGTAAAAAAAGGAACAAAAAATCAATGTTGGAGTTTGAAGAGGTAAAAAAAAAAAATAAAAAAAATTGTAGAGTTTTGAAGAGGTAAAAAAAAAAAAAAAAAAAATTGTAGAGTTTTGAAGAGGTAAAAAAAAAAAAAAAAAAAAATTGAGTTTTGAAGAGGTAAAAAAAGGAACAAAAAATCAATGTTGGAGTTTTGAAGAGGTAAAAAAAAAAAAAAAAAATTTAGGAGTTTTGAAGAGGTAAAAAGACAAAAAAAATTGTGGAGTTTTGAAGAGGTAAAAAAAAAAAAAAATTTTGAGTTTTGAAGAGGTAAAAAAAAAAAAAATGTTGGAGTTTTGAAGAGATAAAAAAAAAAAAAAAAAATTGAGTTTTGAAGAGGTAAAAAAAAAAAATGTTGGAGTTTTGAAGAGGTAAAATTTTTTTTTTAAAAATTGAGTTTTGAAGAGGTAAAAAAAGGAACAAAAAATCAATGTTGGAGTTTTGAAGAGGTAAAAAAAAAAAAAAAAAAGTTGGAGTTTTGAAGAGGTAAAAAAAATAAATAAAAAAATTGTGGAGTTTTGAAGAGGTAAAAAAAGGAACAAAAAATCAATGTTGGAGTTTTGAAGAGGTAAAAAAAAAAAAAAAAAAGTTGGAGTTTTGAAGAGGTAAAAAAAAAAAAAAAAAAAATTGTAGAGTTTTGAAGAGGTAAAAAAAAAAAAAAAAGTTGGAGTTTTGAAGAGGTAAAAAAAAAAAAAAAAAATTGGAGTTTTGAAGAGGTAAAAAAAGGAACAAAAAATCAATGTTGGAGTTTTGAAGAGGTAAAAAAAAAAAAAAAAAAAATTGTAGAGTTTTGAAGAGGTAAAAAAAAAAAAAAAAAAAAATTGTAGAGTTTTGAAGAGGTAAAAAAAAAAAAAAAAAAAATTGAGTTTTGAAGAGGTAAAAAAAGGAACAAAAAATCAATGTTGGAGTTTTGGAAGAGGTAAAAAAAAAAAAAAAAAATTTAGGAGTTTTGAAGAGGTAAAAAGACAAAAAAAATTGTGGAGTTTTGAAGAGGTAAAAAAAAAAAAAATTTTGAGTTTTGAAGAGGTTAAAAAAAAAAAAAATGTTGGAGTTTTGAAGAGATAAAAAAAAAAAAAAAAAAATTTGAGTTTTGAAGAGGTAAAAAAAAAAAATGTTGGAGTTTTGAAGAGGTAAAAAAAAAAATTTAAAAAATTGAGTTTTGAATAGGTAAAAAAAGGAACAAAAAATCAATGTTGGAGTTTTGAAGAGGTAAAAAAAAAAAAAAAAGTTGGAGTTTTGAAGAGGTAAAAAAAAAAGAAAAAAAAGTTGGAGTTTTGAAGAGGTAAAAAAAAAAAGTTGGAGTTTTGAAGAGGTAAAAAAAAAAGAAAAAAATCAATGTTGGAGTTTGAAGAGGTAAAAAAAAAAAAAAAAAAAATTGAGTTTTGAAGAGGTAAAAAAAAAAAAAGTTGGAGTTTTGAAGAGGTAAAAAAAGGAACAAAAAATCAATGTTGGAGTTTTGAAGAGGTAAAAAAAAAAAATGTTGGAGTTTTGAAGAGGTAAAAAAATAAATAAAAAAAATTGTGGAGTTTTGAAGAGGTAAAAAAAGGAACAAAAAATCAATGTTGGAGTTTTGAAGAGGTAAAAAAAAAAAAAAAAAAGTTGGAGTTTTGAAGAGGTAAAAAAAAAATAAATAAAAAAATTGTAGAGTTTTGAAGAGGTAAAAAAAAAAAAAAAGTTGGAGTTTTGAAGAGGTAAAAAAAAAAAAAAAAAATTGGAGTTTTGAAGAGGTAAAAAAAGGAACAAAAATCAATGTTGGAGTTTTGAAGAGGTAAAAAAAAAAAATAAAAAAAATTGTAGAGTTTTGAAGAGGTAAAAAAAAAAAAAAAAAAAAATTGTAGAGTTTTGAAGAGGTAAAAAAAAAAAAAAAAAAATTGAGTTTTGAAGAGGTAAAAAAAGGAACAAAAAATCAATGTTGGAGTTTTGAAGAGGTAAAAAAAAAAAAAAAAATTTAGGAGTTTTGAAGAGGTAAAAAGACAAAAAAAATTGTGGAGTTTTGAAGAGGTAAAAAAAAAAAAATTTTTGAGTTTTGAAGAGGTAAAAAAAAAAAAAATGTTGGAGTTTTGAAGAGATAAAAAAAAAAAAAAAAAATTGAGTTTTGAAGAGGTAAAAAAAAAAATGTTGGAGTTTTGAAGAGGTAAAATTTTTTTTTTTAAAAATTGAGTTTTGAAGAGGTAAAAAAAGGAACAAAAATCAATGTTGGAGTTTTGAAGAGGTAAAAAAAAAAAAAAAAAGTTGGAGTTTTGAAGAGGTAAAAAAAATAAATAAAAAAATTGTGGAGTTTTGAAGAGGTAAAAAAAAGGAACAAAAAATCAATGTTGGAGTTTTGAAGAGGTAAAAAAAAAAAAAAAAAAGTTGGAGTTTTGAAGAGGTAAAAAAAAAAAAAAAAAAAAAATTGTAGAGTTTTGAAGAGGTAAAAAAAAAAAAAAAAGTTGGAGTTTTGAAGAGGTAAAAAAACAAAAAAAAAAATTGGAGTTTTGAAGAGGTAAAAAAAGGAACAAAAAATCAATGTTGGAGTTTTGAAGAGGTAAAAAAAAAAAAAAAAAAAATTGTAGAGTTTTGAAGAGGTAAAAAAAAAAAAAAAAAAAATTGTAGAGTTTGAAGAGGTAAAAAAAAAAAAAAAAGTTGGAGTTTTGAAGAGGTAAAAAAAAAAAAAAAAATTTGGAGTTTTGAAGAGGTAAAAAAAAAAAAAAAAGTTGGAGTTTTGAAGAGGTAAAAAAAGGAACAAAAAAATCAATGTTGGAGTTTTGAAGAGGTAGAAAAAAAAAAAATATATATTGTGGAGTTTTGAAGAGGTAAAAAAAAAAAAAAAAAATTTAGGAGTTTTGAAGAGGTAAAAAAAAAAAAAAAAAGTTGGAGTTTTGAAGAGGTAAAAAAAATAAATAAAAAAAATTGTGGAGTTTTGAAGAGGTAAAAAAAAAAAATGTTGGAGTTTTGAAGAGATAAAAAAAAAAAAAAAAATTGAGTTTTGAAGAGGTAAAAAAAAAATTTAAAAAAATTGAGTTTTGAAGAGGTAAAAAAAGGAACAAAAAATCAATGTTGGAGTTTTGAAGAGGTAAAAAAAAAAAAAAAAGTTGGAGTTTTGAAGAGGTAAAAAAAAAAAAAAAAAATTGGAGTTTTGAAGAGGTAAAAAAAGGAACAAAAAATCAATGTTGGAGTTTTGAAGAGGTAAAAAAAAAAAAAAAAAAGTTGGAGTTTTGAAGAGGTAAAAAAAAAATAAAAAAAAATTGTAGAGTTTTGAAGAGGTAAAAAAAAAAAAAAAGTTGGAGTTTTGAAGAGGTAAAAAAAAAAAAAAAAAAATTGGAGTTTTGAAGAGGTAAAAAAAGGAACAAAAAATCAATGTTGGAGTTTTGAAGAGGTAAAAAAAAAAAAAAAAAAAAAGTTGGAGTTTTGAAGAGGTAAAAAAAAAAAAAAAAAAATTGTAGAGTTTTGAAGAGGTAAAAAAAAAAAAAAAAGTTGGAGTTTTGAAGAGGTAAAAAAAAAAAAGTTGTAGTTTTGAAGAGGTAAAAAAAAAAAAAAAAAAATTGTGGAGTTTTGAAGAGGTAAAAAAAAAAAAAAGTTGGAGTTTTGAAGAGGTAAAAAAAAAAAAAAAATTGAGTTTTTGAAGAGGTAAAAAAAAAAAAAAAAAAAAATTTGGAGTTTTGAAGAGGTAAAAAAAAAAAAAAAAAGTTGGAGTTTTGATGAGGTAAAAAAAAAAAAAAAGTTGGAGTTTTGAAGAGGTAAAAAAAAAAAAAAATTGTGGAGTTTTGAAGAGGAAAAAAAAAAAAAAAAAAAAGTTGGAGTTTTGAAGGGGTAAAAAAAAAAAGTT